>NW_024070197.1:44743554-44947611 GCF_014754425.2 Oryx dammah
TCAACAAAAACAAGACCAGGAGCTGACTGTGGCTCAGATCATGAACTCCTTATTACCAAATTCAGACTCAAATTGAAGAAAGTAGGGGAAACCGCTAGACCATTCAGGTATGACCTAAATCAAATCCCTTATGATTATACAGTGGAAGTGAGAAATAGATTTAAGGGCCTAGATCTGGTAGATAGAGTGCCTGATGAACTATGGATGGACATTCGTGACATTGTACAGGAGACAGGGATCAAGACCATCCCCGTGGAAAAGAAATGCAAAAGAGCAAAATGGCTGTCTGGGGAGGCCTTACAAATAGCTGTGAAACAAAGAGAAGCAAAAAGCAAAGGAGACAAGGAAAGATATAAGCATCTGAATGCAGAGTTCCAAAGAATAGCAAGGAGAGGTAAGAAAGCCTTCTTCAGCTATCAATGCAAAGACATAGAGGAAAACAACAGAATGGGAAAGACTAGAGATCTCTTCAAGAAAATTAGAGATACCAAGGGAACATTTCATGCAAAGATGGGCTCGATAAAGGACAGAAATGGTATGGACCTAACAGAAGCAGAAGATATTAAGAAGAGGTGGCAAGAATACTCAGAAGAACTGTACAAAAAAGATCTTCATGACCCGGATAATCACGATGGTGTGATCACTCATCTAGAGCCAGACATCCTGGAATATGAAGTCAAGTGGGCCTTAGAAAGCATCATTATGAACAAAGCTAGTGGAGGTGATGGAATACCAGGAGAGCTATTTCAAATCCTGAAAGATGATGCTGTGAAAGTGCTGCACTCAATATGCCAGCAAATTTGGAAACTCAGCAGTGGCCACAGGACTGGAAAAGGTTTCATTCCAATTCCAAAGAAAGGCAATGCCAAAGAATGCTCAAACTACTGCAGATTTGCAGTCATCTCGCATGCTAGTAAAGTCATGCTCAAAATTCTCCAAGCCAGGCTTCAGCAATACGTGAACCATGAACTTCCTGATGTTCAAGCTGGTTTTCGAAGACAGAGAAACCAGAGATCAAATTGCCAACATCCGCTGGATCATGGAAAAAGCAAGAGAATTCCAGAAAAACATCTATTTCTGCTTTATTGACTATGCCAAAGCCTTTGACTGTGTGGATCACAATAAACTGGAAAATTCTGAGAGAGATGGGAATACCAGACCCACCTGACCTGCCTCTTGAGAAATGTGTATGCAGGTCAGGAAACATCAGTTAGAACTGGACAGGGAATGACAGGCTGATTCCAAATAGGAAAAGGAGTGCATCAAGGCTGTATATCGTCACCCTGCTTGTTTAACTTATATGCAGAGTACATCATGAGAAATGCTGGGCTGGAGGAAACACAAGCTGGAATCAAGATTGCCAGGAGAAATATCAATACCCTCAGATATGCAGATAAGACCACCCTTATGGCAGAAAGTGAAGAGGCACTAAGGAGCCTCTTGATGCAAGTGGAAGAAGAGAGTGGAAAAGTTGGCTTAAAGCTCAACATTCAGAAAACGAAGATCATGGCATCCAGTCCCATCACTTCTTGGGAAATAGATGGGGAAACAGTGGACACAGTGTCAGACTTTATTTTGGGGGGCTCCAAAATCACTGCAGATGGTGATTGCAGCCATGAAATTAAAAGATGCTTACTCCTTGGAAGAAAAGTTATGACCAACCTAGATAGCATATTGAAAAGCAGAGATATTACTTTGCCAACTAAGGTCCGTCTAGTCAAGGCTATGGTTTTTCCAGTAGTCATGTATGGATGTGAGAGTTGGACTGTGAAAAAGGCTGAGTGCTGAAGAATTGATGCGTTTGAACTGTGGTGTTGGAGAAGACTCTTGAGAGTCCCTTGGACTGCAAGGAGATCCAAACAGTCCATTCTGAAGGAGATCAGCCCTGGGATTTCTTTGGAAGAAATGATGCTAAAGCTGAAACACCAGTACTTTGGCCACCTCATGCGAAGAGTTGACTCACTGGAAAAGACTCTGATGCTGGGAGAGATTGCAGGCAGGAGGAGAAGGAGACAACAGAGGATGAGATGGCTGGATTGCATCACTGACTCGATGGACGTGAGTCTGAGTGAACTCCAGGAGTTGGTGATGGACAGGGAGGCCTGGCATGCTGCGATTCATGGGGTTGCAAAGAGTCGGACATGACTGAACGACTGAACTGAACTGAGGGACTTCCCTGGTGGTCCAGTGGTTAAGACTCAATACTTCCAATGCAAGGGTCCAGGTTCAATCCCTGGTCAGAGAACTAGATCCCACATGCCGCAACCAAGAGTTTACATGCCACAACTAAAGATCCAGTGATGGTGGTGGTTTAGTTACTAAGTTGTGTCCGACTCTTGTGACCCCATGGACTATAGTCTGCCAGACTCCTCTGTCCATGGGATTCTCCAGACAAGAATACTGGAACGGGTTGCCATTTCCTTCTCCAGGGGATCTTCCCAACCCAGAAGTCAAACCCTGCATTGCAGGCAGATTCTTTACCGACTGAGTTACAAAGGAAGGTCTGATATGCTGCATCAACGATCAAAGATTCAGCTTGTGGCAGCTGACTCAATGCAGACAAATACATACATTCAAAGGTACATAAAAATAAGTACTAAAAGAAAGAGTTTAAAAAAATAAAAGTCCCCACCATACTAGGAAAGAGCTGGAATTAGATTATTATGCCACAAGGAACTATTTCTTGAACAGTTACTCTCAGCAGAGCCATTTGCAGGGCAAGATGGGAACACAGAGAGGAAGGGAAGAAGAGATCTCCATCCTGAGAAAGTCTAAAGTCTGGGGGTGAGAAGGTCAGAGGAGAAGCAAATCAAAGTGACTGCGGCTCAGGGTGAACTCAGAGTCAGAGAGGTGACTTTCCAGGTTTGCCAGGATGAGATCAGAAGAAGACTCAGCTGTTGAGGAAAAAGGGAAGCAAAGAGAGGCCCCAGAGACCTTTAAATTCAGATTCTTTTTTTTTTTTTAAAGTTATGTTTTGTATTTGGCTGTGCTAGGTGAAAGTGCTGCACTCAATATGCCAGCAAATTTGGAAAACTCAGCAGTGGCCACAGGACTGGAAAAGGTCAGTTTTCATTCCAATCCCAAAGAAAGGCAATGCTAAAGTGTGCTCAAACTATCACACAATTGCACTCATCTCACATGCTAGTACTCTTGCCGGGAAAATCCCATGGATGGAGGAGCCTGGTGGGCTGCCATCCATGGGGTCGCCTGAGTCGGACACGACTGAGCGACTTCAGTTTCACTTTTCACTTTCATGCATTGGAGAAGGAAACGGCAACCCACTCCAGTGTTCTTGCCTGGAGAATTCCAGGAACGGGGGAGCCTGGTGGGCTGCTATCTATGGGGTCGCACAGAGTTGTACACAACTGAAGCGACTTAGCAACAGCAGCAGCACAGGCTAGTAAAGTAATGCTCAAAATTCTCCAAGTCAGGCTTCAGCAATACGTGAACCGTGAACTTCCTGATGTTCAAGCTGGTTTTAGAAAAGGCAGAGGAACCAGAGATCAAATTGCCAACATCTGCTGGATCATTGAAAAAGCAAGAGAGTTCCAGAAAAACATCTATTTCTAATTTATTGACTATGCCAAAGCCTTTGACTGTGTGGATCACAATAAACTGTGGAAAATTCTGAAAGAGATGGGAATATCAGACCACCTGACCTGCCTCTAGAGAAACTTGTATGCAGGTCAGGAAACGACAGTTAGAACTGGACATGGAACAACAGACTGGTTCCAAATAGGAAAAGGAGTCCATCAAGGCTGTATATTGACACCCTGCTTATTTAACTTCTATGCAAAGTACATCATGAGAAATGCTGGGCTGGAAGAAGCACAAGCTGGAATCAAGATTGCCAGGAGAAATATCAATAACCTCAGATATGCAGATGACACCACCCTTATGGCAGAAAGTGAAGAGGAACTAAAAAGCCTCTGGATGAAAGTGAAAGTGGAGAGTGAAAAAGTTGGCTTAAAGCTCAACATTCAGAAAACGAAGATCATGGCATCCAGTCCCATCACTTTATGGCAAATAGATGGGGAAACAGTGGAAACAGTGTCAGACTTTATTTTGGGGGGCTCCAAAATCACTGCAGATTTTGACTGTAGCCATGAAATTAAAGGACGCTTATTCCTTGGAATAAAAGTTATGACCAACCTAGAGAGCATATTCAAAAGCAGACATTACTTTGCCAAAAAAGGTCTGTCTAGTCAAGGCTATGGCTTTTCCAGTAGTCATGTATGGATGTGAGAGTTGGATTGTGAAGAAAGCTGAGCGCCGAAGAATTGATGCTTTTGAACTGTGGTGTTGGAGAAGACTCTTGAGAGTCCCTTGGACTGCAAGGAGATCCAACCAGTCCATCTTAAAGGAGATCAGCCCTGGGTGTTCTTTGGAAGGAATGATGCTAAAGCTGAAACTCCAGTACTTTCGCCACCTCATGTGAAGAGTTGACTCATTGGAAAAGACTCTGATGCTGGGAGGGGTTGGGGAGAGGAGGAGAAGGGGATGACAGAGGATGAGATGGCTGGACACATCATGGACTTGATGGATGAGTTTGAGTGAACTCCAGGAGATGGTGATGGACAGAGAGGCCTGGTGTGCTGCAATTCATGGGGTCGCAAAGAGTCGGACACAACTGAGTGACTGAACTGAACTGAACTGAGGTCTTAGTTGTGGTGTGTGGGATCTAGTTCCCTGATCAGGGATTAAAAATGGGCTTCCTGCATTGGCAGCATGGAGTCTTAGCCACTGGGTCACCAGGAAAGTCCCTAGTTGGGACTCTTTGAGTAGAGATCCACAGCTAACTGCTATGGCGCTCTCCCAAAGGAGGAATCAATTTTCCAAAGGTCAAAGCAGGGTTCACTCCCCAGGCATTATTTCCCATTGCATGAAAGGAGTTCTGTATCATGAAAATAAAGCCAGGCCGTGATGCTAAACAATTAATAATCCTTAATTAGGAGTGGAACCTTCAAAGTGAAAGTGAAAGTTGCTCAGTTGTGTCTGACTCTTTGCAACCTCATGGACTATATGGTGCACGGAAGTCTCCAGGCCAGAATAGTGGAGTGGGTAGCTTTTCCCTTCTCCAGGGGATCTTCTCAACCCAAGGATCGAACCCAGGTCTCCCACGTTGCCGGCGGATTCTTTATCAGCTGAGCCACAAGGGAAGTAACATGTAAAAGCCCAATAGCCCTGGGAGAGGTAACACAGGGACACAATTTGTCTACAATGACATGCTAGACCAAGAGCAATTTCACTGTCAGCAGCATGAAGAGAAGGAAAGAGGAAGGGAAGGATGGCTTCAGAATACCATCAGGGCAAGGAAGGAGCGCCAGGTCAGGAAATTTGAAGAAGAAAATTTCAGTCTGTTTTTCATGACTTTGCCCAAAGCAAGTCCCACGTGTTGGAAACAGATGAGGGCTCTAAGAGTGAAGAGCCTCCGCACTGATGGCTTTGAAGGAAAGGTCAGAAATCTGCCCACTGAGTGAACCAGAGGTGGGAAGGATAGTAGAGGTCAGACGCTGAGCGTTTGGCAGCCTCATTCACATCTCGGCTCTCCTCTTTCTGTGGGTGGGCAGGGTCCACCTTCAGGAATTACTTTCCCCCCAGATTTTGGTAAGCATCTATGGCTTCTCTCTTTTCTAAATTGAAGCAGAGTTGATTTACAATGTTGTGTCAGTTTTAGGTATACAACAAAGTGATACAGTTATATATATATAGGTACTTTCAGATAATTTTCCATTATAGGTTATTATAAGATACTGAATTTAGTTCCTTGTGCTATACAATAAATCCTTGTTACTTATCTATTTTATGTATAATAGTTTTTATCTCTTAATCCTAAACTTCTAACTTATTCCTACCACACCCACCTTTCCCTTTGGCAACCATAATTTTTATCTCTGTGGGTCTGTTTCTGTGTGTATATAGATTCATTTGTATTATATTTTAGACCCCACATTTAAGTGATGTCATGTATTTCTCTTTCTCTGACTTAATTCACTTCATATAATAATCTCTAAGCCCATCTATGTTGCTGCAAATGGCCATATCTCATTCTTTTTTATGGCTGAGTAATATCCCATTGTCTACCTATCTATTTATATATCTGTCACCTACCTGCCACATTTCCTTAAACCAATCTTCTATTGATGGGCACGTGGGTTGTTTCCATGTCTTGGATATTGTAAATAGGGCTGCTATGAAAATTGGGGTGCATATGTCTTTCTGAATTAGATTTTTCACCTTTTCTCAATGTATGCCCAGGAGTGGGATTGCTGGATCATATGATAGTTCTTGGGGTGTCCCAGATGAGGCTAGCGGTAAAGAACCTGCCTGCCAATGCAGGAGACATAAGAGACACAGGTTCAATCCCTGGGTAGGGAAGATCCCCTGGAGGAGGGCATGGCAACCCCCTCCAGTATTCTTGCCTGGAAGATCCCATGAACAGAGGAGCTTGGTGAGCTATGGCCCACAGGATCTCAAAGAGTTGAACACGACTGAAGTGACTTCACACACACACACATACTACACGGTAGTTCTATTTTTAGATTTTGAAGGAACTTCCATACTGTTTTTCATAATGGCAGCACCAATTTATATTCTCAGCAACAGTGTAGGACGGTTCTTTTTTCCCCACACCCTTTCCAGCATTTATTATTTGTGGACTTTCTGATGATGGTCATTCTGAGCTAAAGCATCTGTGGCTTTTCTCTGTGAAAATGGTGGTGGAGGTACCTTTTTGAGAAGCCATAGGAGTGAGAGAAAATCAACAAATAGATCTTGAGCCATGGGGGAAAATGCTAAGGACCCAAGAGGCGTAGAAGAAGGCATGCTTTGAAGATGAGTGAACTAGACAAAGCAAGCCTGGTCACTGACTTTTCAAGGGCATACAGAAGAAGCAAAGAGGAGGGGAAATACCAAAGGAGGTCTTCTTGTTCTTCAGGTGTGGGAGGACCTTGGCCTACAGGAAACAGGAGATGTTGTAAGTGACCTCCTGGAGCCAGACCCCGGAGAGCACTGGGAGCTGCACTCCCGGTGGCTGTAGCTACACAAGAGGGCTTGTCTAGTGCTGTCAGATTTCTATGTGTGCTTTTCTGATATTTAATACTAGCAACTAGTTTTTTTAGAAAACATGGCCCAGCAAAACATTTCTACAAGCCTGATATGGTCTCCAGGTGACCATTCAGCTACATATTCTAAGTAATGCTATCAGGCACTCTACAATGATACTGCAGTAACAAACAGATCTCACTGGTTTACACAGGAAAGCTTATTCTTCCACACGTCTAATGTGGGTTGCTAAAGGGACTTTGTGCATCATGGAAGCTCAAGGTTGGGGACAACAGAATTCTCATCTTAACACAGTCACTTCTGCAGGTGATTACAGAAAGTGGTAAATTACACATTGGCTCTTAAAGCTACCACTTGACCTGCACATTTCCCTGTACACACCATTTGTTGTTATTTTTGTTGTTGTTGTTGTTCAGTCGCTCAGTCATGTCCAACTCTCTGTGACACATGGACAGCAGCATGCCAGGCTTCCCTGTCCTTTACTATCTCCCGGAGTTTGCTCAAACTCATGTCCTTTGAATTGGTGATACCATCCAACCATCTCATCCTCTGTCGTCCCCTTCTCAGCCTGCCCTTAATCTTTTCCAGCATCAAGGTCTTCAAATTGGGTGGCTATACCCAATTGCAAGAAAGATGGTGAGAAGCCTGGAAAGAGAAATGAAATATGGATGAACCAGAAAATGAATAAAGGATATTTTTTTAACCAAGGGTCCTCACCCTTATGAAGTTGGGTATCATTTGTTCTTAATTAAGACGGTATATACAGTGTAGGAACTTTGTGGAGAATCAAGGTAACTGCAAACACATGTCCCCATTTTTCTTTCCACTTCAAATCCACTTCTGCCAGTTTAGTTGAGATGGTAAAGATGAGTAATACAGGCTGCCATCCTGGTCTCTATTCAGTTCAGTTCAGTTGCTCAGTTGTGTCCGACTCTTTGCAACCCCATGAATTGCAGCACGCCAGGCCTCCCTTTCCATCACCAACTCCTGGAGTTCACTCAGACTCACATCCATGGAGTCCGTGATGCCATCCAGCCATCTCATCCTCTGTCATCCCCTTCTCCTCCTGCCCCCAACCCCTCCCAGCATCAGAGTCTTTTCCAATGAGTCAACTCTTTGCATGAGGTGGCTAAAGTACTGGAGTTTCAGCTTTAGCATCATTCCTTCCAAAGAGCACCCAGGACTGATCTCCTTTAGAATGGACTGTTTGGATCTCCTTGCAGTCCAAGGGACTCTCAAGAGTCTTCTCCAACACCACACTTCATAAGCATCAATTCTTCGGTACTCAGCTTTCTTCACAGTCCAACTCTCACATCCATACATGACTACTGGAAAAACCATGGCCTTGACTAGACAGACCTTTGTTGGCAGTGTAATGTCTCTGCTTTTGAATATGCTATCTAGGTTGGTCATAACTTTTCTTCCAAGGAGTAAGCGTCTTTTAATTTCATGGCTGCAGTCACCATCTGCCGTGATTTTGGAGCCCAAAAAAATAAAGTCTGACACTGTTTCCCCATCTATTTCCAAAGAAGTGATGGGACCGGATGCCATGATCTGCGTTTTCTGAATGTTGAGCTTTAAGCCAACTTTTTCACTCTGCTCTTTCACTTTCATCCAGAGGCTTTTTAGTTCCTCTTCACTTTCTGCCATAAGGGTGGTGTCATCTGCATATCTGAGGTTATTGATATTTCTCCTGGCAATCTTGATTCCAGCTTGTGCTTCTTCCAGCCCAGCGTTTCTCATGATGTACTCTGCATAGAAGTTAAATAAGCAGGGTGACAGGGTGACATACTCCTTTTCCTATTTGGAACCAGTCTGTTGTTCCATGTCCAGTTCTAACTGTTGCTTCCTGTCCTGCATATAGGTTTCTCAAGATGCAGGTCAGGTGGTCTGATATTCCCATCTCTTTCAGAATTTTCCACAGTTTATTGTGATCCACACAGTCAAAGGCTTTGGCATAGTCAATAAAGCAGAAATAGATGTTTTTCTGGAACTCTCTTCCTTTTTCCATGATCCAGCAGATGTTGGCAATTTGATCTCTGGTTCCTCTGCCTTTTCTAAAACCAGCTTGAACATCAGGAAGTTCACGGTTCACGTATTGCTGAAGCCTGACTTGGAGAATTTTGAGCATTACTTTACTAGTGTGTGAGATGAGTGCAATTGTGCAGTAGTTTGAGCATTATTTGGCATTGCCTTTCTTTGGAATTGGAATGAAAACTGACCTTTTCCAGTCCTGTGGCCACTGCTGAGTTTTCCAAATTTGTTGGCATACTGAGTGCAGCACTCTCACAGCATCATCTTTCAGGATTTGAAATAGCTCAACTGGAATTCCATCACCTCCACTAGCTTTTTTCATAATGATGCTTTCTAAGGCCCACTTGACTTCACATTCCAGGATGTCTGGCTCTAGGTGAGTGATCACACCATCGTGATTATCTTGGTCATGAAGATCTTTTTTGTACAGTTCTTCTGTGTATTCTTGCCACCTCTTCTTAATATCTTCTGCTTCTGTTAGGTTCTTTATTTAGCCCATCTTTGCATGCAATGTTCCCTTGGTATCTCTAATTTTCTTGAAGAGATCTCTAGTCTTTCCCATTCTATTGTTTCCGCTATTTCTTTGCATTGATCGCTGAAGAAGGCTTTCTTTTCTCTTCTTGCTATTCTTTGGAACTCTGCATTCAGATACTTATATCTTTCCTTTACTCCTTTGCTTTTCGCTTCTCTTCTTTTCACAGCTATTTGTAAGGTCTCCCCAGACAGCCATTTTGCTTTTTTGCATTTCTTTTCCATGGGGATGGTCTTGATCCCTGTCTCCTGTACAATGTCACGAACCTCTGCCCATAGTTTATCAGGCACTTTATCTCTCAGATCTAGGCCCTTAAATCTATTTCTCACTTCCATTGTATAATCATAAGGGATTTGATTTAGGTCATACCTTAATGGTCTAGTGGTTTTCCCTACTTTCTTCAATTTAAGTCTGAATTTGGCAATAAGGAGTTCATGATCTGAGCCACAGTCAGCTCCTGGTCTTGTTTTTGCTGACTGTATAGAGCTTCTCCATTTTTGGCTGCAAAGAATATAATCAATCTGATTTCGGTGTTGACCATCTGGTGATGTCCATGTGTAGAGTCTTTTCTTGTGTTGTTGGAAGAGGGTGTTTGCTATGACCAGTGTGTTCTCTTGGCAAAACTCTATTAGCCTTTGCCCTGCTTCATTCCATATTCCAAGGCCAAATTTGCCTGTTACTCCAAGTGTTTCTTGACTTCTACTTTTGTATTCTAGTTCCCTATTATGTTATTCTAAATGTGTAAATGTACGGGCAAGCCTGCAGTTACAGGGCATATTGGGAGAGCTCCATAAAAATGAGCTATCGACCTCTTCTCAAAGAGTCTCAACCTAAGAGGTTATGTCAGCCCAAAGGGTCTCTATGTCCTCTCTTTGTTTCCCTTACTCTTTCCTCAAGAGGTAAGTTCTCTGACCTCCTGCAGAGTCTTCCACTGACATCATCCTGGCAAACATGGAAACTCACCTCTCTGACTCTGGGTTCTCCCTGAGCCACGGTCACTTTGAATTGCTGCTTCTTGGACCTCCTCACCCCGAGACTGTAGACCTCCTCAAGATGGAGACCTCTTATTCCCTTCATCTCTGCCTTCCCAGCGTCCCTTGCAAATGGCTCTGCAGAGCAAATGGCTCTGCTCAAGAAATCATTCCTTTTGGCTTAATAATGGTGGGAAGGGGAATCCAGAAACACACTCAGTGACTATCTCTCCTGTCCACAGGGCCTCTCTGTTGGCCTGGCTCCATCCACTTTCCCCAAAGCCTCACCTTCCAGTAAGGAGGGCCCCTGCCCTTCAGTCCTATTGGGAAGGTTTGCTTTCCTGGACACATTTCATGGCACTCTTTCTACACAAGCACGTGTGTGCCTGAGCTGCCTATAAGCCTGAAGAATCACCCCTTGTGGCTCCCTCCCTAAACAAGCTCCAATTAGACACCACTTAATGGCATCTCCAATTTGACTGTCTGTCCAAGATTCCACAATGCATGGGAATTCTCCCAGAGATTATTCCTGGTTTTCCCATCCTCAAAACAAGGAGGGGGAAATAATGCATGATTGAAAACTAGCCACCAAATGGTAAAAAAAAAATAAATAAATAAATTTGCAGTTGTGCTGCTTTGAAAACTTATTGCACAGCTGGGGGCATGTAAAGAACTTAATTAACAAGCTTTGGCTGCAATGTGCCCCCTCTTTGGGAGGGGAAAAAAATCACTGTTAAGATTTGTCCAATTAAATCATAAGAGAGTTGGTGAATTCAAAGAGAGAGAGAGGTTGGGGGAATGTGCTTTCAGTTTAAAAAGAAGATATTTAGTCTGCTGGGAGACCTATAGTCTGATTAATTCAGTGCTAAGCTTTTCTGCACAGTTTCCACAAATTCATAGGCACTTAAGAATTTTTAACCCAAATGTAATTATAGGTTTTGATAATCAGGCTTTGGTTAAATACAGTCCCTTCTTTCTTATAAAAACTGAAGATGGAATATTCTGTGATAAGGAAGCACCTTCAAATCCCACTTTTTCCCTCTTCCATAGAAAATTCCATCTAGCCCATGATCACTGCCACATTATAAGTTTTTTGGACTCTGGGTACTTTTGCTTTTGCTTCCTCCCTAAAAAGATATTAAAACTTATATTTTACAACTGTGTTGGTATGAAGGTAATTATAATCTGGGCTGGATTCATTTGTATACACTCTTTATTATTGCATTCATTTGATTTTCTTTTTTTTTATTGATGCATAGTTAATTACCATGTTGCATTAATTTCAAGTGTGCGGCAAAGTGTGTCAGTTTTACATACATATGTTCTTGTTTAGATTCTTTTCAATTCTAGGTTATTACAAGATATTGAGTATAGTTCCATGTGTATACAGTAGGTCCTTGTTGTTAACCTATTTTATATACAGTAGTGTGCCTATGTTCATTCCAAGCCAAAAAGAAATGGAAATTCAAACATTCTCATGAGTCCCTAAAAGAGCACTGGACCCTAGACATTGTGCCCAGTGAGTTAGTCATCCTGCTTGGAATTTCCCATCATGAACCAGAAGAGGGACGTTAGGGTGCCAGCTAAGTACAGGTTCGGAATAACAGTGACGGTGACATAATTCACAGCAACGCAATTCATATTAGCCCAGGCTGAGCACTCGTCTTTACAGCAGCCTAACCTCCCAGTCTCGCAGCCTGTGCCCTCCCCACACTCCCCCCCAAAAATTGTAATTCTGACATCATTGGTCAGACTGAATACCCGGTACAGTATGCACTCTCTTGGAATGACGAGTTTTCTGCCTTTTCCTAGGGGGATGTTCAGCCAAAGACAAAAATGCGTAAGGGCAGCAGAGAAAATTCATTTGTATAAGCTTGCCCCCCTACTGTGGAATTTTCAATTATATATATCTAATTATGGCTGTCAGTTGATGGATTCAGAAAAGACATTTTGGTCCCCCCCCTCCTTTTTTTTGTCTTTTCGTCATCTCTTCTGTTAGAATGATTATAGCACACTTACACAACTAATTGCCTTACTGCTGATTAGTGATACAATTATGCAGACCCGGCTCCTTGTGTGAACAACCATCTGCAGAGAAAAAAAAAAAGTGACACTATTCAAAAACTATCCATAATTTAACCAATGTTATTCCAATGCACTGAGCCCAGACAATCGTCTCGCCTTCATATTTCATACCCACCCTGGCAAGAGGAGGTTGGGTTTTGTGCGCCCAATTCACCTCTTTAGACACACTGTGAATCAGAAAGAAAGAGGAGAGAAGAAAGTACTTCAAATGTCAACCCATAGTGGGGAATTGAAGCGTGGTTAACGTCCATTTCTCCTTTGGGTAATTTTTCTTCAAATTTTATACCACTTGGCAATTTTTTGTTTCCTTTCAAACTGCTGAGAACGTGCAGATGTTACAACTCCCCAAAGTAGGCTTGGGTTTGCTAGGTTTTTGTGAACTGCTCTCCCCAATCTTTTCTCTCCCTTTTCCCCATAATGTTTCTTTTTTAAATAAAAAAGAAGAAAGAGGAAAAAAAGAAGGGTTTTAATAGAATAGAAGGACGCGGGCTGACATATGACGTTTCAATAAAGTGTGTCCTTTGTTTCCTAAGGCAAAGTGGATGGGCCATGAGACTGTGAGACCTCAGGGGCTACAGGGAGAGCACAGGTGGATGGGCAAGATGCCGTGTTCCGCAAGGACTAAACAAAGAAGTGGCCTGGTGTTTCCCAATGGGCAGGGCAGGATCAGCTCTGTCCGCCTGGGGGAAAGAGTCAGTTAGAGAGGCTGTGAGGCTCAAAATAAAGAAAGAAAAGCCAGATTCTCCTCTAGTTTCAAAATAAGACTGTAGGTTGTCAGGGCAGAAAAAAAGCAAACACTTGAGGTCTCAGAGTGGCAAGGCACTCCTTAATTTAGATATGGATGGAGAATGTCTTTCTAAAGCAGAGAAGGGTGCTGTGTGTTAATGAAAGACATTTAAGAAGAAACCCTGGTGAATTAGATGACCACAGGGCACGTATCTCCTCAGCAAGACAAGGTGAGAAATGGGGACCCATCCTGAGAACCTTAACTCAAGTCTCAGACAAGAGCTCCATCCCAAGCTGCACTCCCCAAATCTTGGCTTCCCAGAGTGGTCCCCCCATCATCTAGACCAGGGAACTCAGTCTGCCTTCACCCAGGCAGAGTCAGGCATCTTTGCCCTGGCTTTTCTTTCATTCTTCTCTGTTCAGGATTCTACTGAAAGGAAAGCGTAATAGTCACTGGTTCAGGTTTGGTTTGATTTAAGCAGTTATGTTAATAATCTAGTCCCTCTGAACTCCTTAAAAAGAAAATAGTTGAAGTTTGTCAGGATGATCCCAGGATGCACTTTGATACAGAAAAAGTAAATAAATGTTGAGTCAGCTTTGTTTTGCTAGATATTTTCTGGTACTAAAACTACAAATAGCAGAAAGTGAAGAGGACCTAAAGGGCCTCTTGGTGAAGGTGAAAGAGGAAAGTGAAAAGCTGGCTTAAAACTCAACATTCAAAAAAAAAAGATCATGGCATTCAGTCCCATCACTTCATTGCAAATAGATGGGGTAAAAGTGGAAACAGTAACAGATTTTATTTTCTTGGGCTCCAAGATCACTGTGGGCAGTGACTGCAGCCATGAAATTAAAGGATGTTTGTTCCTTGGAAGGAAAGCTATGACAAACCTAGACAGCATATTCAAAAGCAGAGACATCACTTTGCCAAGAAAGGTCTGTCCAGCCAAAGCTATGGTTTTTCCAGTAGTCAGGTACGGATGTGAGAGTTGGACCATAAAGAAGGCTGAAGGCCAAAGAACTGATGCTTCCAAACTATGCTGCTGGAAAAGAATCTTGGGAGTCCCTTGGACAGCAAGGAGATCAAAGCAGTCAATCTTAAAGGTAATCAGTCATGAATATTCATTGGAAAGACTGATGCTGAAGCTCCAATACTTTGGCCACCTGATGCAAAAAGCCAACTTTTTGGAAAAGACCCCGATGCTGAGAAAGATTGAAGACAGGGGGAGAAGGGGATGACAGAGAACAAGAGGGTTGGATGGTATCATTGACTCAATGGACATGCCTCAAACTCTGGCAGATAGTGAAGGACAGGGAAGCTTGGGGTGCTGCAGTCCATGGGGTCACAAAGAGTTAGACATGACTGAGCAACTTAAAATCAACAACAACAAAACTACAAAGAGTAGAGAAGATTTACTAAGAGCTTACAGTCTGCCAGGGTTTTATGTGCTTTACATGAGTTGCCTCATTTTGATCATCACAAAATCTTCCAAGGCAGGTATTTTGATGATCCTTCTGGAGGAAAGATCTTTCAGATTAACAGAGTTAAATAATAAACTAGGACACACAGGTACTTGCTGGTAGGACAATGGTTTGAAGAGAAGTCTAGTATATTCCAAAGCCAGAGCTCTTGATCATGAAGCAGTTATCAACATCTTCTTCTCAATACCTTAAAGGGCGCTTGCTTATACACAGAGGACACTTAACTCTATTAAGCAGAATATTTGTTGAAAGCTAATGGAAGAACAGAAGAAAAGAGGGTGGAGGCAGGAGAGAGACAGGGAGGGAGGAAGAAAGCTACAGCCTTGTGAAATGTGTACACACTGGTATTCTGGCCACTTCCTCCCCCAGTCAACTGAATGACTTGAAGCAAGTTGCTAAACATTGCCACAGGTCACCACCATCAAACGAAAGATTTGGAAAAGGATGAGATTCTACCTCCCATGAGCCTCTCTCAGTCCCTCTAGCCAATCCAGATATCTCTTTTTCCAGAGCTTGCACAGACTTCTCCTCTGAGTTACCTGTTAAAGCGACCTATTCCCCCTGGTGGCTCAGATGGTAAAGAATCTGCCTATAATGCAGGAGACTTGGATTTGATCCCTGGGTCAGGAATTTCCCCTGGAGAAGGAAATAACTAACCACTCCAGTATTCTTGCCTGGAGAATCCCACAGACAGAGGAGCCTGGCAGAGAGTCAGACACAACTGAGTGACTAACATTTCCACTTTCACTTTTCCCCACTATCTTCTATTCTTTGATCATTCCATGGGTATGAGTCTTGCCAACCGGATTAGAGGATAAGATCTTAGAGGGCAAAAGTCTTCTTTCTTCCTCCTCCACTTCCTCTTTCTCCACCTTCTTTTCCCTATAAGGGTTCACTGAGAGCACAGTGTCTGGCCCTACTTATGTTTGTCCCACCAACCTGCTGAGATTGCAATAATAATTAAATAAGACTCAGTAAATAAGGGGGAACTAAACCCAGGCTTGGATAATTGATCAGAAGCAAAGTTCCTACAGTCGATTCTCACTTTGGTCACTCTAGTGACATGGTCTGGGCAGGTAAGGTGGTGTCTTTCGAGAGCAGCAACTTACAAGCAGGGGACTCTTTGTAACTGTGGGTCCTTTTCCTTGTTCTTACCTCCTCACAAAGAGGGAAAGGCTTGGTGATGGCATGTGCAGGGATGGAAATGTTTCTTACTTGAGTGACTCTAGAAGTGTTCACCCCATTGAATCTAAATATCAGAGGTCTGATCCCCTCTGAGAGCTTAGACATGGCTTGGTGGGTAGAGTCTGATGACAAAGATAGCTCTCAAGAAGAAAGACCAAGAGTTAAGAACCCTAATTCAAATGACCTCTGCTGCTAAGTCGCTTCAGTCGTGTTCGACTCTGTGCAACCCCATAGACCGCAGCCCACCAGGCTCCGCCGTCCCTGGGATTCTCCAGGCAAGAACACTGGAGTGGGTCAGATGACCTCACATCATAGCAAATGTTAGTCATATCTGTAAAACCACTGGATTCTCAACCTAAAGTCTCCCCACTAAGAAGAATCAAGAAGATGGTCACAAGCTGAGATCCTACTCTGTCTTTTCTTTTACCTAGATACAGGCCTTGGACAACCAGATTTGTCTGAGACACTCTTGATGTTCAGATGGTAAATCAGATTGCTCAGTATGGGCAGATGTGTCTCCAAATGACACATTGGTATTTCTAAGTATTGCAGGTGGTGGAAGGGGTGGAAAACACAAATGTTCAGAAGTGAAAGGGTTCCTAGAGGCAATTTAAGTCAACTCTTCACTGATGTGGATAAAAATGAAACCACTAGCATTCTTGGTGATTGGTTTTATTTTGCTTTGTTTTCTCCTATGTAATCCCTGATTCAAATGTAAGAATTTAGAAACCTGCTTCTTGACTCTTCATGTTCTCCTTATCTTGACATGACAATCAGTATATCTCAGAGATGACTCAGGCCCTCAATCCAACCACCTAGGGAGACAGCAATTGTCCAAACATCCATTTAACCATCTACCATCCACTCACTCATCCATACAGCCATCCATCATCAAATTGACTCCTGTCTATCAGGTATTAGAGTAGGCACAGAAATCAAAGCTGCAATAGACTCTGTTTTTACCTTGAAGAAGTCTGTGGTCTATTGGAAATAAATACCCCACTATACCATCACCACCATCATCACCATCTTCATCATCATCATCACACCAAGCATTAAGTGATATAGCAGATATGTTTGCAATGCTAAAACAACATAAATAAGATTTGCTGAGAACTACTATGCTCTCAGTCCGTGCTAAGCCTTTTACATACTTCTTCTCATTGAAGTCTCACAATGATCTTATGAGAGAGGCACTATAACTTCTCTTGTTTTACCTATAAAGGAACTTGTTCCACATCACTTACCTGTAAAGAAATGGAGTCGCTCCTTAAGGCTGGACAGTCTGTCTGCAGAACTTAAAACTATTAACCAGCCAGCTACTCCCCTGCTGGGTGGAATCACTGATGAAGAAAGGACTCAAAAGGAATGTGCAAAGTTTCCTCAGAGAGAGTGATGCTTATCCTGGGCCTCAAAGCACTGGCAGGAGATGACCAGAGGGAAAAGAAAGTAAAGGGCATTGCAGGCAGATGGGAGACTAAGGAGCAGCCCAGAGGGTTTAGGAAGGAACAAGAAATATGGTGCAAATTGCATAGAGTGCATGTGTGCAGGTGGAGGGTGAAACAACAACAACAAATAAGAGTAACCATCAGATCTTACAGGATTCTCCCTCTGCAGCCTGCAGGGTCAGTGTATTTACTACTCCTGCAATTATTGCAATGCCACTAAGGTAAGTATCATCACCCTCATTCGAGAAATTCAAGCTCAGAGACTTGAAATGATTTGCTCAAGGTCATAGTGCTAAGTAAGCCATTATGACAAAGATGGTCTGATACTCACAGTCATGCATTTAGAGAGGGTAGGATTTAAGCTCAGAAGTTAGTCATCCTGGGACACTTACTAGTTGGGTGGCCTTGGGTCAGTTACTAAAGCTCCCTGTGCCTCACTTTTCTCATCTGAGTGAGGATATCATCATCTTATCTGTCTTATCTCAGTGCTATTCTAACAACTCAATGGGATAATGTCTGTGAATCACAAAGTGTGATGCCTGGCACTGTTTTAAGTGTTTCTATTACCATTATTATTAAGCTGGGGTCCATTTCCCAGGGAATGCTAAGTGTTGTGGACACTCATGAGAAAAAGAATTTCAGGTTTGATGACAGAGAAGTTGACAGGCACTACCAGCTGGACCCAGCTCCAGAATGGAAAAGGAACAGATTCAACCAAAGGCTTTATTGACTCCAAGAAGCTACAAGCTTCTCTGATGATTCTGAAACAACTCCCAAGTCCTCCCTTAAATGTGCAGTGAACAACCCTGGGGCATTTTGACCTTGGCCAAGGGATGATGTGATGGGCTTCTCCATGCCAGGCCTCCCCTCAGATGGCGGAACACTGCCTTATGAGGAAGCCATGCTGCCTGGACTTTGACTTCCTGGCCAATGAAACCCCAAGGCTTCATGATCTTATGCAGAGTGATTCAGTGCCACCCAAGTCCCTCAGAAGCTAACTGTTGGCTCAAAGCTCTCAAGCAAATGTGGACTTTCTGTATCAAGTGTGTTGAGCAGAAAGACATTGTGAAGCTGTTGTATTTTCATCATAGGAGAATATCTATTAAATGCAACACATTTCTATCCCAATCAGCACATCTTGACAGTCAAGTCACAGGTCCCAAAGCTTTGTACAAGAGCAGCCAGATGTAATAACTTGATAGTTCATAAAGAAGGTACTTATCCCTTGCAACAAGTAAGATGAAGTATCAGCTTAGCAACATCTCATTTCTGGGGTTGAGGTTGCCATGACCATCATACTGAGATGACAAGCTATCTGAGTTCAGTTTCCCTACAGAAAGAATCCAGAGATTAAATGTGACCATTTATTTGGGAAGTACAACAAATCTTGGTAGAGAAGTACAGAAGTCAGCTATGGAAAGAAAGATGGCCAACAGGGTGTGTCTCAAAGAGCTGTCTCAAAGTGGCTACCATTGTAGCCACTGCAGCTTAATCCATGGGGAAATTCTGGCCTCAATGATCCCACTGTAACTGTGAGGGAGCTGGGGTATTTATACACCAACTTCAGTCATTGAGAGTTGCTTCTGGGAGCTATAAATTTCCCGCGCACTTTGGGCCTGTCTCCTAGGCAAAATGACTTTCTAAATGACAGAGAAAGCCCAGAGAAGCAGAGAACACTTGGAAGACAGCTGGAACGTGCTAGAAGAGTAAGATCCTGAGGATGAAGACAAGCACTGAGTGCCTACCTCATTAACCCTCTTCAAACAAAACTCTTCTATATCAGCTCACCTATCCAGAGGACAGCCATTGAGTAGCCTCAGATATCCATTAAAGTCTTTATGTCTGATTATTAAAAACAATTACTTATTCATATCAGAATTTTATCCAAAGTGTACTTACTCATAGGCACAATATTAATAACATTCATTGATATAGGAAACTATGAGGAGAAAGGAAATGTGCAAGAAATGATAAATATTCCATGACTTAGAAGTTCTACTTCTTGAAAGTTATCCTAAATAAATACCTGGGCACATGCCCAAAGATATGTGAGTAAGGGTATTAAATATTCTTTGGTTTGTTAAGAATTTTACAAATTTTGTTTGTAACAAACAAAAATCATGGAAACAACCTAAATGTCTATCTCTAGGGAAAATGCTGAGCGATCCTGCAGATATAAAGAGTGATGAAGATCTTTACATACTAACTTGGAAAAAATCTAAGATATAAGTGAAAAAAAATTTACAGTTACCAAAGGGGAAAAATGAGAGAGGGATAAATTAGCTGGTTGGAATTAAAATATGCACACTTCTATATATGAAGTAGATAACCAACAAGGTCTTACTGTATAGCACAGAGAGCTATATTCAATATCTTGCAATAACCTATAATGGAAAAGAATATATTATATGTATATATATATATATATGTATATATGAGTCACTTTGCTGTATACCTGAAATACAACATGGCAAATCAACTATATTTCAATATAATTTTTTAAAAATCTTACTGCTGAATAATATGATTGTGATTTTACAAGGTCATTTGTAAAACTCATTATATATAATATACTACTTTATTATGTAGAATAACAGATATATATGTGTAGATACACAGTAAATATCATGGAGGAAATAAATAAAAATATAACAGAGGTTACTTTTGAACCTGAATAGAAAATGATTTGAGGGGAAGTTTTTAAATCAATGTATTGTTTGAATTATTTACTTTGAATATGTATTCAGGCATGGTACTATTTGTATAATTAAAAACACGAGTGACAGCTGACATCTTTTCATTCATCCAGAAGATCAATCAAAGCAGAAAGAACAACTAAAATCTCATAGCTGTCTAGGTCATTTAGTGATGGGGAAATGAATTTATACCTTCATGTCCCCTAACACTATCATTACAATAGAACAAGAAGCAACGGTTGTACTCACACTCAAATCTCAAGGAAATACTGAGATATTGGCAGAATTTCAAGTTAAAAGGCAGCAGATTATATGTGCTGTAAACTAGAAAGATGTCCACTAAAAATAGGCAAAAATACAAGAATGAAAAACCTGATACTGAATGGATTACCTTCAGCTGCATATAAAATTCACTTATAAAGACCAGTTATTTGCCCAGCAGAGACAAGTAAGGGAAGAGTTACTGTGTGAACTTCACACTTGGGATTTTCCTGAAGTTTGCAGACTCAACTAGACAGATGGTATTGTATCCAGTGACCTGCTGGTAAATGTTTAACAACTGGCTCTGGGGGTTGGGTAGGGGGATTCTGACTTGCCACATTTCAGATTTCCATGGTGAAGATATTCCCCCAATGGTTGACTGCAAGAGGAGGAGTTGGGCAGAGATGCTGAGTAGCACACCAGTCCACAGCGTTTCCTCCATGCAGATAACAGATGTAGGCAACTTTGATATCTTTATATCACAGTAGTCAAAAGCAGTAAGATATTAAGATATGTTTTGAGAAGTATTACCTTTGGTTTTAGGCTTAACCATGGCTCAGTGGTCAGGAATCTGCCTGTAATTCAGGAGACATAGGAGATGCAGTTTCAGTCCCTGGATTGAGAAGATCCCCTGGAGGAGGAAATGGCAATCCACTCCGGTATTTTTGCCAGCAAAACCCCAATGACAGAGGAATCTGGCAGGCTATAGTCCATGGAGTCAAAGAGTCGGACACGACTGAGCACTCACACGCCTTCATTTTTAATATGATTCATTGAGTTGTAAGTTTATATAATTTAAATGTTAATCACAGTTTAAAACTATTTAAACTGTGTTTAAAAACCAGTTTGCAAAACCCCTGCAAATTTGACAATCACCTCTGGAGCTGGTAGGGGCCACTGCTGACTAGCAGATCCCAGATTTCTATCTGGAACATTTCCACAGAGGATACTTCGAGGAAGGGGCCAAGTAGATGCTAATCAGAATTAGAGAAAACGCCATGTTTGGCTCTAGAAATATAAACAGACAGATTGTGTTTTTGCAGCAGCCTGACACAAGTTTTAGTTGGGAGCAATGCTCCCTAATACCCCCAAGCAAAACTTGTCTGAGCAGGAGAGCAAGTTAGGAAGACAATGTCCCTTCTAGTAGGGAAAAGATTCTACTTCCAAGGCCTGATGTTGGAAGGAAATTCATACTGTGTCAGATGCTAAAATGGCCTGCCTCAAAACGCTTTCAGAGTTGAGATATGATCTGATCAGCAAGCAGTCCGTAGTCATTGCTGTTCTTACTCATGCCTCTGCATATTTTTTCCTTTATTCAGTTTTTCCAGAATGAGGAGACTCTGCTAAGATCGCCTTTCTAACCAATACTGTTTGGGATTTTTTTTTCTGTAAATTTCATGATCACTGTGTTTACTTGGGCATTTTTAAAGTGGGGTTATATTCTTGGCTATGTAAAAATGGAGAGCTTTGTAAAACAACAGAAACCTAATACTATTACGTTTCCTCATTTGTAAAATGGACTGGGAAGGGGTGCTGAACCTCAGAGTCACTGAGGACCATTTTAGATGAATTTTTGTTCCACGTTTTTATGCAGTTAAAACATAACTGATGGCCAGTGAGGAGATCAAGCAGGAAGGGGCTGGAGTGAGACCCCAGCACCTGGGGCATTCTCAGTGTCTGATAAATGCCAAATTTACTGCTAAAGTGAGATTGATAAATACTAACTAAATCACAGCCATGCTCGGGGCTCAGTTCATTTATTTTTTTCCAACCCCCCGAAAGGAACACAAAAACATGGAACTCAAGTCAGGCATGACCAGACCTGAAGAATTTGACTCTTCCGTCCTGCTGCTAGCAGAAGTCCTCGTGATTTGGGCAGACGGCAGGGGAGGCCCCGAGTCTGGGGAGAGGAGTGGGCTGCTGGGGCCAGAGTAGAGTGGGGGAGGGGGTGGGAGGGGGTCCTTAATCTGGCCTGGGCTTTGGGAAGGAAGGAGCCTCGCAGCCGGCCAGCTCAGTGCAGTCTTTCATGAATAAACACTCTAATTGGGGACATCACAGATAATGGAGCTGACTTCTTTCACTGGAGGGCCGGATCATGATTTGCTAATTGGATATTCCTGGGGTAGTGGAGGCGCCCTCACTGGCCCTGGGTGATTACTAGTTAATGGGGTTTTAGAAGTTCCTATTCCAGACTGATAAAGGGAGTTACACTAAGGAAAATGAGCCCTTCTCGAAACTGCATCAGGAAGGAAGCCTAGCATCTGGGAAAGCACCTGATTGGAGGGGTCCGTCAGGTCCAGCATTGACTTTCAGAGCTGGGAGTGCCCATCCCTGTCAGACCTCTGGTACTAACCCCTTCCCTGTGGGAGCATATGGATCCAGGAGGAAACGTGCCCTCCCTGACCAGATCTGCCTCATCACTGCCTTTCAGTTCATGCCTTCACACAGAACAAGTACCCAGGAAGCCAGACTCAGGGGGTAAGATAAACTCCAGGGATGACTCATACCAAGGGCAGAGAAGGCTGCGTTGGAGTCTCCATATTGGAGCTGGAGTGTGGCGGATGCTACCTTTCTTGGAAGGTGGTGCTTCTGGTTGTCCCCTGCCAGCTGATGATGGCACCCAAAGAAAAGAGCTGCAGAGAAAGGAAGCCTCCAAGAGCACAGGAAGGGCTGATGTCTCAGAAGTGGTGCTCCTGCCCGTCGTTTTTTGGGGGGCGTTCAAGGTCACTCTGGAGCCCTTGGTCTGTCCTAACAAATGGCCTGGAAGGGCAGAGGAAAGAATTTTGGAAAAGACAGGACAGAAAAAAGGGTAGGCAAGAGATCTTTCTAGACCAAAATTCAAGTAAATTCCTAGCTCTACCTCCCCACAAAGTTCTTATAATCCCAAGACTAGTGGCACTTGCCAAAGCCAAGAGTGTGCTATGTCCCATAGACCATCCAGTCTCTCTTCCCACAAGAAAGCATGACTTCTTTCCTGATGAAGTTTACAGATAATCCAGGGTCTAGAGACTTTCTACATTGCTTCAGCCCGCTCATGAGCAGTCGGCCTGCTTGGTTAATCCTCAGTCATTAGTCTTGTTTGTGGAGATGGGACTCTCTTCCTGGGACTCTCTTCCTGGGACTCAACTACCAGTTTTGTCAAACTATCCTTTCACACATGCGTAAAAGATGGGGATGAGGGGGGCAGTGCTTAAGGAAATCATTGCTAGAGGCAAACAAAGGAGGGTGACTTTATCACATTGAAAACCTAAGATGTTCTGGGTGTGAAGCCTCCACCACCACCACCAATTCTCAAAAGTTATCCACAAAGAGTGGAGAGCTGACATTATGAAATCGACTTGCATTTCATAATATTGTTACTGAGTCCAAACTCACTCTGTTTGCTGCAGGAGAGGCCAATAAATCCAAGAGATGAGGTGTTGAGACAAGGAATATGACTTTATTCCGAAAAGTCAGCTGATGGAGAAGATGGCAGATTAACGTCTCAAAACATTGTTGAGGCCAGAGTTTGGATGCCAGGGTCTTTTATGGATAGGAGACAGTGTGGGAGTGGGGGGTGAGGAAAGAAAGTAAAAAGGTTATTTAATCTTGCAAGTATCTCCTAGAAGGACAAGCCTCAGGCAGGGGTATTTGTTAATTTCTCCCTTCTTTCTTTCCACAGGTGGACAGGGTTCTGAACAAAGGCACTTTAGCTTAACAGGCAGAGGGGCAGGATTCTCTGAGGCAGACCATTATGTTTGATTATAATAACAAAAGCAGCCAAAGACACAGATCTAGCATGGAAGAGTCAAAACTGACTCTTCTTTATTACAATATCTACCATTTATTGATCCCATTTTACATGCTAGACACTGTGCTTTGCACTTGACCTATAGTCTCTTATTTTATCTTGCCAAGAGTCTGAGGAGGTAAATATGACAATTATCTCCATTTCACAAATGGGAATATTGATTGACTTCTTAAGCTAAATCCACACCCTGAGTAAAAGACTAACCTGGACTTTAAGCCCAAGTTCATCTGACCCCGAAGCCCTTGTCCTTGTCCACTGTGCCCATCCCATCCTTGAATTTTACCCGGTTCAACATTTCTTTCCTGAAGACAACAGACCAGAAGGGAAATGGCCTGGATTCACAAAGCAGAAGAGCAAGGAATCTAATTTTATTTTCATAGAAACGGTAGAAAGGGAGTTCTAACAAAGGATATCTTTCTTACTGGGGGTCTTAAAGAATGGTGCCTTCTTTTCTAGGTACAGTAATAACTGGTCACTTTCCAGAAATGGCCATGCTGAGCATCAAAGAAGTCTTGCTGATGATGCTGGGGAAGTTGTTTAAACTCTCAAGGACTGATTTTCTAACCACACAAAATGACCTATTGGAATGGATGTCATCTAAGCTCCATCCCAGCCCCATATTGATGCATCAGGAGTTCTAAATGGGTTACAGAGAGGGACTTTGCTATTCCCCCCAGTATTATGTGTACTTTTGCCATAGCTCAGAGTATTAGTTATAGAGTGGTGGAGGGTTTTATGCTCATATTTATCAGTACCCGTGTTTTTTTTCCCTTACTTTAATCTTGCTCTCCCTTTCTTGGGGCTTGTCTCTGTTTCCTCGAGCTATCTATCTCCTGGCATTTTTGGTACAGCTCCATCTGGCTCATTTGTTATTCATGAATTAACATGTGTTTTGCATGCATTTGCCTTTGAACAACTGTTCCAAAGTACACCATAGTGCAGCAACAAGGTCCCCATGATTGATGCTGTATACCATCACTCAAAAATATTCAAACATGTATCCCAAGATAGGTATATTAGCTTCTACATATGTTCCTTGAACAAGATACACAAATACACTTTTTATAATAAACATAAAAATAGAAAATAAGTTCAAGTATATTTAAGCCATATCCTATGGGCCATTTGGGGAGCCAACTTGGCTCATTTTAGAAAACCCTAGTTGTCTAGAATGGTAGAGATGCTTAGATATTGATCTTAAGATTAAGACTGTATGGAAAAACCTAAATGAACTTTTTAGCCAACCCAATACTTTGGGCTTAGATATTTGAGAATGAACCCTTATATATTTGAGAATGAATATTTGAGAATCAACCCTTGTTAAGCTCTATGACCTTCTTGAGTTCACAGACATCCAGTGAGACAGAAATGAAGGAAGACAGAACTAGGTTCTTCAAGGGAGGCCAGACTTCCAGACATTTATGGGAATTCTGCTAAGTTTTAACAGTGGTTTATTTTTTGCTGTTACCCTGTGTACGGAACCAAAGACATGTAATGGTCAGCCGTGACCCATGTTCTGCCAATTTGTCACCCTGTCGTATAACTTAGAGGCCATCTTTTGCACCTTGTTATGACCCAAATCCTTCAGACAGATATCACATTAAACTGGGTTATCTCTTTTCACTGGAATGTGAATGCATTTGACAAACATAGATAATGGTAGAAAAAAGTATAACAAAACCCAGATAAACTAAGAGAAGAGACTCCCAAAACAGTCAATTTCAGATTTGCAGGTACCCAAGGATCCAATCCTGGCCCATGTGTTCCCTCCAATCCACCCCCTGCTACCGCCAAGTTTGATGAATGTACAGAATCATCAGTCATTTAAGTGAATTATTTTCTTCCATCCCTTTGGACAATGTTGAGCTCGCTGAACTTGTTGAGAAGCTATCAGGGCCAGCTTTAGGGCTCTGTACCTTGAAGGTCTCTATTTCCTACAGAATGACTTGAAGAAGACCAAACACTTCCCTGCACCCACTTCATTATCTCCCACCTTCTGCCCTAGTGACTTTCCTAGCACAGTGCAGTCTTCTTGCTAAGACTGGTTAAGGGAGGGGTATGCAAAACATATGATAATGAAAGGATACAAATAAGGCAGATAGAGCTGTAATGAGGATGTCTAAAGATAAGTCAAGGAGACAGAGACAGGCTCAGGAAGAAGACACAGAAAAAAGCAAGGAGGCAAGAGACTCAAATATGGTGCAGCAGAGAAGAAAGAATTTGGTTTCTTTGTTTGGTGATGCAAACACATTAGGAAAAAGAAAAAGTGGGCCGAGAAAATATCCAACTACTGAGCAACACTACAAGTCAAGGTGCAGTCTAGGTGTTACTTGATTCAATAGGCGTATATGAACTTGGACTCTACCTTGAAATAAAACTGTTCATAATACTACAGCATTTCCCATGTGCCAAGATTTATTGACAGAAAAATATCATGTAATGAATTTAGTCCTCACAATGTTCCTATGACATGGGTCTATGATTATTATTTCAGTGTTGTAAATGAGGAATAGAGGCACGACAAAGTTGATGAAGTCAGCCCAAGTTTGCACAACTGCACATCTGGGGCTGGGAGCTAAGGTGATATGTCTCTAGAGCCTGCCAGTCTACACAACAAGAGTCTACACCAGCTGGCAGAGAACCCATATCTCAAGAGGCAGGATTGCCACGTTCAAAGGGAAAGTCCCTTTGATGTCATTGCTTTATTTCTTCCAACTGACAGAATTTAGTGGGCAGAATGGAGCTCTCACATGGCTCAGTTGGGAGGCCTCCGCTGGTCTCTTACCCACTCTGGGCATCAACATCTTGGGACGAAGTAAGATTGTTTCCTGCTCAAGGTATCTCTGGTGTATTGATTAACCATTATAGTTTGCTAAGGGCATGTTTAAAATGGGGTTAAAAAAATCATCTCAGCATAGATAAAGTAATACTTGAGATCTGTTCATTTAGGAGATTAATATTCCTTTCTGAAGCACTGAGATTCATCATACGTGGAAAATATTTGTTTGGACAAATTTTAAATTGAGGATCATTTGATTGATAGATAATTGTTTCCAATGTCAGTTACATACTCTCAGCTGTCGCTGCCACATCACAAATTGATGCATTGTTACCTTTTTCTGTTTTCTTTTTTTCTTTAAAATATCGTGAGCATTATTTTCTTATGATCAGCTCTGAAGTCAATTTCTTCCCTAAGGAAAAAAACAGTTGACTCCCTTTTTAATTCCCAAAGGACCCAAGGTGTTAGGAACCTCAGAGGGAGAGTCTGGGGCCAGACATCACAAGAACTTGAGGACATAATGGTCTGCATCCAGCGTACTGAGCCAAGCACTGTTCCACCTCCATGTTCTGCAGGAACTCCCAGTGCCCGTTTGTCCCTCCTCCCCCATCCAACTGCTCACTTTCCAGGTGAGACAATCAGGGGCCAGATGGCTGACTGCCCTGTGATCTCAAGGGACTTTTGTGCCCTAAAAAATATATACATGTATACGTATAAACATGCACACACACACACACACACACACACACACACACGCACACACACATACACATACACCCCTGCTTCCTGACCTAGGAGTTAAAAGATGGAAAGATGAACCCCCCGCGCATCAGCCCCAAGCGTGCCATATCCTGCATCAGACATAGACTGGCAATTCGATTCTTACATGATATTATACATGTTTCAATGCCATTCTCCCAAATCTTCACACCCTCTCCCTCTCCCTCTGAGTCCAAAAGTCCGCTATACACATCTGTGTCTTTTTTGCTGTCCTGCATACAGGGTCATCATTGCCATCTTTCTAAATTCCATATATATGTGTTAGTATACTGTATTGGTGTTTCATGTTTGGGAACGCATGTACACCTGTGGTGGATTCATGTCAATCTATGCCAAAACCAATACAGAATTGTAAAGTAAAAATTAAAAATAAATAAATAAATTAAAAAAAAAGATGGAAAGATGAATGTAAGTCAGGAAAGTCAGAAAAGCTTACTGGAACTTATCTTTTAGAAGTTAAGTTGATTTTTAATAAAGAAATAGAAGGAAAAGGAGAAAGTATTGGTCAGTTCTCCATGAGGAACAGTGGTTGGATGAGAAAATAAATATTGCTTGCATTCAGCACACTGATCTGATTCTTACTAGACCTGCTCTCTAGTTGCTTTCAATTCCCTGACCTTTCCGGCCTCTATTTATTTTCATGGCTCCTTTACAAATAATAGATATGATTTCTATGGCTAATTAACAAAGTAATCTGTATTTTTATATTCCCTTCATTTCTGGAAAAGTTGGTGGCCAGAGGGGGGGAAAAAGCTAGATTCTGTCTTGTTTGAAGACTCCTCTTGTTATTTTTTTATAAGAAGTTTAAAAATCTATTATTATAGAGTAATTGCTCATCAAATTTCTTTTTAAAAGTCAAAGCAATTTTCAAATTATAAAGAACTTCTCAAATGTGTCTAGATAATTATGAGGGTGCAATTTATATAGCTCCTGTACCTTGGAAGGCTGCAAGTCCTGTAGAATCTTTACCTTTGAAGCCCAAGATTGCATCATCTGGGTTCACACAAAAGGCATCATGTGATACATGTTAAACATACAAAAGTGCAGAGGTAATGAACAGATACACATAGAAATTATCTATCACCTTCCTATAACATCAGAGGTTAGGACCAACACAAGTGATTTTCTTTCAGTTGAAGTTTCAAGGATGATAAAATTACATGGTAAGTAGAGAGATGGATACAAACATACATACATATATACATGGATAAATAATAGATAAATAGGCAGATAGATAAGGAAATGGATAGATACATGTGCTGAGTTTAGTCTTTCAGTTGTATCTGACTCTTTGTGACCCCATGGACTATAGCCTGCCAGGTTCCTCTGTCCATGGGGATTCTCCAGGCAAGTATACTGAAGTGGGTTGCCATGCCCTCTTCCAAGGGATCTTCCTAACCCAGGGATCGAATCCAGGTCTCCCTGCATTGCAGGTAGATTCTTTACTGTCTGAGCCACCAAGGAAGCCTGGTAGATACATACATACTCACAAACATACATGGATTGATAGATAAATGGATAGATGGATAGATAGATACATGCACATAGATGGATATATGAATAGATGGATATACACTGATATACACATTCATACATGGATGGATGAATGGATGGATATATAGGAAGTAGACACTAATAGATAGATAAAGTAGATAGACAGGCAGATAATGGACAATGACATCAACTCACTTATTCCTTCTTGAGAAAATGAGATGGCTAAATGCCCCTGAAGAGCTAGAATCTCCAGAAGGACTCTTGTTGTCAGCAGAACAGTTTCCTCTAACCTTGGGGGCAAGACTGTGTGACTTAGCTGTCTCTACAATTCTCTCACCAAAGCCAAAAATTGGAAACCAAGTAGGGTTCTGAGGTTCCTTGCCACAATTTCAACCTACCAAACAGCATCTGAGTAATTCTTATATTTTTTTTTAATTGTAGATATCTCTGTGTACATAGGAACCTGAAGGTCTGTAGGCTGTTCTTAAAAAAATGAAATAAAAGGTCAGTTTTGGGGTCTCAATTAGTGTAGATTGATTCTAAGATATAGGGAGAAGTAATGAAAAGTGTTAAACATTCCTAACATTGATCGCACACGTGCGTGATTGTGTAGTGTGTGTGTGTATGTTCCTACACAGAGGCAGGAACCCATATACACACATATTCATTGCACACTAGTCTTCCTTTTCCTATTCAGTCCTCGAGTGTGACTTTCAGTGCTTGCATCCTGGAACTTACTGGACACTTACAGGATGCCTGATTACCAGCTGCTTCCCTAAGACACCTAGGCAGAGAAGACAACTACAGCTGCTTGGAAAATGCTTTAAGCATGGCTTCTCATCTGTAGTCTCTACCCCCCAGTACAGTTGCCGGCTGTGATCTGCTGCCTTTCAACTTGGAATAAAATACATTACTTATGCAGTGAATGTTTTTAATGTAACAAAGCAAAGGAATAAAAATGCCTTACAACAGTTTTATTAAAAACAAATTCCCACAGTAAATACATATACACTCTGTTTCTGGGAGCAAAATAGCCAAGGACATCACTGCTAAGTGCTCTGGGAAGTGCTTATAAATTACTTGAAATAAAAAACATTGTTGCCCGGACATCAGGGATGAAATGCTGCAGTTTGTAATAAATTAACACAGAACTTTACTTCCCCTCCTCGAACAAAGCAGCCATTTGTCTGAATAACCCACATTCAGCTGTGAGTTATATTTTCACAACTCCAACTGCATTCATTTGCAAATTATTCTGCAGTTTTAATGCTCAAGTTTTAAATACCTTAAGAACGAATAAATAAAGCAAAGTCGAGCAAACTGTTGGCTTGTAGTTTAAAAACTGCCCTAATTTCTGCTTTTCTTCTGGCTTTTTTCCTTTCAAAGTTGTCCTTTTTTTTTTTTAATGGCACAAAGTTTCTTTAAACTACATTAAAAAAAATAAAAAACTAAAATGTATTTCGGGGTATTCACACCGGAGAGAAGTTTCCATAAATCCATGATCTTTGAAGATATTTGGCTAGCCCTCATTTTACAATTTTAAGACTTTTCTTCTACCAATACTTTAATTTAGTGACAGAATAATTTATAACTATCTTTGAGGTTTTGCCCATTGTGTGTAACTTTTGTCTGCTAGTCTTGGAATTGGTTAGGTTTTTTTTTTTTTTTCCTCTCTCTCTCTCCCTCTACTAGACTTTGTCCAGAAAAAAAAAAAAAAAACTCTAAAGAAAAAGTCGTGTCACTTCCCTTGAATTATTTTGATTATAAAACAAAAACTCTGCAAGAAAACTCTTTTCAAACCTGTTCTGTAAAACAAAAAGAACCACTTTCCAGGTTCTTGAAAGAAAAATTTGATAGAAGCATTTATAGATTCAGTTTGATATTTGAAGGTTATTTTTCTGGCTAAAAAAGAAAAAAAAAAAGGCCTAGTTTCCCCGTGTGGAGTTACTGCCTTTGTTGGATTTCTTTGCATTGTTTTAAATAAGGTCCTGGGTAGCCACTTGCACTAGATAAAAGTAATGTCACCATTTTCAGGAAGCGATTTGGGGAGGAAAAGTCTTCAGAAGCATGTTATTTTCAGAAAAGTACCTCATAAAATATTTTTATAAAGTAGGAGTTGAAATCATTTAAAAATCACTCTTTTATAAATCTGTTTGGAGAAAGGTCTTTTGATCCCCTCTTTCTTCTGATCTTCATCTTTTATTTCGCTTAGAGGTAAACAACATTTGCCGCATTTAAACAAGGGCATTTGCCATTGTGGTTCTTAAATAGTTTTCCAGTCACCCTATGGCAATTCATCACATGGAATAGAATAAAGATACTCTCCATGCAAGACTTTTATCACCTCCCAGAAAATGTTTGTTGTTTTTCGCTTTGGGTTTTTTTTTTCTCCTTGCCTCCCACCCCTACCCCCACCCTGAGCGAGCTGTGGGGGATTGTTTTAGGACATTTCAAAGCCTTTTGTGAAGACGGAACCAAAGTCCTTCTGTGGAGGATAAGAAATGCTTGATTACATGCGCTGTAAAACGGGAGATATTCCCAAATTCCCTTTTAATTAAGATGTCTAAAGAGCCATTGCTTTGGAGAGAGAGACTTCCAAACAGTTTAAAAATAAGGATGCTTTTACATCGGCTATAGATACCAACCTCTCCCCAGTCCTGGGGAGAGGGGCAGCTGTCACCTCCTCCTCCTCACCTGGGGGGAGGTAAATGAACATTAGGAACTCCACCAGAGTCAGATGGGGAGGGGTACATGAAACGGAGGCTAGGATGCCAAAACAACCAGGACTACAGAGCTTGAATGACTCCACCGGCTTCAGTTAAGAGAATCACTGCTTTAGTTAGCCGGGTCCTTTCTGTAAAGGCAGACACCTTTGTCATTAAAAAAAAAAAATCACTTAGTGATTACTGGTTTGATGCTATTTGATTCTCTGACCATCCAAGCCTGATTAAGAGCATTTGCTTAGGCCCTAAAGACTTCATAGCTGGCCACCCATCTGGTGTTAGGCTTGAGTCCGTGAAAATCCCTCAGCTTAGCACTGAATATTCTTTTTAAAGACTTTAAGTAAAAGGGCTGACATTAGCATATGTTCCCCCCAAGTGTCCTGTTGAACTTTCTGCCGGGCATTACCCTACCATGGGCTTTCTGGATGTTGTCCAATGAGAGATTGGCTTGGAACTGTAAAATTAGCCATCTGCCTATTAAAAATGTAACCAGCTGCATCCGATGAAACACAGTGACTATTGAAATGAACTCATCCGGGAGAGAACCCGGGTCCCCTGCTTGGACATTTTTCCAATCTACTGCTGGAGTGAGACTCCACAAGCAAAGAGCTTCCGTAGTTGTTTGGGGAAAATGACACGCCTCACGAATGGAGAAGAAACCTTAACGGGTTTGTTTCCATGCTGAAGTTCTGGCATTTCTCAGGTTGACTTAGGTTCTAAGTGCAGAATTCTCTATTACTTTGCTACTTGCTTAAAGCACCTCCTTCTTGTAGGAGGAAACAAAGGACAAAATATATCAGCAAATTCCTACTCTCTCTCCCTTCCTACAAGATGTTATGTCTGGATATTCTATCCCAAATCCTGGATATTTATAATCAGCCTTAACCCCCAAGCCTAAGATACGCTAAGCAGCACAGAGTAACTTAAAAGAAAGAGCCGGAATCGTAATTACTCCTGCAAGAGCTACCATTTCAGCAGATATTAAGCACTCCATATTTACTACAAGGTCTCTTTATTAAAAATGAGAACTTTCAATAGCTTTGCGCTATTTTTTCCTCAAGCCTAATGGAGCATTAAAAAATAATTCATTAACTAATTAACAAAACTGTTTATTTACAGTATATAAAATGTTTCTATCAGGAAAATAACACACCATAATACAGTGTTGTGTTGACAGCGAAACATCTGCAGCTTAATTCAATGCATTTACTAAATGATGAGAGGAAATCAAAGGAAGTTTAAACAGCTACTTCTCTGCTTGTGATTTTTGTTTTTCTCTCTTGAGGTCACAAGGCACCAAGATGCCCCTCGGGAAGTCAGAGCTGCTTTCAAAGTTGCTCAGTACATTCGTCTTTTACAAAATTATGGAAGAGTCGGTGCCATGAATTGTTTGGACTCAGTGCCCGTTTAAACTGATGGGTCCGTATGAGTGTCCTAAATATAACCGCAGCCACTAAGTGCTGTGGGGGAGAACCATATGAAACTGTCTTATTTTGTATGTTAAGATTGGTCAAATATTGACAAGTTTCTTTCATTCAACCTGGTATTTCCAATTTGACTCCCTTTCTCTGTCTCTCCTTTTCTTATTTTGCCATGGGCAAGAATATACTAAAAGTGAGTATTAACTGAAAATTTGCCTATTCTGTTACTCTATGTTAAAATCTATTTTGCTAGGTCTGTTTTCCCATTGAATCTCTCCTCTCCACTGCCCCTGCCTGCAGTCTCTCAGGGGACAAAGGTATTCTGTTTATTTGTAGGTTTGATCTTTTTATCAGCAACCCAATATCAAATTCCAAGAAAAAGAGATAGCAGTGATTGTATTAACACACAATCCAGGTAGATGTGTAAATTACAACCTATCAGGAGGATAAATCATGAAGAATAAATAAATAACTCCAGAAACAATACATGCAAAAGTGATGTTTTAAGAATTTGTCTTCCAAATTCTTAAAATTCTTAGTGACCTAAAGTTCCTAGTGACCTCGGGAATTACAGAATGAATTGCAGCGGGGGGAGGTGGGGTGAATATGGTTTTCCTATAACACTCTGTGAGGTCCATGTGTCTACCTTTGTTATAATTATAAAATAATAATAAAATATTTAACTTTAACTCAGGAACCATCCTGGCTGCCTTTTTATATTAGAATCTGGATTTATAATAGCTATAAGGAGATTTTGTAAAGCAAATTTACCTGTTTCAGATGCAAACAAATTTAAAGCTACACAGAACAAATTGAATATATCACAAGGCTGGTTAAAATTAGATTATAAAATATTTAAAAGATAGTTTAGCAAACCATATTTGCTGCCCAGAACTGTTTTATCTATGTCCCTCTGAATTCATATACAAGGTGCTGTGTCATTTTTATCTATTAACTCACAATCTTATACCTACCATGCAATTATCTGAGAGTGGTCATATTGTGTTATTATGGGTTGGGCATAGACTTTGCTTTGGTTCCCTATAGGGGGCCTGAGTTAGAGAAACCATCCACACAACCTCATTTTTCTTACTCTACTAGTTCCATATCTTTAGGTATACTATTAAAGTAGAACACCAAATATCTGCTACCTTGCCTCAGAGTGCTTCTTGATCAGGAGCTTAGAAATTACTTAGCAAATATACTCCCACACCCCTGTCTGTAACCTTGGCAGACATTACTGGTGGATTACTGCACTCATTCTCAGGAACTCCAGTCAGAACTGGCTCAACAGCAAAACCTGTTAGGTGAAACTACAGCCCACAGAGATCAAATAAGGACCCCACTATCAATTTGTTCATCATTGCCTCAATGAACTACATGCTAACTCGTCAGCTCTTCAGTTAAGCAGGCTTGTTTTTCTTCTGGCAGTTCCCCACCTCTAGGGGAAGGAGATATGTGAAAAAAGTGACGCATATATCACAGAATCTGGGGAACCTAAACCTTCCAGGCTATTTCCTATGATCAGGGTATAATTAACCTCATCTCTTAACCTCATCTGCACCCACCCATCCCGGCCTGCCCTGTGCAAAATGTTTAGACTGACAACTTAAACACTCCCAATAGATGTAGATACACTGGAAAGAATAAAGAAAAATATATAAACTAAAAGAACCAAAAGCTGAAACCGAAAGAATTCTCAGGAATTCTCTGATTTGATTTGCATTTTGGACCATGGAGATCCTGCCCTATTCAGAGTTCAGTGTATGCACCTCCCTGCACAGGATCTTCAGCAGCTCCCTATTAACCACAAAATAGTTAGCCCAGGCCCTTTTCTGTGAAAAAGACAAAATGCTTTGTCAAGTTGTGTATCATGCAGTCTTGTGCCTCCACATCCTCCTATTATTCAGACTCTGTCAGTTATTCACCTGCATTGTTTTCTCAGACACTAGTTCACTTGTTTGTGTATTTCCTCTCTGGTTCAGTTCAGTTCAGTTGCTCAGTTATGTCCGACTCTTTGCAGACCTCATGGACTACAGCATGCCAGGCTTTCCTGTCCTTCACCACTCCCAGAGTTTTTTCAGACTCATATCCAGTGATTCTGTGATGCCATCCAACCATCTCATCCTCTGTCATCCCCTTCTCTTCTTGCCTTCAATCTTTCCCAGCATCAGGATCTTTTCAAACGAGTCAGTTCTTTGCATCAAGTGGCAAAAGTATTGGAGCTTCAGCTTCACCATCAGTCCTTCTGATGAATATTCAGGACTGATTTCCTTTAAGTTTGACTGGTTGGATCTCCTTGCAATCCAAGGGACTCTCAAGAGTCTTCTCCAACACCACAGTTCAAAAACATCAATTCTTCGGTGCCTGGCTTTCTTTATAGTGCAAATCTCACATCCATACATGACTATTGGTAAAACCATAGCTTTGACTAGATGAACCTTTGTTGGTAAAGTAATGTCTCTGCTTTTTAATATGCTTTCTAGGTTTCTCATAGTTTTTCTTCCAAGGAACAAGTGTCTTTTAATTTCATGGCTGCTGTCACCATCTGCAGTGATTTTGGATTACTGGTATACCCTCCCTGGTATATGGTGTATGCTGTGTTTCTTTGCTTGTTTGATTTCTAATTATCCCTCAAGTCCCAGTTCAAGTAGCAGATTTGTGAGTGCCTGATCCACACAAGCTGAGCCCACTGCTCTCTTCCCTTAGGATGTGTGTGTGCAGGCATTTTCCATCCATTGTGTCCAACTCTTTAAGACCCCATGGATTATCGCCTGCCAGGCTCCTCTGTCATGGGATTTCCCAGGCAAGAATACTTGGCATTTCCACCTCCAGGGGATCTTCAAGACCCAGGGACTGAACCCATATCTCCTGTGTCTGTTGCACTGACGTGCAGATTCTTTACCAGTGAGCCACCTGAGAAGCCCCTCCCTGAGTATAACTGTGCAACTGAGCTGTGAAGAAGAGTCAAGAGGAACTCAGGCCCTGGAGCAAGACTCCTGAGTTTGCAAGCTTCACTGTCTACTTACTAGCACTGAGTCCATAGGCAAGTCATTTAACCTCTTTGTGTTTTGATTTTCTCATCTGTAAAATGGGGATAATAGCAAATAAGATGAAGAATGCAAACATACCCAATGTATTTAGAATGGCAAATAGTGTTAATAAACATCAGCTATGATTTTTCTGCCAGAAGATCAAACAGTCAATCCTAAATGAACTCAATCCTGAGTATTCATTGGAAGGACTGATGCTAAAGCTGAAGCTCCAATACTTTGGCCACCTGATGCGAAGAGCTGACTCATTGGAAAAGCCCCTGATGTTGGGAAAGATTGAGGGCAGGAAGAGAAGGGGACAACAGAGGATGAGATGATTGGATGGCACCACCAACTCGATGGACAGGAGTTTGAGTAAGCGCTGGGAGTTGGTGATGGACAGGGAAGCCTGGCATGCTATAGTCCATGGGATCACAAGGAGTCAGACACAACTGAGTGACTGAAGTGAACTGATCTTGTCTATAAAACAAGGATAAGATGGGCGTTGCTGTGAAATGAAATGAGAGAATTCTCATAAATCCCTAACGACAGCATCTGGCACAAAATACGTGCTTCATTGTTATCAAGTGAAGCTTCTCAAAGGTGGACTTAGAGGCTGGGTCAGTGAAACTCAGGGAAAAGAGCTCCCCAGATAGGAAGAATGAGGCTGGGACCTGGCAGAGTGAACTTGGCATTCAGTGGGGAAAACAGCATGTGTCTTCTCCTCTTGCCTATGTTTGGATCAGTTTTTAAAACTGCACAACCTCCGCTAACCTTAGTCGCAACACTGCAGTGAAATGTTACTCCCAGGATTTGACACTTTCTTATTCTTCCCACTACTGTTTTCTCCTTTGTTGCTTTGAAAATATGAATTAATGATGAATACTAATGAGCTCTGTGACAAGGCTAGACTCCATGAATGTTGGGAGCTGCAAGATTCATGACACTTCCAACAAGGGAGAGTGTAAGGAAGCTTTTTCCTGATTCCTGAGATTGCATGGCCCAAATACTCTTTTTTTTTTTTTAATCCCACTCCTTCTGTCCTTTCCTTTTAAAATGTTTAAAAGAATCTTCATGAAAGCCTCACGAATAAGACTTTGAAGTTGTTCGTAAGATTTTATGTGTCTACCTGGAGTAGGCTTGAAATTGCTGTTTTTAATAAAAGTACTGTTGCATTTATGAAAATCTTTCTGGATGTCTTTTTACTGTTTTTTGCCTTCTTTTTTTCTTGTCTTTTATTGTCTCTGATTCTACTTCATGGAGCTGGGGGATTTGAGAAGTAGCCAACCAGAAGGAACTTGAGTCATCGATACTGAACACACAGTGACTTCCGAGCTGATACCAATTTTCCTTCCCTGTTCGTTAAAAGAGAAAAAACAGCATTTTTTTTCCTGCCATTGGCATGAAAGACAAATTTTATGGCATGGTCTGCACTACTATCTCAACATGATGGTAAATATTTCAGCATTAAAAACCAAGGAGAAACCAGAAGGACTGTAATATTCAGGGTTTTAGAATCAAGTCATGAAGTCTATGAATATAGAGACTAAGTATCCAACTTTCTCAGTCAGTGTGAGTACTTACTCTCAGATGTTCTGCACAGTCAACAGGTATTGCAATTAGAACAGCCTTAAGAAAAAGGGCTTCCCTGGCAGCTCAACTGATAAAGAATCCACCAGCAACACAGGAGACTCTGGTTTGATTCTTAGGTGGAGAAGATCTGCTTGAGAAGGGATAGGCTACCCACTCCAGTATTCTTGGGCTTCCCTGGTGGCTCAGCTGGTAAAGAATGTGCCTATGGGGTCTCAAAGAGTCTGACACAACTGAGCAACTTTCACAATTTCACTTTAAAAAAGAAACAATAGCTTGCCCTCAAGGCTCTCTGTCTACCCTAAATTCCTTTCTTTGGTTGCATTCTGAAGACCAGAGGCTTGAACATCTACAATGGATAAATGGCAAGAGAAGGGCAGGCAGGAGCCTGCTACTGCTGCTGCTGCTAAGTTGCTTCAGTCGTGTCCGACTCTGTGCGACCCCATAGACAGCAGCCCACCAGGCTCCACCGTCCCTAGCATTCTCCAGGGAAGAACACTGGAGTGGGTTGCCATTTCCTTCTCCAATGCATGAAAGTTAAAAGTGAAAGTGAAGTCACTCACTCGTGTCTGACTCTTCGCAACCCCATGGACTGCAGCCCACCAGGCTCCTCCGTCCATGGGGTTTTCCAGGCAAGAGTACTGGAGTGGGGTGCCATTGCCTTCTCTGAGGCAGGAGCCTGAGGGCCCACTAAAACCATCATCAATCAGACTCTTACTGCACTGATGCTCAGGAGGGGTCCTGTTGTAAAAAGGGCATTTCTCACTAGATGAGCTCTAGCTCATCTTTGAAGTGTATGTGCGTGCTCAGTCCTCTCCACTTCTTTGTGACCCCGTGGACTGTAGCCCACCAGGCTCCTCTGTCCATGGGTTTCTCCAGGCAAGAATACTGGTGTGGGTTGCCATTCCCTTCTCCAGGGGTTCTTCCCAACCCAGGGATCGAACTTGCATCTAAGGCTTCTCTCACATTGGTAGGTGGACTATTTACCACTAGTGCCACCTGAGAAGCCCCATATTTGAGTATGTGAATTCAAATCCTCACTAGTGACCTTGACTTGACAACTTGACAGCTTGAGCCTGTTGACCCCATGACTCAGTTACCTTATCTGTAAAATTGGGATATTGTTAGAACATGCTTCCTATGGTTGTCAAAAGGATTAAATTATGTCCTTCTAAAGGCCTTAGTACTGCATCTGGCTAATGGTAAGAGCTCAGTGTTTGTTAATATACAAGCAGGTCTACTTATAAAAGAGCAGGGAAGCCTGGCGTGCTGCAGTCCATGGGGTTGCACAGAGTCAGACACAATGGAGCTACTGAACTGAACTAGTTTCAAAGGAGGCAGGTACCCAGTGGCTTCTGCTCTCTGTAGAGGTAAATATTCTATCCAAGATTTAGCAGGAGAACAGGAATTTCTTGCCCAAGAACCTCTGAATGCAGGACATCTTCAAAACAGAGAATGGTTTGTTTTACTAAATAGTGCTTAGCAATTCTTCCTTGACTCACTTTCTCACTTCAAGTGCAGTCATTTACCAGCCTCACAAGTTTTCTAGTAAGTTCTTCAATAAATCATATGTAACTTCTTAGCATGTACATTTATTCAACAAGAAGTTCACAGAACCTCCCAGCTCTGGGCAGTGGTTATAGTGATGGTGAGGGCAGGGGGATAGCTTGCAGGGACCACCAGCACTATAGGAAATAGTCCCTGTCCTCAAGAAATTCATGGGGAAATGAGTGCCAATAAACACTTAAACCCACAACAATGAAAACGATAATTTGGCATAAATATTGAGTATAATTTCTGTGACCAAGCAGATTTAAACCCAGTCTCCACCACTGAATAGCCTTGTGACAGTGGAAAGATCTCTCAGTCTCTCTGTGCCTCACTTTCTTCATCTATCAAATGGGCATGAAAACTGTACCCATCTCATAACATTGACTGAGTTAGTATACATAAAGCATTCAGAACAATGCCTGGCGCATAACTACAGTATATAAAGTTGACCTTAAAAATAATCAATGAGAGTGAAAACTTGATGCACTTAAACCATGGATCAAGCCGGATGCTATCACATTTCACCTGCAGAAGGTGGTAATGGAGTAACCCTGGTCAAATTAATTGCCCTTGGGACTTCCCTGGTGGTCCAGTGAATAAGACTTCATGCTCCCAATGTAGGGGGCCCAGGTTCAACCACTGGTAGGGGAATTAAGATCCCACAAATCACAACTACTGAGTCTGAACACTTTAGAGCCTTCATGCCACAACTAGAGAACCCCGTGTGCTGCAATAAAGAGCCCGTGCAGCCAAAATAAATTTTTTAAAATTATAAAGAAACTAAAAATTTACTTGACCTTGATAGTAAAATGGGCTTAAGGAAGTGCTTATACAATTGTTGGAAAGATTGAATGAGTTAACATATGCTGTGTGATCGGGGCCACACCTGTGCAGAGTAAAGGCTCAGCAAGGAGTCTAACAAAGTTTAAACAGTTTGCCCAGATCCACAAAGCTAACTGACTAGGGTTGAATCCTGATATAAACCCAAGCATACTCTTGCCACCTTCCCATAGCTACTGACTCCATATGGTAAACACCCAGAGGTCCATGTATAATATTATGCAAGCCCACTTCCATCCATCTCTCTCTCTCTGTCCCTCTCTCTCTCATTATAGCAATTATGGGAGACATTCATCCACTTTATTAGTAGTTGGATGCAACAGTAATGAGTCAAAATATACTTTAAAAAATGATACGAACTCTTGCTGGTCAAGAGGAAAGATCATGTATCACGGGCCAAGATGTAGTCACACATCACGTGACCACACAGGACTGTAACTAACTTTAGTCATGGCTGGTCTGACTCAGCCTGAAGCCAAGAGGAAAGCAAATGTGGTTAATTAAGACTCCAGGGAATGTTTAGACTGTGTGCAACTGATACCCTGGGCACCGTCTCCAGGTTTTCCTGGAGATAGAATCCTACATACAATTTGAATATGACTTCCTTAAAACCCTTCTAGATATTGTCAGGGAGAGACTTGAGGGGTAGGACTTAGCACTTTCAGAATTATCTTAGTGGCAAGCTTGAAGAATGTTGGCTGATGAGAAAGGACAAGTCCTAATTCCCAAATTAGGCTTCTATTTGCACTTCAATTATAACTTGAAATCTAAAGCTCTGCTCTTGCTGGAAGAAATCAAGCCTTGTGTCTTGTGGCCTCCGTAGAACTGGGCTTGATGGCTCTCATATAGATAGTGCCCAGAGAGCAACGATGACCCGAGAGAAAACAAAGTGTGATTTTGGTCTGTCTTTAATAGAGCAACAGATATCTCTCTCAGCTCTTTGGTGAAAGATCCCAACATAATAACATACTCATGAAGTACAGTTTTCTTTACTAATGACTTGGAAGTAGGGCAGAACTTACTGGGTAAACACTCCCTGAGGTAGTTTTGAACTCTAAGTACAAGGCAGTTTACTCTCCTGCTAACTCTTCTTTCACCTTCAGAAACCAATCAGTTGGCACAAGACATTAAAACATACCTATTCCCAGCTAGAGGTCATTACTGAGCTTCTCTCTAACTCCTGAAACAAGTGAACCTTCACAAACAAGTTTGGAATGAAATTGCTCCACAAATTCCTCTCATAAATAAGGGTTCTTGTTTCAGTAAGTGAGGGAAATAGCACAATAACAATCCTTCCTTGGGGGAGAATGGATACAGATATATGCATGACAGAGCTCCTTTGCTATCTACCTGAAATTATCACAACATTGTTAATTAGCTATACTCTGGTATAAAATTAAAAGTTAAAAAATTAAAATTAAATGAAGCTCCTTTGGGAAAGATCCTGAAAAATGATAATAATAATCTTTCCTTGGAAATTTACAATTACACATTACTATGTTAAAGAATCCGTAACAAAAAATGTATGCAGTTGTGTTCGGTGCAATGATTCCCAAACATGTTTGGCCATAGCACTTTGAAACATATATTTATATATTAAATATATATTTTAACATACTTCTCTATTTTATCTCTGTCTGTATCTATAGAGAGATGGATAACCATCTTGAAGAAATGGTTTCTAACGACGTACATGTAAACAACTGCTGCCCTTGGTGGGATTGTGTTGGTTGTATTGAAGTCTGGGTCAGAGGTAAATGAGACCCTGCTCTCCAAGTAAGTATGTGCATGATTTGATGTCTGTTAGGAGGCTTTAACTGAGGAGGAGATCCTGTCCTAGAGTAGAAAGAAGAGACTCAGAATACAGGAATCAATGAAAGTGAGTAATGAACATGGAGAAAAGTAACAAGGCATCTGATTGATGACTGCTCCCAGCTCCACACCACCATTCATATGTATCTTCCCCAAAGGGTTGATTTTGAACCCTGTGGTGAAAGTGAAAGTGTTTGCTGCTCAGTCATGTCCTACTTTGTGCAACCCTACAGACAGTAGCCCACCAGGCTCCGTTGTCCATCTGATTCTCCAGGCAAGAATTCTGGAGTGGGTTGTCATTCCCTTCTTCAGGGGATCTTCCCAATGCAGGAATCGAACCTAGGTCTCCTGCATTGCAGACAGATTCTTCACCATCTGAGCCATCAGGGAAGCCTGAAGGGTTGATTTTGAACCCTGAGGTAGAGATGGTTACAACTGAAACCTGTCTTCATGAGCCACTCTGCGAGGTCGGGTCATTGGCTGGGTAGACTCAGAAGCCAGGTTCCAGCATAGGATTGAGGGCAGGAAGCTCAGGGGAGTAGTGTCATCAAGGGGCAACTGTAGCCAGGGGTTCAGAAGAGAAACCCAGGTGTAGATTCATTCTAGAACACATACACCACCTTCCTGAGACTCTCCAAAAGAACTGGGGAGGTGCTGAGGGAAGCTGAATAACCAAATGACAACCGGTTGTCACAGTTATATGTGCAGAAGTGGTCAATCCTGAGGACATTTTAGTTTTACTCTCAGTCTCTAAGACCCATTGGATTTTTATAAGACATTTTGATTTTATAATATAAAATACACCAATCCATTTTTTCCCTTACCCTTAAGCATGACTAAAATCAGACCAAATAATTGGGAATTACTCTGCAAATACGTACACTGTACAACCCACTTGAAGTCATTTTATACTCGCCATTTTCAAAACTCTTCTTAACTCTCTCGAAATTGTCTACAAATAGTCATCTTCTCTCACCTTCTAAATGAGTGCTGTGTTGTGGGTGTCGGGGTCATTGTTGCTGGTGGGGCAGGAAAGAATGGGCATTAAGAGATGCCTACAAAACAAAAGCAAAACAATCAAACAAAAAGACATGCCAAAAAAACAAAAACTTCTGGTGTGATGCTGTGGGAAGGATCTGTGTTCTTGCAAGAAATAGTTAACCTGAAAATCACCATGGGACAATGGCCAAACAAATCCAGAGTATGGAGTGTTGAGCAGGACCTGGTCTGGAACTCTTCAAAGGACATGGAGCAATGAGCAGAGGGAAGTGGTGGGACTTATCTGTACTGGGGAGACAAAAACACATAGGAGTCAGTGAAATACTGGGAAAGGGGAGATGTATCATGATGCCTGCCAACTATTTTTGGATGGGGTGCATAGGGGAACAAGAGGAAGGTAGTGAGTGTAGGTAGATGGCAATATTTGGTGAATATAGATGAAGATGTATGGTCATTTATTATACTGTATTTTCAGCTTTCCTGCAGATTTTAAATGTTTTGAGTTAAAAAGTACTTTTTTTAAAAAAGGAAAAGTTCACAAAAATAAGAGTAAAAACTGAATAAATACTCCTGATGCAAACTTCCTTTAGCCTAAGTTTTCTGGTACAATTATCTCCCCTCTTTACACTGTGGTTCATGAAGGTATTTTATATTCTTTTTAAGAAACAAGGAAAGGATCTAAAGAAGTGTGATTCCTTCTGTTCTCTTCTTTAATAAATGCTTCTCTTTTCTCAAATAGCTCCATGAATCAGGAGATTCTCTCCCTCACCCTCTGAGGAGCACTACCATCCCCAGATTGAGCGTTTCTGGTACCGACGTTGACTTTGCACATTTTAAAGACCCCAGAGATGCTCCTGAGCATGGTCCAGGCATGGACTTTAAATTCAGCATTTTAAAACCTAAGTTACCTGAGCCTATAGATATCTGGAGATCTCAAAGAATTCATGTAGAAAGGGTTCAACACCAACTCCCAGGAGAAAACCCCACCCTCACTTTAACACTGGTAAGAATGTTCCCAAATGCCTCTTGGATTCTCCCATCAGAAGGTCTGACCTCTTTGCCCCAGTTGAGAAAGGCTCGAGCAGATATTTTAGGGGAGGAAGACTAGGTGGCACTAGTCTTTAGACTCAAGGGCACGAAAAGGAAGGTCAAAGGAAACTGGCATTGAACATAAGCTTTGTGGAACCTGTGAGCACTGTTTCCAAGTATCTACAGTACAAAAATATAGACTATGAACTTGAATTCTCTGTGGCCCCAATACTTAGACATCAGAGGGAGGTCAATTTTGACTCAAGATCAAGGATGAGTGTTTCTAAAGGGAAATGACCAAAGATGGAATGGTGGTTAAGTGCCACACCAAAGGAAAAATGAAAACGAAGCATCTACAACCATTGGGTGAAACATTACTTTAAGAAAAATTGAAACATCAGGGAAAAAGAACAACTGAGAAATCTCTGAGCTCCTCTTCTGCCTGGTCACATTTCCTTCTTCATTCTCCCTATGACAGAGCAATCTCCTTGAAATAGGACCGATGGCAATAAGGGAGGATCCGAAGGAGCCTGCTCTCTGCATGGGCTGTGTCCTGATTCTTTGGAATAACCTGGAGGAGACCCACTGAAACCTGTCATCGGGCACGGCAGGGTGGAGACAGGGGCCTCTTGGGGAGCCTTCTTCCCCTCAACGTTGGCCTTTGTGCATCACCCCCTGATCACCAGGTACCCTAGACAGCCCGCTGAAAAGAATTCAGAGGTTCTCAGGCTCCCAGCGGGGAAGCCTTGGAGCCCTGTTGTTGGAAATAGCTCCCAACCTGCATCTCAGGCAGGTATTTTTAGGTTCTGTCTTGAAGACACAGAAACTTTCATACATTTCAGCTTCTTTGTCTGGAGTCACTGCAACCCCAGACATGTCATTGAAATGGGGTATAATTGTGGTCTCCTCCACCCACCAATCTGAGCGAGTCGAAAAGAGCTTCCTGCTGTGCAATAGAGAGCATGGAGAGCCTTTTCTGGCAAAGGAAAGTCAAAATGGATTTTTGAAAATAATATGTTGATCAAGACGAGAGAAAAAATGTCTATTGAGGAGGGGGGCTCTGCACTGGGGCTTATATGAGAAGAAGTTCACCTATTATTTGGAATCCTGGTCTGAGGTCTCTTTTGCCAGCTGCAAAATTCAAGCTTGGAGGAGCTAAAGTCTCACATTTGATGCTGGGAAATAAAGAGGCTTGGAATCATCTGAGTTAGATCGATGGCTGTTATTAATATGAGGCTCTGTGAGGAGTAATTATAATTGTCAATCATGGGGCAGAACCTGACATTAAAAGGAGCGATAGGAGAGAAACCAAAATGATGCAGGGCAAATATGTGGAATTGACAAGAGCATTCTGATAGTGCTTAGAAGCTTGGAGAAAGGATTTTTGAGCTCCCGAGGGGCTCTGGCCACTATCTCACCATGGGATAGGTCCACAAAGGCGACCCAGGGCTATGTTTTCTGAGAGTTTCAGGGAGCAGGTCTCTGGGGCTGATGTTCTAACTGTAGGGTAAGTGATCCAAAGGTCCGAGAGAGCATTAGCTACCTACTGCTCACAGGACTGTGGAAAGCATCCTATATCAAACCACCCACAACAACATGGCAGGAATCCCAGCCCTCAGGGGTTCTTGCTATTAGACAACAAAAAGAAGTTGACTGCAGCGAAGGGTTTGTGTAGAGTTGATTTAAGCAGATGGTAGGCTTTTTCCTTAGGAGTAAAATAGTAAAGCAGTTGCCTATAAGGTCTAGAAAGGAGATCACCTACTGTCCTTTATTCTAAACTTAACTTAATTGAAAGCAAACAACATTACTCCAGGAATAAGTCAAAGAAGGTTCTGAAAACAAGCAGAGCATCCTGTATGGTTTCCCTTAAGAGACCAGCAGGCAACAGAAACCAAAGTCCAGTTTCCATAGAATAGAGACCACACTGGGCTTCCCAAGTGGCATTAGTAGTTAAGAATCTGCCTGTCAATACAGGAGGCATAAGAGATGTGGGTTTAGTCCCTGGGCCGAGAAGATCCCCTGGAGGAGGACATGGCAACCCACTCCAGTATTCTTGCCTGGAGAATCCCATGAACAGAGCAGCTTGGCGGGCTACAGTCCTTGGGGTTGCAGAGTTAAACACAACTGAAGCTACTTAGCATGCACACACGTAGAGATCAGACTGGCTATGGAATTTGCAAAGCCCATGGCAAAATGAAAATGTAGGCTTCCCCTACCCATGCACTCAAAAATGACTAAGAATTTCAAGACAGCAAGAGAAGGTCATCAAACCAAATGCAGGGCCTTTTGAGGGGCAGAGGCTTGTCCAACTATGCAGGCTGCCCACCCTGATTAGAGAACAAATCCCTATCTTTTGGCCACTGAGATTAGGAGCATTAGGAGATGGCAGTCTACTTCAAACCACAAGGAACTCTTGAGATGTTACTGGAATAACTGGTAAGGAAAAGTCAGAATGGGTTTTTAAATAATAATATGCTGATAAAGAATAGGAAAAAAATCTGTTGAGAGGGGGCTATGAATTGTGGGCTGATGAGCCTGATGATGATGCTTCTAAAAGTTTGTGTTGCCTTCTGAGGCTTAATATTTAACACAGGACACTTAATCCAGAAATCACTTGCTCCTAGTCAAGCTTCATATTTCACATACACACATACACATGCATATCCATACACACACATGAAAATATATACATCCAGTCATATGCACACGTATACATATATACCCACAGATACACACATATACCCACGTACATACATACAAACATACACATGCACATATAGTACAAACCTAATACTTGCCAGCCTTTACCAACCTAGTAACTGTTTCATAGGTTTGCTACTAAAAGCTTTTATTTGATCTCTATAACAACTCTGTAAAGAAGGAAGCATTATTATCCCTATTTTGAAAGATGAGGGTGCTGAGACTTTGTGGGGTTAGATATTTGACTCAAAGATCTACAGCTGCCGAGTAAGCAGAGCCTGAATTTGGAGTCCTGACTTGGATTCTTAACCACTAGACCACACTTCCTTTTCAGAGAAGTACGATCTCACTTTCTCTTTATGGTGGCTGTACCAAGTTCTTTGTCCCACTGGATCATCAAGGGAATAGAGACCCCCTGAAAATCACTTGGACAAGTGGGCAAGTCAGAACCTAAACTGAGTCCCGACTTAGGACTCCAACACTGAAGAAAGGAAAGGTAAAAGGGCATGTCCCCCAAACACTCTTCAAAAAAAAAAAAAAAACAAGAATGTATACATATGTATAACTGAATCACCATGAATTACAGCAGAAATTAATACAACACTGAAAATCTTCAATAATATATGTATTTTTAGAAAACTAGTAACTGGAGACCAGAAAACAAAACAAAACAAAACAATTTTATTATAGTGTAGTCCCAGGTGACTCAGTGGTAAAGAATCTGTCTGCTAAGCAAGAGATGGGGGTTCCATCCCTGCGTCGGGAAGGTCCACTGGAGAAGGAAATGGCAACCCTCTCCAGTATTCTTGCCTGGGAAATCCCATGAACAGAGGAGCCTGGCAGGCTACAGTCCATGGCGTCTCAAAAGAGCTGGACATGACTTAGCAACTAAACAACCACCACAACAAATATTAATAATTGGCTTACAATAAATTGCACACATTTCAAATATTTCAAGGGATTTGATGAGTTTTGACATACATATACACCCTTGAAACCACTGCCACTATCAAGACAGTGAACATTGGCATCACTCTCTCAATTTCTTCCTTTGCTTTTCTCTCAGCTCTGACTTCTACTACCCCATCCCAATGCAATCACAAACCTGTTTTTCTAAATATATGTTTTACAGATTTATTGATGTATTATTGATCTAAAAATATGTAAGTTTAAGGCATACAGCATGATGATTTAATACATGCATATATTACAAAACCATTACAACAAACCCTTGAATATTCACACAGCCACACTGTCTGAGGACCCAGAGCTGGAGGGGGCCTCAGTGTGTCACAGGACCAACACCCTCCGGCAGGATAGGAGCAGAGCCAGGCAGACAGACCAAGAGAAACAAATTGCAGAGCCTAAGGGAGAAACCTACCACACAAATACCTGTAAAATGCTTTTGGGTTCAATCTAGGTTTGTAACAGCCAGAATTTTAAAAAATAAAACAAAAAAAGCCCTGGCCTGGCAGATCGTAAAAGTTCAGAGCTGAGCAAAGAACTTGTTTCATGCTAACTTTTCATAAAAAGCAGAAAAGCAGTGAGAACAGGCTAATTAAGGCCAAACTTAGCTTCTGAGGAAAACTTTGCTTCTTACTGAGAGGAAATTATGCTGGGTGGGAAGCAAAAGTTGTACTGAGCTGGGGAACCAGTGTAGCTCATTTGTACGTCTTTTCGTTTTCTACATTTGTTGGAAGATCAGGGAATAAAGGGTATAAGGAAAAAAGAATCTGAGATTTCCCCACTCCCAGGATTCGCAAGCAGCTCTCTTTCATGAAAGGAGCTGTTTTACTTTTTCAGCTTTATGATAAACTTTATGACAGATGAAGTGGTAAGATAGTTAAGTGTCAACATGATGATCTGATATACCTGAATATTCATTGGAAGGACTGATACTGAAGCTGAAGTTCCAATACTTTGGCTACTTGATGCAAAGAGCCAACTCATTGGAAAAGATCCTAATGCTATGAAAGATTGAGGACCGAGGAGAAGGGGACAACAGAGGTTGAGATGGTTGGATCATCAACTCGATGGACATGAGTCTGAGCAAACTCCAGGAGACAGTGAAGGACAGGGAAACCTGGCGTGCTGCAGTCCGTGAGGTCACAAAGAGTCAGACACGACTGAGTGACTGAATAGCGGCAAATACCTATACTTAGGGAAGGGCTTCCCTGGTGGCTCAGATGGTAAAGAATCTGCCTCCAACGCAGGAAATCTGGGTTAGATCCTTGGGTCAGGAAGATACCCTGGAGAAAGGAATAGCAACCCACTTCAGTTTTCTTGCCTGGAGAATTCCATGTACAAATGAGCTTGACCGGCTATAGTCTACGGAATCACAAAGAGTCAGACACAAATGAGCAACTAACACATTTGGGGAAAGGATTCCCACTGAGTTAGTTAACACATTGATTACCCCACATATTTACCTTTTTTTTTTTTGGTGAGAATATTGAAGTTATACTCTCTTAACAACTTTTAATTACACAATACCGTGTTATCAACTGTAGTCATCAGGTTGTACATTAGATTCTCAGACTTTATTCATCTTATAACTGAAAGTTTATTACCCTTTCACAAACCTTGGCTATCCCTTTTCTACCCTCTGTTTCTGTGAGTTTGACTTTTTTTTTTAATTTGAAAGGAAATATTTTATCAATAATCAATAAGAACCAAGCAGAAGCCAACTCAATATTAATATAGGAGCTGGAAGGAGCCTTGCAGAAGCAAGTCTGAGAAAGAAGCAGATGGACCTCTGAGCCCACACATCAGCATTTACCAAGTGTGGGACGCCTGTTCCCGTGTCTTGCTAGAATTTTGTCTGCTTTGCATATTCCTGTCCAAGAGCTTCTCAAAAGCGGAAAACATTACTTGCTTCATCTTTGTGTCTTCTGGTACTTTACCTGGCACAAAGAAAGCTCCATAAGGTGACCTGGCAACAGCTGGGTTAGTGGAAGAAGGCGCTTACTTTGGATCCAAGTAACTGTCTCTGTTTCTTTAAATCTTGCTCTCTACATATTCCACTTCTGCTCATAGGCTGAAAGAGCTGTGTGGGATTCTCAGGGACTGTTGCTGTCCTTTTAATGAAGCATTATATGTCTATAAAAGAAATAAACATTTTTTGCCTTGTATGTTCTTCCTACAACTCCCAATTGTCTAAACCTGGAGAAATAACATATTCGTGGACTAAGTAGCAATCCCGTTTCCCTGAAAGCATCTTCTGAAATATTAAGCATGGCTCTTTAGAGGCAATAATCATTCTTTGCTATCTGTGCTTTAAACAACCCTCAGAAAGGAAATACAGTAAATAACAGCAAATGCCACCACCATTTTAATTTTAGGTTCTGGGATACTTAAAAGATGTCGAGTAAAAATTATGCCCTAACATTCAGTGTCAGAGGCCCTGCTCTACTCTATAATTGTGTTTATTCCTGTTCTTCTCATTAAAGCTTTACTGGCTTTCTTGAAGTCACAAGTTTTTATTAAGCATCTATTGTGTGAGGAGCTACTTCTTGGCTCCCGCAATGGTGTGTCTGTGCTGTCAAAGGTGAGTTTCTCACGCTCAAGTTCAGCGATTCTACATGAATTTGAATTCTGTCCTTGAGGCTGGAGGAATATCAGAATACTTTCATAGAGGAAAACAACCGAGGAGAATCAGGGGCAAGCTCCAGATGGGTGCCATTCCACTCCGTCACACATCAACTCCCCAACGAGTGACTGTTGCACCCTCTCAATCTTTCTTTTTCCATTCAAATGGGGAGGATGGTGACAAAAGAGAAAGAAAATGGGGAGCAGGCAGAGAGGGCAGCCCAGCGTGCATGACTAAATGTCAGGTTGTACAGGAGAGTTTATAATTAAAGTCCAAGATGACAGATAACTATAAAATCAGATTGGTTCCTTTCCACATGGAAGGAAAGCATAATACTGTTGTCCAACCCAAGCTTTTTTGGTAAATTGAAATTACAGTTTTATTTGGAGCTATTTTAAAGGTCCATTAATTAAAAATTGGAAGCCATGCCAATGCAAAAAATACCATAAAAGGTGTTAGATTTGATGATCAGCAAGTACTATAATTAAAAGATGATGTTATCTGAATATCAAATGCTCTAAATCCATGTTTGTTTTTTATTGAAAATAAACAAATTCAGAAGCAAAAAAAGAAAAAGAAAAGATATGTGCAAAATGTAATGATAATGGTTGACTTCTAAACAGCCAAGGAAATTATAGTCATCATGTGTGGGAAAAGAACAAACACCTCTTAATTGCATTTCATTATAACGTACCTTTCTCTGCTCAGTTGTATATATTAATTATAAAAATCGTGTCGCAGAGTGGAGAGGCTCTACAATAGTTTTTGCTCCCCTTCCTCCCTTAATTCTGTCTGAAGCAGGATGGAAGAACAATATCATCTGTCATCTGCAGAAAGAGCTTTCAAAGACAAAATCATAAAAAGAATGAAAGGCTATTATATAAAAAAAAGAAGAAAATGCTTTGATTTCACAGATTTTTCCACTTATTAATGTTTAAGGTTATCTGCTCTTTTAGAAAAGTATCTTATCATATTGTTTTGTATGTGTATGTTCAGGTAACATCACTTTCTGATAACTGTATCACATGGCACGTGCGTTACGTAGATCATTGTTAAAGGAGGGGAGACGGAATGGGTGAGAAGGAAGCATTATTATGGAAAGATGCCATGCAGGACTTGAAGAGTTTCCTAACATGAGGCAGAACAAGAAAGAGATGGATTGGATTTAAGGTCAATGCTTTCAGATGGATAGACAGATACCCTCTAGCTCCACAAAGAGAAGTGAAGAGTTAAGGAGCTTGCACTATGATGAGAAAGAGGCAATGCATGTGTTATAAGGATATTCAGGCAGCCAATGTTTTGAGATGGTGGGATAGCCAAATAGCCAAAACGGCATCTGGAATTCTGCTTTATCAGAAATTTGTTGAAACAGGTGAGATCCATCTGTTTGGAAGGGGTTAAGGTATTTTTCTAGACCAAACTAGAAATCTCAACCTGGGCTTTTAGGAGATGTATGTGTATGACTGAAGCTTTCTGGGCAGAGGTCCATAACTTACCAGATTCTTGGCTGAATCTGTAGTCTAGAAAGGCTTAATAGCTGCTGCTCTAAGCCCTTGATACTCACTGTGTGGTTCATGGCATCCCCTGGGAGCTTCTCAGAAACACAGAATCGTGGGTCCTGCCTCAGACTTGCAGAATCAGAATTAACATTTGAAGGCAGATCCCTGGGTGATGCACGTGCAGTTTAAAGTGTGAAATGTGCTCGACTTCCCTTGTGGGCCAGTGGTTAAGACTCCATGTTTCCGCTGCAGGGGATGCAGGTTCAGTTCATGGTCAGAGAAATTTTGCATGCCACACAGAGTGGCCAAAAAATAAAGTGTAAGATGTGTTGATTTAGATGACAATGCATGCCCATCTGTGTACTGGAGATTCAGAGCCATGTTTCTCCATCCGTGGTTGTGGAAACCTCAGAGGTTCAATCCTGGACACTGCCATTAACTGACTGGGATCCTAGTCCCTAAGGAGGTGGCAACAATACCTTCTTCATATAATCGCTGTAAAAATTATATGAGATAGTGTGTGTAAAGCACTGAACAGAACACTCAGGACATAAAAATCACTTAATAGTTATCATTTTTACATAGATTTTTCTCAGATTCTGGAAGTTATCTGTGACATAAAAAATATTATGATCTACACATTTGGAATAGTGATTTTTCAACTGGGGTAATTTTGCGCTCCTCCCCCGCCCCCGCCCCGCTTTTGCCCAGAAATTTTCATTTTGCCGAATGGGGCACATTCAGCAATGTCTGGATACGTTTTTGTTGTCATGATTTAGAGGTGGTGCTACTTGAATCTAGTGGTTAGAGACCAAAGTTCTGGAGTTGAAAAAGTCTGGTCTAAAAGTAAGGACTTGGGCACTTCCCTGGTGGTTCAGTGGCTACGACTCTGTGCTCCCAACTTAGGGGACCCAGGTTCAATCCCTGGTCAGGGAATTAGATCCCATGTGCCACAACTAAGAGTTTGTCTGCTGCAACTAAAAAACCCCACATGCTGCAATTAAGACCTGGCACAGCCAAATAAAGAAATAAATATCAAAAAAAATAAAAGTAAGGGCATGAAAAACTGACTTAGTCAGGTCTTACACCAGCCTCAGGGTTCTATGAGTACTTGAGAGGTTACCTGTCACCTTAGCATTTAAATTGAAAGAATGAAAGAGAATTGCCACCTTCACATATGTTAAAAATCTGAGTGAGGTTTCTACAGGGATTTCAGCCCAGCAAAGAAGTTAAGCAGTAACTGGTCAACTTATCCAAATGAGCTCCCTTTGCACCCCACCCTGTCACCCACATCTCGGCACACTTTGTTTTCTCTTTGACGTACCATTTATGCTCCATGATTATTGTCCTTGTATTATGTGCTTCACTCTGCTCATCTTTCATTAGAGATCTTGACAAGAGATCTTCCATCTGCCTGTGTCCCTCCTGCCTAGCCCTGTGCCTGGCGCAGATGGAAGCTTCTTAATCATCTATTCATGCCAGGCTTTTCTCTTACATATGGATGAGACATATCAGGCAGTTTAATATACCTGTTCTCCTCGTCTTTCTGTTTCTAAAGACTTGAGACCAAAACAGGAAAAAAAAACACAAAACTTTGAGCTTGGGGTTATTTTGGAATCTCGTGAAGATTTCCAGAAATGGAATGAGATAAAAAAGAAGAAAATATGTACATGTGCTCCTACAAAGCACAGCACAACAGCATGGTAAAGGCAGCAGCCGGTGGCACTTGTATCGTTTAAGAGAGAAAGACTCTTGGATTTCCCTGGTGGTCCAGTGGCTAGGACTTCACGCTCCCAAGGCAAGGGTTTGATCCCCGGTCAGGGAACTAGAGCCCACATGGCACAGCTAAGAGTTCACATGCCATGACTAAAGATCCTACATGTGGCAACAAAGACCCAGTGTTGGCAAATAAAAAATATTTTAAAAAAGAAAGTAAGACAGACTCCAGGGTCAGACAGAACTGGATCCCAGTTAGCATCACTACTCACTAACCATGGGACTTTAGCAAGTTACTCAGCTGCTCAAAGTCTTGGTGTTCGCACCTTTAAAATGGGACTAATCATTAGACTGACCTTTGAAAGTACAGTATTCTGAGGATAAAAGGAGAGTGGGTAGCTTATCCCTTCTCCAGCTTCCTGGATCCAGCTTCCTGGATCTTCCTGACCCAAGAATCAAACTGGGGTCTCCTGCATTGCAGGCGGATTTTTAACTAAGTGAGCTACCAAACTATCATTCAACAAATATCAACTGTGAGCCAATACTGTAGAGCATCTTGCTAAGCATTAACGCATAGTCGGTTAGCCCTCCATGTCTGCAGGTTCTGCATCCATGAATTCAACCAACCCTCAGATGGAAGATAATCGGAAAAAAATCCAGAAATTTCTTCAAAACAAAACTTGAATTTGCCATTCTTGCGGTAACTATTCATGTAGCATTTACATTGTACTTGCAACTATTTACATAATGGTTGCAGTGTATTAAATATTATAAGTCATCTAGGGATGCTTTAACGCTTCCCTGGTGGCTCAGATGGTAGAGTCTGCTTGCAATGCGGGACACCTGGGTTTGATCCCTGGGTTGGCACGATCCCCTGGAGGAGTAAATGGCAACTCACTCCAGTATTCTTGCCTGGGAAATCCCATGGACAGAGGAGCTTGACGGGCTATAGTCCATGGGGTCACAAGAGCCAGACACGACTGAGTGACTTAACACCACCACCAGAGATGTTTTAATGTACTCAGGAAGATGTGTTGTAGGTTATATGCAACTACTATGCCATTTTATATAAGGGACTTGAGCATCCGTGGATTCTGATATCTGAGGTGGCTCCTGAAACAAATCGCCCTTGAATACCAAGAAACAACTGTAAACCACTGGACACAGTGCCTGGCGTAGAGTACTTGGCAGTGGGCATAGGTGTGTAGGCATGCTCTGTCGACCCTATCACAGGGAAGGTAGGTTCATCAAGTCCCTAGTGGGAATCGCTGTCTTCTGCAGCTCCCTGACATCTCCTGGGCAAGAGTGATGATGACTTGAGGATCAGGCCATCTTGGTGCCCAATGATGCTGGGCTTTGTAAAAAGAACCCAAACAGGGCTTAAAATAGTTTGTCAGCAAATTAAAGTGCTCTTTGCCAACTTTTTTAAAATTAAATGGGAAGGACATATAAAAGTAGTCTGGGAAAATAAATTACTACTGTAAGAAATCAAAGAAAAGTGTTTGTGAAAGATATTGCTGTGTTAGTTACAATATCTGAAAAGTTAACCCAACCTCAATATGCAAGGAAATGGATGATCATTTGGGAAATTGGGAGAGTCATTGTGATGGAATTCTTACCATTAGTAAATTAAAATTACATAAATCTTTGGAAGATATACCAAAAAAATTTATTTGTACAATCCCTACATGAAAATCTAGCTCTTTAGTCAAATTGCCTAAGATGCAGAAAATGAATAGAATTATATTTGCACTGTGAATTTGCATTCATTTTTTCCCAAAATCTTTCTTAATGCTGCAAATCTTTCTAGTTAAAATATAATACCTATAATAATAATTCAATGCTTTACTTTAGTGCTAGATTAATGACTAGGAATTTTCCTATTTTGGAAAAAAGAATAGTCCAAGAAAGGTCCCAGAAAGGGGGAAATGAAGAAAAACACATTGGAAAAATTAAATATGGTCAGTGGATAAACTGTAATTACCTCGTGCCTGGCAGTTTGAACCAGAATGCTATGCAGATGGTCATTTGCATGCTTAACTACAGAGAAAAGAGGCAGGTACTTTATCTGGGAGGGAAAAAAAGGAAAAATATATACTTTGAAAGTAAGGATTCACTGGGTAAGTTTTTATTCTATCCTCAAACTTGACTCCTCTTAGGACAGTCAGATCCTGGGCTAAGGCTGCTCCTCAAAGAGCAAATCAAAATGTTCAGATGCTCACGTATTAGGGTCAGAAAGACTTGTCCCTAGTCCCCGTCTTACCTATTCCTAGGTATTTGAGCAGGAAGCTTAACTTGTCTGAACTTCCTTTTCTTCATTTGTAAAAGTAAAATAGTATTTTCTCTCCATATGGATATTTTAAGGATTAAATTTTAAACTAAATTAAAAGTATACATTCAACACCTAACTCTGGTAAGTACTCTGTCAGTATTTGGTAATTATGGTATTAATATTATTGCTCCAATAGATTTGTGCTTGCTCTCTGTTTCATTCCTATCTGTAAGCCAGGGAGTGTTTCGATGTGTTTGGGGTGTTTCTATGAAGAGCTCTTTTTCAGCCTTATCCTCCACTCCAAAACTTAGACTCCCAGACTCTGAGTTTCTTCCCAGTGCTAATTGCTGCTCCCCATGCAGTGACAAGCATATCTTTCGTATTTGATAGTTGATGAATCAATCAAAAGATGCTTTTTAGCGCAGTGATTCGGGGTTTGATGGCATGTGTGACATTGACAGCCCCATGGGGATGAGGAATGGGGATTTGACGCTCCCAGGGGGTGCCAAACGGGCTTCTGCACTCCAGCCTACCCAGGACAACCGCCTAGCAAGCTGGGTAGATGGCTACCCAGCCCTAACCCTAGTTTCTATGGTAACAGTTTTTCAGGGGCCCATATCTCAACAATCCTATTGTAAAAGCCACAGTATTGCTCTCAGTCCCCAACACACACACTACTTTCCCTGCCCCTCTCTTTCTGCCAGTCATTGCTGTTCAAATACACATCCCTACCCCATGCCACCAAAGCTCTCTATTCTAAAAATAAAAGTGTGTTAGTGGCTCAGTCATGTCCAACTCTGCAACACAATGGATGGTAACTCACCAGGCTCCTCTGTCCATGGAATTCTCCAGGCAAGAATACTGGAGTGGGTAGCCTTTCCCTTCTCCAGGGGATCTTCCTAACCCAGGGATCAAACAACCTGGGTCTCCTGCATTGCAGGCAGATTCTTTACCACCTGAGCCACCAGGGAAGCCCCTCTCTTTTAAAGGGCATGCATAATTCTCTGATTGGCATTCCTAGTAAAGACTCAATATGAAATAATAACAGTTCATTGAATAACTCCTTTATCAAAAACATTAGGACTTTAAGGTGGCATTCCCCAAATTAAGCTATACTCCAAGTTGATCACTGAGTGCCTACTGTGTACCATGCACAGTCCCAGAGGCCAGGCAGGATGAAAAGTGTGGAGAATAATTGCAAACAAATACCATCCAGACTTCAAGGAGCTGAGAATTGAATTTGGGGAAATGGCTATGTTTACATCTCAGAATGATGCAAGAAAAATTAATCATCACTATATCAAGATGTAATTAAAGCTGGAGACTTCATCAAGGAGGAGACATTCTGATTATTGGGACAAGCAAGCAAGTAAAGGGTAATCAGGATAAACCCGAGGGAGAAGCAATTTTTGAGTTGGACATTGCAGAATGAGAAGTTTTAATGGGCAAAGATGAAGAGTGAAGAAACGATAGCCATAGCTAGGAGAATAGCATGATGAAGGGCATAGAGTCTCAAGGTACATTGAGTGTGAAGACTGGGAAAGAAATAGATGAGGATGGCAAGATTGGTTGTATGGGGGAAAGTGATGGGGAATCAGGCTTATGTGTTAATAATATCAATCTTTTTAAAACTTTATTTTGTATTGGAGCATAGTTGATAAACAGTGTTGTGTTAGTTTCAGGTATACAGTAGAGTGATTCAGGTATACATATGCAAGCATCTATTCTTTTTCAAATTCTTTTTCCATTTCAGTTCAGTTCAGTTCAGTCGCTCAGTCGTGTCCGACTCTTTGCAACCCCATGAATTGCAGCACGCCAGGCCTGCTTGTCCATCACCAACTCCCAGAGATCGCTCAGACTCACATCCATCGAGTCAGTGATGCCATCCAGCCATCTCATCCTCTGTCGTCCCCTTCTCCTCCTGCCCCCAATCCCTCCCAGCATCAAAGTCTTTTCCAATGAGTCAACTCTTCGCATGAGGCGGCCAAGTACTGGAGTTTCAGCTTTAGCATCATTCCTTCCAAAGAAATCCCAGGGCTGATCTCCTTCAGAATGGACTGGTTGGCTCTCCTTGTAGTCCAAGGGACTCGCAAGAGTCTTATCCAACATCACAGTTCAAAAGCATCAATTCTTCAGCACTCAGCCTTTTTCACAGTCCAACTCTCACATCCATACATGACCACTGGAAAAACCATAGCCTTGACTAGACGGATCTTAGTCGGCAAAGTAATGTCTCTGCCTTTGAATATGCTGTCTACGTTGGTCATAACTTTTCTTCCAAGGAGTAAGCGTCTTTTAATTTCATGGCTGCAATCACCATCTGCAGTGATTTTGGAGGCCCCCAAAATAAAGTCTGACACTGTTTCCACTGTTTCCCCATCTATTTCCAAAGAAGTGATGGGACCAGATGCCATGATCTGCGTTTTCTGAATGTTGAGCTTTAAGCCAACTTTTTCACTCTCCTCTTTCACTTTCATCAAGAGGCTTTTTAGTTCCTCTTCACTTTCTTCCATAAGGGTGGTGTCATCTGCGTATCTGAGGTTATTGATATTTCTCCCGGCAATCTTGATTCCAGTTTGCATTTCTTCCAGCCCAGCATTTCTCATGCTGTACTCTACATATAAGTTAAATAAGCAGGGTGACAATATACAGCCTTGACACACTCCTTTTCCTATTTGGAACCAGTCTGTTGTTCCATGTCCAGTTCTAACTGTTGCTTCCTGACCTGCATACAGATTTCTCAAGAAGTAGGTTATTACAGAATGGGCTTCCTTTGTGGCTCAGCTGGTAAAGAATTCGCCTGCAATGCAGGAGACCTGGGTTCCATCCCTGGGTTGGGAAGATCCCCTGGAGAAGGGAAGGGCTACCCACTCCAGCATTCTGGCCTGGAGAATTCCATGGACGGTATAGTCCATGGAGTCGCAAAGAGTTGGACTCGACTGAACAACTTTCACTTCACTTCACTATTACCGAATACTGAGCAGAGGTATTTTAAATACAGCAGTGTATACATGTCAGTCCCAAACTCCCGATCTCTCCCTTGTCCCTAGCCCTTGCCCCTGGTAACCACAGGTTTGTTCTCTAAGTCTTTGAGCCTGTTTCTATTTTGTAAATAAATTTATTTGTATCGTCTTTAGACACTTTATATGAGCAATGCCATGGATATTTGTCTTTCTCTTTCTGACCTATATCACTTAGTATGATAACCTTCACGTCCATCTATATTGCTGCACATTCTCTTTTATGACAACACCCCCTAAGATAACACATCTTGAGTACCTATTGTCTTCTAGACTCTGTTGTATATACTTTATGAATAAAAACGAACCCCTGTTAGGATGTAACAAGGACTTAATTGTGTTAGGCAGTGTGCTAAGCCCTTGATATAAATTTATATCACTGGGTCAATCAGTTTCATTACCTGTGAGAGACTTGTGTTTTCTTTTTGTCCTTCTGAGTAGATCTGTAATGTACTGGAAGATTCTTCAGGTAGGGCAAGTGAACATGTGAGCTTTCTACTTTAGCTTCATACTGTGTTGGCTCTGTGATGCTGGACAAGTTATTCTCCCCTCCTGGGGCAAAATGAAATGTGATTAAATTAATGCCCTTACCAGGTGGCTGCAAAGAGTAAATGAGAGACTAGGGACTTGAAAAATGCCTAGCACAAGGCCCGGCTGTTGTAAACACTTCAAAAATGCTAATTATTATTATTATAATTATTACTCTACCATCACCAGTTTACTAAGGCCAGCATAGCCATTCAAAGACCCATAGAGATAGAAAAAAATGCTCCATTTCATTTATTTGTTTGCTATCATCTAGCATGTTCATCATCATCTGCTAAAGGGTTGTGCCTGGTGAGGTGAATGATACTTCAGCTCTACAGTGCCCTTTCTTCATTGCCTCCACTCAAGCACACATCTCCAGGAAGCCTTGATGGGCTGCCTCAGCCCACCAAACTCGTCCTCTCCACTGACTGCCCAGTCATCTCAGGCTGTTCACTTTCACATGAACTGGTCCAGGAGAAGGGCAGTTCATCCACATCCTCGGAGCCCTCAAATGGTCTTGGGGTGCAGGCAGGAGTGCCAGAGTCTCCAGCAGTCTGCTGGCCCATCCTGTACCCACCAACACACACCCAACCTGTCAGCAACTCTCTCATCTTTTTTTCACCCATCTTTCTTCTCCAGCCCCACATCAAGACTGAATTCCTGCTCCCAAGATTCCTTTCTTCTTGAAAAGTTTATTGTTCTGTTAGAAACCTGCCCCAATTCATCTTTCATTGTCTCTCAATTCAATCTCTCTGCATTTTCAGGTGTTTAGGGCTTAAAAATTTTTTTTCATCAAGTATTTAAATCAATCTCTCTCCTCTTTATTGATAGAAGCTCAAGGCTGCTGATTAACTTTTCAATCAAAGCTGCCTACAACACACTCACTGGTGTTGGCAACAGCAATTGCAGCTTTGGTGGCAACAAAAGCAGTCACTTAGCAGACTTCCTCTGTGTTTCTAGCTGCCCTTCTAGAAACAGAGGAAGCTCTTCAGTTCAGTTCAGTTCAGTTCAGTCGGTCAGTCATGTCCGACTTTTTGCGACCCCATGAATCACAGCACGCCAGGCTTCCCTGTCCACCACCAACTCCCGGAGTTCACTCAGACTCACGTCCATCGAGTCCGTGATGCCATCCAGCCATCTCATCTTCTGTCGTCCCCTTCTCCTCCTGCCCCCAATCCCTCCCAGCATCAGACTCTTTTCCAATGACTCAACTCTTTGCATGAGGTGGCCAAAGTACTGGAGTTTCAGCTTTAGCATCGTTCCTTCCAAAGAAATCCCAGGGCTGATCTCCTTCAGAATGGACTGGTTGGCTCTCCTTGGAGTCCAACGGACTCTCAAGAGTCTTCTCCAACACCACAGTTCTGGGTTGGACTAAATTTCCTTGCTCTAAGTGCCTGTTGATGAAAGCTCTTTTACTGAACTTGAGTTTCCTGAATGCGTCTTGGTTTGCTGAAATTTCTGGAATATGCCTACTACGTGCAGCGTTTGAGCCAGAAAACTGCACATTTGAAGGAATGGGGAAAAACAAACAATAACATTCTTTTTTTTCTCATTTTTGAAACATTTACAAGAGTTGATTAGTTCTGGGCCCTGTCATAGAATCACAATCTCTTCCAAGGTAGAAAGAGAAAGATATATAGAATCTTTTTTGGGTACCAGGAATCACTCAGAATGCTTCCCCAGAAATGCTAAAGGGAGTGTGAAGGAAAACAAGACTAATAATAATAGCAATAATAATTGTTATTGTTCTTGTTTAGTCACTCAGTTGTGTCCGACAATTTGCAACCCCACCCACCAGGCTCCTCTGTCCATGAGATTTTCCAGGCAAGGATACTGGAGTGGGTTGCCATTTCTTCTCTGGGGAATATTCCCAGCCCAGAGATTGAAGCTGAGTTTCCTGCAATGGTAGGCAAATTCTACTGTGGAGACACCAGGGAAGCCCAATAACAATAATAATAGCTAACAACTAACATATATACAGCACCTTCTATGGGCCTGGCTCCATGCTGAATCTGTCCATCTGCGATTTCAGTCCTCTGTGTGTCAGGATTACTTCTCACCCCCTTTTATAGTTGAAGAAATTAACCCAGAGATGTTAGGGAGTTTGACAAAGGTTGTACAGCTGGTCAATGGCAGTCAAGGAGCTCATCAGGGCTCCCTGACCCAGCAACCCACTGATTTAACATGAACTTACTGGGTCTGTCTTCTGCCTGTATTTCATCAAGAACCTAGTGAGGGTAAGGGCAATAGCTTTGTTTCTTACAGGTCTTCTACACAGTAGGTGCTCAGAAATGTTCAAATGGGTGGTTCTTTCAATAAAAACATATCTAACTGGGACCAGACCAGTTCTAGATCCTGGGGATACAGTGGCAAGTGAGAAAGCCAAGATTTCAGTGGAGCTTAAGTCACAATGAGTAGAGGGTTCTGCTTTCATACAGGCTTCCCAGGTGGCTCGGTAGTAAAGAAACTGCCTGCCAGTGCAGGAGACACAGGTTCAATCCCTGGGTCAGGAAGATCTCCTGGAGGAGGAAATAGCAACTGACTCTAATATTCTTGCCTGGAAAATTCCATGGACAGTGGAGTCTGGCTGGCCCCAGTCCATGGGGTCACAAAAAGTCAGACACAACTGAGTGACTGAGCATGCATGCACAGTTGATCGACAATGCTTTGTTAGTTTCAGGTGGACAGCAAAGTGAAGGTCTCTGCTTTGATCCTTGCTGTGACAAATTCAGTGCTTCAAGCAGGCTCTCTGATCTTCCAGGGAGCAGCGTCATGAACCTCATTTATTGCTCACAGTCACTGAGCAGTTGCCCTCCTTGTGACTTGATTTTGTTTCTTCCTGAATCTAGAGTACAGAGATAAGTGGGTCCAGTTAAGAGGATGGTAGAGAGAGAAGCAGAAGGAAGTATCATTTTGACAGTGAGACTACAGGAAGGAAGCCCAGACATGGAGTATCTGGTCACCAGAGAGTCCATCCCTCCTAAGTCACAGTCTAACTGAGGGGTGTTTGTAACCGATTTTGTTTGCATCAACATCAAAATGTCTCTTTTGTTTGTAAACTTCTGGAAAGTGAGATTGAGGACAGTTGAGATCAAACAAATGGTCCAGAGTGATATAACTTCACTGTTTCTACAGCAAACTTTCTATAGCCAGAATTCTATCATGCTTTTGGGATTGGGGGTAACTTAGTGACCCTTTCAGGAGCTCAGTTTTCCACCAGTAAAATGAAGGGGTACAGGCTCCTTCACCAGGCAAGTGTGTGACTTTCTCCTGGGCCCTGTATGGACCACATACTATGTGTGCTCTGTGATGCTTCAAAAATTGTGCTCGGGCTTTTGCTGTTGTTCAGTCACCCAGTTGTATCTGACTCTTTGTGACCCCATGGACTACAGCACTCCAGGCCTCCCTGTCCCTCACCATCTCCCAAAGTTTGCCCAAGTCCATTCATGTCCGTTGGCATCAGTGATGCCATCCAGCCATCTCATCCTTTGAGGCCCTCTCCTCCTTCTGACCTCAATCTTTCCCAGGATCAGGGATTTTTCCAATGAGTCAGCTGTTCACATCAGGTGATCAAAACACTAGAGCTTCAGCTTCAGCATCAGTCCTTCCAATAAATATTCAGTGTTGATTTTCTTTAGGATTGACTGGTTTGAGTCCCTTGCTGTCCAAGGGACTCTCAGGAGTCTTCCTAAGCACCACAAATCAAAGGCATCAATTCTTTGGCACTCTGCCTTCTTTATGGCCCAGCTCTCACAACCTATATGAACACTGGGAAGACCATAGCCTTGACTATATTGACTTTAATTTGCAGAGTGATGTCTCTGCTTTTCAACACACTGTCTAGGTTTCTCATAGCTTTTCTGCCAAGAAGCAATTGTCTTCTGATTTCATGGCAGCAGTCACCATCCACAGTAATTTTAGAGCCCAAGAAAAGGAAATCTGTCCCTCCTTCCACCTTTCCCCCTTCTATTTGCCATGAAGTAATGGGGACAGAGGGCTTCCCTAGTGGCTAAGTCAGTAAAGAATCTGCCTGCAATGCAAGAAACTCGGGTTAAATCCCTGGGTTAGGAAGATCCCCTGGAGAAGGAAATGGCAACTCACTCTAGTATTCTTGCCTGGAGAATCCCATGGACAGGGGAGACTGGTGAGCTACACAGTCCATGAGTTCACAAAGAGTCAGACACGAAAACCATCACAATGGGGTGGGATGCCATGATCTCAGTTTTTTTAATATTTAGTTTTAAGCTGGCTTTTTCACTCTCCTCCTTCCCTCTCATCAAGAAGTTTTTATTTTTAGTTCCTCTTTGCCTTCTGCCATTAGAATGGTATCATCTGCATATCTGAGGTTGTTGATGTTTCTCCTGCCTATCTTGATTCCAGCTTGTAACTCATCCAGCTCAGCATTTCTCATGATGTCCTCAGCCTATTGGTTAAATAAATAGGGTGACAACAGACAGCCCTGCCGTACTCCTTACTTGAGCTAGTTTTGTCCATTTAACATCTCGTGTTGAATCTGGTTGGGACATGGGTAAGACCAGAGCAAAGGGAAGACAGCTAGCAGTGCTTTGGTCTCCACTGGGAATGCTGGGATCCAGAAGCCAATCCTTTAGGTCTAAGAAAAGTAGTGAAACACACCCCTTGAAAGGCAACCAGGTGAATCTTATCAAACCTTATAGTGTTTCCTGCCCATTTCAGCCCCAGGGGTCTTTTGCCAAAAAGGTAAAGAAGAGCTTCTGATGACAAGTTCTCCTGTACTCAGGTTTCCATCTTTACACTGATTTCATTTCTTATTATTTAATTTCCTTCTCATCAGACAGAATTAAATCCCGAATACAGTTCCCAGGGCTTCTGAAGTCCAATCGCCCCAATGCTTTGTTTCCAACTTATATAAAAGTTTAAATTTCCTCTTCCCCTGCTCAAATTTCTGCCAAAACAGTCATCAGCAATGAAATTTTTGAATATAATTAGCATATCAGATGTCTATAATAAGCTAATAATGTATTTCTTGGATTGTGCTTCTCTGGTTAGCTGTTATTAATCACAAATATTATTCATGTCATGTGAAATATTCCTGTTGGCGGATGTTTTTATGCTTGAAGGATTCCAGCTAAAAGTCTTCAGCGACCGACAGGGTCCCCCCTCCCTGCCACGAGAGGGGAGGTTGGATCCTGTCTTGTTGAACAAGGGTTAACCTTCAGGGAAAACAGCATTAAGGGAAGTAATTATCCATTCACACTGAGTTGGCTACAAAGAAGTGAGAAAATCACCTTCTCAGAACTCACATGAAAAACATAATGTAGTTAATATTAAATAAAGAGATTGGGCAACCTAGCTTCTTTTTACAGTGTGTTCTGATGTGTCCTTGATCAGGGGCTGTTTTGTTTATGATTAATGAATGACTCACCTTGGGCTGTGTTCCGTTCAATGCATACCTCATTATGAATTTGAAGAGGTCATTTGTTCCTTGGGTCTAAAATAAAAACCTTTTTGTTACATTCAGAAGGTTACGAGTTTGATATTGGTACAAAATGAGTATAAAGAACAGCAAGACTTTTGCTTTGGGGTTGTTTGTTGTTACTTTTTTTTTTTTCCCAAATTTTGGAATTTGGAGAGAAATTCTAAGCCTGAGGTCTGATTTTTAAAGTAGATCCTAAAATTATGTGGCTCGAGCCCAACTTACCTGTGGCAGCAAGACTGCCCTATCAGTGCTGGTAACCAGAAAGGCTCTGGGTAAGTAGAATGAACCTGGGCCATGGTGGTTGTGCTGCTCTGTATGGAGTTTGTGGAGGTGGATTCAAGTGGCACAAAAACCAATCAAGAAGAGTAAAAACAATCAGAGACCCAAGTACTGAGATAGGACCAGTTCTCTCTCTCCTTTCCATGTAATCCACCAGTCTCCCTTTTTATTACTTCTTTTCCTTTGTCAAGTTGTTCATTCTGTTCATTTTAATTTAATTTCATTCATTTAAATGTCAGGATCAGCCAAATTTGCATTATGATTTGCCAGACCCTACAAAACCCAAATCTGATACTGAAGGTCATAACCAGGGAACAAAAGAAAAAAAAAAAAAAGCTGTCTCCTGTTTGTTTTTCCTCTAAAACTCTCTGATAAGGAAATACATAGGTACCTCTTTACCATGATGTCTAAACACACACACATACACATGCACACACACAATCATATTTATTTGAGGAAAATGGATGATGGATAGATAGATATCAATTAATCAGTCTACAGGTGTATATTTTGTTTTCACTTGTAGATAAAGGCAATAGGGGCCACTGCCTAGGAGAAGGAGATCATGTATTTGGAACCCATAACCTCACGCTGGGCAGTGAACACATTCATCATCACCATGGTTTCCAGCAGCGCACACACAAACGTGCAATTGACTACATAGGAGCCCCAGCACAGCTCAGTTAATGATCTTTCCACAGGGTATGTGTGTGCGCTTGTGCATTCAAATGAGGGCTTGTCACGCAGAAATAAAGGCAGGCACAGGCACAGATCTTAGCGGTTGACTAAGGATAACACTTCGTGGTAGACATAGTTCACTAGTCACCTAACTAACTTTTTTTCAACTCAAGTTATTTCTTTATGTGTGAGAGAAACTACATCCTTTGATCACAACCATTCAGATGGGATTAAATAACAGCAAATCTCTGGGACTGGAGCAATACTCTGTCACCAAATAACTTGGCCATTTCCCCCATCTGGTTTTCGAGATCACTGCTATTAAAAAAATGCCTAGATGGTATTTAAATGGTTTCTTACCATTAATGTTCTACTTTTTTTTTTTTTTTCTAGAATGATGTCCCTCTGGTTAGTGTTCTATGATTCTGTTCCAGAACCAAATATGTGAATCACTAACATAAGTTGGAAGTCACTTCCTTGCCAAAATGTCCTTTCCATGAAACTGTCTTGCTTTTCCTCAAACTAAATTCAGACCAACGTGTCCTCCTTATCGGTAACCTCCATTTGCCAGGTGTGAGAACACGGATCAAAAACAAAATACCTTCCGGTTCTGTTGATGACTATCCTTAAGTACCTTCACGACCAAGCAGCAGACTAGTCACTTCAGCAGCAAACAAACAAATACACAGTTTTTACAACTAAAACAAGTGGTCTCTTTTATCTGCTGACTTCAACAGAGAAGATGTAAAAACTAGAATCATAGTATTGCTAACGAAAACACCAAGCACCATCTCCTCATAGACATTTTGATACAATTTGGGCAATTTTCAAAACAAACTTCCAGGAAATTTAACAAAATTCCATAGGAGGCGGTCCTCAAGTTACCATAAAACATTATTTTTAGAGTTGGGGTCCAAACATCAGTATTGATAAATTTTTTACTGCATTACAAGATTGAATGGATTTGATTGGGCAAAGTTTTTTTTTTTTTTTTTTTTAGATTATTACTCCACACTCGTTAAAATGCCCACTAATTTGAAAAAAAATGGAGACAGAGCCATGATCTTGGTTTTGAATCAGTTTTGTTATATGTCAAACTGGTAGCCATTATCTGTGTGTTTTAGCTTGAAAACTAATTATGCCAGCTTGGAAATACTAAAGCAACACACAAACAACAGTCCTCTGATTTTAAGATAGGGCTGTGCATGTGTGTGTGTTTCATCTTCATAATCACAAGACATCTATTATACTTCTAGAAACCCCACCCAGTGACTTTCTCTTAACGTCTCATTTGCCGCAACTTCCTCTTGCCCCACGAATCCCAAGGACCATCCCTGGAAAGTCTCCATGAAGGAGGTTGAGCAGGAGATAGTTCAGCTACCCATCTATATTGGCCGCATTTGTCTAGTATCACCCTGATAAGGAGTGTTAGTCAATTCCCAAGTGATGCTTGATGATATTTCTTAGTTTCATTAACACCAAGGAACTGTCTAATCTGCTTATTTCCTGGGAATCCCAAGCTTGAAGTTCTAGGCACTTGTCTCCTCACAGGATTTACTTTACTTTTTATGAGGGCTCAGATGTATAAGATTACAGTAACAGATCTTACCTGCTTTAACACACAGAGGACTAAATGACTAGCTTTATCCTAAATACTTTCCCTGCCTCCTTCTTCCTGACTGTGAGCAAGAAGCAAGGTCATTTTACCATGAAGATGGCTGTGGAGTATGATTTGCATTGATCGTGCATCACTCGAGAAAGAAGACAACCTCAGTCCATAAACACAAGAGCATTAGAGTGAGGAGCTGTGGGCTGACAATTCCTTCATTTAAACCGGTTATTCTCCATGAAAGAAGCTTGCTGCTTTTTCCAATGTGCATTTATTTCAGCTTTTGCCACTACCACATCACTTTTCTTTTGTATAAATTAGCTACCTTCTTCTTGGTCCATGGAGTTGAGGATGAATGACCCCATCTCCAAGTTCCAAAGGTGACAAGTGACCTGAATCTGGCTAATCAGTGCATGGCCCTCTCCCCAAAGACACTGGGCTCAGAGAGCATCTTAATCACTTCAGGACTGCTGCAACAAAACACCATAGGCTGGTTAACTGACTTATAAACAACAGACATGTGTTTCTCACAGGTTAGGAGGCTGGAAGTAAGTCTGAGATCAGGATGCCAGCATAGTTAAATTCTAATGAGAGCCCTCTTCTGGGTTTGAGACTACTGACTGCTTCTCATATCCTCACATGGAAGAGAGCAGAGAGAGGAAGCAAGCTCTCTCATGAGCTTGTGTGTGTATGCTAATTGCTCAGTTGTGTCCAACTCTTTGCAACCCCATGGACTGTAGCCTGCCAGGTCCTCTGTCCATGGGATTCTCCAGGCAAAAGTCTGAGTGGGTTGCAATTCCCTCCTCCAGGGGAATCTTTCTAATCCAGGGATTAAACCCCAGTCTCCCACATTGCAGTCGGATTCTTTACCACTAGAGCCACCAAGGAAGCCCTCATGAGCTTACAAGGGCACTAATCCTATTCATGAAGGCTCCATCCTCATGATTTCTTATAATTCTAATCACCTCCTAAAGGCCCCACTTCCTGATACCTTTACATTGGAGGGGTGTAGTGTTTCATTATATCACTTTGTTGGGGGCAAACATTCTGTCTGTCAAACCAAAGAGAATGTTCCATGGACCTTTGCTGGAACCATAGAAAAGACACATTCTCTCATCCTCCTAAAAATGCTAGACTGGTATAATATAATATAGCTTGCATCTTCTTCCACTGATCACTACAGTAGGAGAGCTTGACTGATGATAGAAATAAGCCAGACCTTAGTTGTGTTACAATGATAACACTTCATAATGTGAAGAATGTATCAGAGAAGTAAGAGTAGATTTGGGAAGAAGGAAACAATAGGAAAAGAGAAGAGAAAAGCAGAAAGGGGAGAGAGAGAGAATTCTGTTGATGCCATCTTAGCATCTGAATCCTCCCTTTATTGCTATTCAGCGACATATCAAAAAAAATGTCTTTTATTTTTAGCAAAAGCCAATTTAAGTTATATCTCTGATCACTTGCACTTGAAATGATCCTGAAGGATATTTAACAATCATAATCATGCCTTACTGGTGTGCATGGTCCTTTGCGGTTGATGAAGCACTCACTCATTTTTTCCCATTTAATCCTCACTATGAACCTGCAAAGGAGGTAGTTTTAGCCCATTGTTTACAGGGGAGGGGGCTTCCCCAGTGGCTTAGCTGTAAAGAATCCACCTGTAATGCAGCAGCCATAGAAGATGCAGGTTTGATCCTTGGGTCAGGAAGATCCCCTGGAGGACAAAGAAACCCTCTCCAGCATTCTTGCCTGGAGGATCCCATGGATAGAGGAGCCTAGTGATCTACAGCCTATAGGGAATGGACTAGCTCAGAACTTGATGTCTTCATTCTACACACTCTGAATGGTAATTGAGTTCCTGGTGTGTGCAAGGCTCTGTGCTGAGTGCTGGGGAAGCAGTGAACAAGTCCAATGCCACCCTGTCTTCAGGGGACCCCAGCCTGGTTGGAAAGCAGACTGAACAAGTCACTGTTAGTATCCACCTGGCTACATGCAATAAAGAAGCAGTACAGAAAAGTCTAGGTGTGAATAGACACTCCCTGAGGACTTTACAATTAAACTGAACTCCAAAAGATAAATTAGGAAAGTGGGAAGAGAATTCCAGGGAGATGGAAAAGCAGATGCAAAGATCCTGAGGCAGGAAGAAAATATGGTGCCCACATTGCAGGAACTCAAAAATTCCCTCATGACTGGAGCAAAGAGAAAAGCAGGAGAGGGTCATGGGAATAGACTGGGAAGTAAGCAGAACAAAGGTTTGTTTAGCCTATAGGCCACATTTAGAATTTTGATCTTCACCTTCATGCAAAGACACTGGGAGTTTTTAAGAAGTTTGACATCATGGCCTTATGTGTATTATGATGATAACAGTTTATAATGTGAAGAATGTATCAGAGAAGTAAGAGTGGATTTGGGAAGAGGTTAAATGTGCCTGGCACAGGATATGGAGTTTTAAAAATATTTCTATAAAATGAGCTTAGTCACTTGCCAATAAGTTTCAGAGACAGACAGGGTCCACAGACTGAACCCAAAGCCAGGTTCTTAGTCACTGTGCAATGAGGAACATAAGCTAAGAGACATTTTCCACAATAGAATTATCAGATTATTCTTCGATTATTAGCAACTTGATAGTTGGCTCTTTCAAACTTTTCCATTTAGCTGCCTCCCTCTTTGTGTGTGTGTGTGTGTGTGTGTGTGTGTTAATAACTGCACCACTCTTTAATGTGATTCAAGCAAAAATCCACTTGCTGTTTGTGTGGCAAAGTTCAAAAACTCCATATTGTGTCATCACTTTTCAAAAATGTATGACCAAGAACACTTTGCAAATTCCAGGAACCTTTGAACCCCAGTTTGTTGAATATTGTAGTTTATGTTTTCTCTAATGTGTTCCGAACCATTTGTACCTTGGATTATTAATCTATAACCAAACACAGCTCTGGCAACCTTCCCCTGCCCCCCACACAGCCATGATGCCGGGAACATGATCAAATCCGTTATCTTTTCTTTGAATTCTGTCAATATATTTATTCACATCTTTATTCTGGCTTTTTTTCTCCCTTAGTATTTCGTGGAAAAGCTTTCCAGATAAGATGAAGTGCTTCGTCATTCATCAGCTGTAATGAAGTCTTACTCAAGAACAGAGTTCAAAAATATATTTTTTTCCACACTCAGATGTAAAAGAGTAAAAAAAAAAATGTAGGTCCCAGGTGTCAGCCTTTATTTTTGTAAATGTAATAGGAGACCCCTTTGGTGGATTAACAGTGTTAATTATTAGATATTCATGGAGACTAGAATATCGGTGAGCTACTGACTTTCAACTTGAGGAATCTGGAAGGTTCTAGTTCCTAGAACACAAAGTCTGAGTGTTGCAGAGCTGACAGCATGGTACGTAGATGCTCTTGTGCCAGGCTCGAAGGAAACACCATGTTCTCCCTCCGTATTCCGTCCCTCCATTTCATCATCTGTCCAGCTTGAACCACAATGGTCCAGGCATCACAAAAGCTCAAGCTGCAATTAGTCAATGCATATTTATGGAGTAGCTATGGGTGCATCAGGTGCTTTTATTGGCAGCGGGATACTAAGTCTACACCATCGTGGAGCTGACATTCTCAGAGATGGAGACGATAGGCAAACAGATCAATAAGGTGATTTCGATTGGTGAAAACCTTGAGTTAAAATGAAGCAAAATCATGAGAAGAGAAGTGAACAGGGACTTCAGCTCAATTCTAGATGGGTCTCCAGGTAGGTTTGCTATGTGAAAAGTAAACTCAGCCATTGATGAGAAGAAAGATCTAACCATGAAAAGATCTGGTGGAGGGAAGACCGTGTAGAAGAAATGGACAAGTGCCATCAGGGAAATGAAAAAGGCAGCCTTGAAGCAGAGAGAGTGGGTAAGAGGGAGATGGAAGGAGGTGATGGTGGGGAGGTAGGCAGGGCCAAAATCATGTGGGACCTTGAAGGCCACGTAAGGGCTTAGGCTTTGGACTTTGGTCCAATGCAATGAGAAATCACTAGTGAGACTTAACCAAGGGATACAATGATTAATGACAATGGAGAGACCACCTTCCAGTTCTCTTTGTTAGTGGAAATTTTCGACTTGTAGCTCATATGGCATAGGTACCCAAAAGTAAGCGGGTCATGATCTAATATGTCTTCCAAAGTAGTAAAAGTGTGTGAGTGGGGTGTGCAAGAGTGGTGTGTACAGAGACCCTGACAGAGACCTGCCTCCAAGACTGTGCCTCAGAGGCTCCTCAGCCCTAGTAACCAGAGCATGTTCAGCCTCTGCCAATAAAAGCTCTCAATTGCAGTGATTTACCTGAGATAGAAGTTAAGCTCTCTGGATGGTCCAGAACAAATATGGCACCTCAGTGGTGTCAGACACACAAGCTTTCTATCTTTCCCTATTGCCCTGCCAATCCCAACATGTAGTTGCCTTCTCAATGTCAGCTGCCATCTTGGTTTCTGCCACCACTGCCACATTCCAGCCAGAGAGAAGAGAGAGAGGGATAGGAGAGATCACACTCTTTCCTTTTGGTCACTGCTCTGGATTAAGAAGATCCCCTGGAGAAGGAAATGGTAACCCACTCCAGTATTCTGGCCTGGAAAATCCCATGGACAGAGGAGCCTGGCGGGCTACAGTCTATGGAGTCCCAAAAAGTTGGACACAACTGAGCGACTTAGCACATCTGGAAGTCCCATACTTCATTTACACTCATTTTCCATTGACCAGGACCTACTGGTACAGCCTAATCTAGCTTCAAGGACAGAGAAGGCAATGGCAACCCACTCCAGTACTCTTGCCTGGAAAATTCGATGGATGGGGGAGCCTGCTGGGCCGCCATCTATGGGGTCGCACAGAGTCAGACATGCCTGAAGTGACTTAGCAGCAGCAGCAGCAGTTTCAAGGAAAGCTGGGAAAGGTAGTTTTTAGTTGAGCAACCTGTTTCAAGATAAAATTTTTCTTATTGTAAAAGGAAATACGAAGGATAATTCTGATTTTGACCATAGCTTCCACCCAGTGCAAAAGCAACTGAATTTGCCTTCAGCCCCTGTAGAACCAGCTTTGTCAGAAGACATTCTGTTCCCAGAGTTATTTTGTTCATAAAATAAACAATAATCATAAATAATAAAAAACTAAGTAATTGTTCAGTTCATTCAGTTCAGTCGCTCAGTCATGTCTGACTCTCTGCAACCCCATGAACCGCAACATGCCAGGCCTCCCTGTCCATCACCAACTCCCAGAGTTTACCCAAACTCATGTCCATTGAGTCGGTGATGCCATCCAACCATCTCGCCCTCTGTTGTCCCCTTCTCCTCCTGCCCTCAATCTTTGCCAGTATCAGGGTCTTTTCTAAAAGAGTCAGCTCTTCGCATCAGGTGGCCAAAGTATTGGAGTTTCAGTTTCAACACCAGTCCTTCCAATGAACACCCAGGACTGATCTCCTTTAGGATGGACTGGTTGGATCTCCTTGCAGTCCAAGGGACTCTCAAGAGTCTTCTCCAACACCACAGTTCAAAAACATCAATTCTTTGATGCTAAGCTTTCTTTATAGTCCAACTCTCACATCCATACATGACTACTGCAAAAACCATAGCCTTGACTAGGCAGACCTTTGTTGACAAAGTAATGCCTCTGCTTTTTAATATGCTGTCTAGGTTTGTCATAACTTTCCTTCCAAGGAGTAAGTATCTTTTAATTTCATGGCTACAGTCACCATCTGCAGTGATTTTGGAACCCAGAAAAATACTCAGCCACTGTTTCCACTGTTTCTCCATCTATTTGCCATGACGTGATGGGACCAGATGCCATGATCTTAGGTTTTTGAATGTTGAGCTTTAAGCCAACTTTTTTACTCTCCTCTTTCACTTTCATCAAGTAATTGAGGCATCACTATATATCGAGGATTCTTCCCTACATAATCCTTGCTCTGTGCCACATGCAGAGCTTTTTTTTTTAATTAAAAAAAAGCTACTGAATAAACATGTTGCTGTTCATCCACCTCTCTCAGGGTCTGCTCTTTGAGCTCTTTTCCTAGAACTGGAATATATTTGTACTCTTTCATTTCTATTTCTTTATCTGGTCTCCTTTCCTTTGTGATTAGTGGCATGCAATTTCAAGTCAGCTTGTTTGGGGTACAGAGTGTCCTTTTGCATATTAAACAAAATAATTATAAATAACTCATTATTAATTTATAACTTTAAAATTATTAGCATTGTCATAACTTTGTGAACTCTTAGTAATTGTCCTCTGCTCTTCCCCAGTAGCATATTGGACACCTTCTGACCTAGGTGGGGCACATCTTCCAGTGTCCTATCTTTTTGCCTTTTCATACTGCCCATGGGGTTCTCTAGGAAAGAATACTGGAGTGGGTTGCCATTTTCTTCTCCAGCAGACCACATTTTCTCAAATTCTTCACTACTACCCATCCATTTTGGGTGGCCCCGCGTGGCATGGCTCATAGTTTCATTGAGTTATGCAAGCCCTTTTGCCATGGCAAGACTGTGATACATGAAAGGGATCTTATATGCAGAGAACATCATTTGAAATGTCCTGCTGGATAAATCACAAGCTGGAATCAAGGTTGCCTGGAGAAATATCAACAACCTCAGATATGCAGATGATCCCACTTTAAAGGCAGAAAGTGAAGAGGAACTAAAGAGCCTCTTGATGAGGGTGAAAGAGGAGTGTGAAACAGCTGGCTTGAAATTCAGCATTCAAAAAACTAAGATCATGGCATCAAGTCCCATTACTTCATGGCAAATAGAAGGGGAAAAATTGGAAAAAGTGACAGATTTTATTTTCTTGGGCTCCAAAATCACTGCAGACAGTGACTACAGCCATGAAATTAAAAGACACTTGCTCCTTGGAATAAAAGCTATGACAAGCCTAGACAGAGTATTAAAAAGCAAAGACATCACTTTGCTGACAAATGTCCATATAGTCAAAACTATGGTTTTTCTAGTAGTCATGTACAGATGTGAGAGTTGAACCATAAAGGCTGAGTGTTGAAGAATTGATGCTTTCAAACTGTGGTGTTGGAGAAGACCCTTGAGAGTTCCTTGGACTGCAAAAAGATCAAGCCAGTCAATTATAAAGGAAATCATTCATTGACTACTGAAGCTGAAACTCCAATACTTTGGCTACCGAATATGAAGAGCCGACTCACTGGAAAAGACCCCAATGCTGGGAAAGACGGAAGCAAAAGAAGGGGGTGACAGAGGTTGAGATGTTTAGATTGCATCACCAACTCAATGGACATGAATTTAAGCAAACTCCGAGGGACAGTGGAGGACAGAGAAGCCTGGTGTGCTGCAGTCCATGGTGTTGCAAAGTCCAACACAACTTATAGACTGAACAACAACAACTCTGTGAACCAACATTCAACTCATGGCCCCCTTTTGATGTGTGATATTTGTATGTCTACCAAGATAATTTTCCTAATCCATTCAAAAAGTTTTGAACATTTATGATAGGCCAGTAATGTGTTGACAGTGGAAAGTTACTCCCTGTCTATATCTGAATGGGTAAAACAAGGTTGTGACTATACATATTAAAAGAATTAGTGTTTTAACAATTAATCTGTAAGTTCAATTAATACAGATAGATTTTAAAGAATTCAGTGGTATGACATAATTATAAATGAAGTCAAGAGACCAACATGCTGCTGTGCCAGTGAATTCCCATGTGATATCTGTATTTTTTAAAGCATATTTTTTATGTAGATCATTTTGCTTAGTCCTTATTGAATTTGTTACAATATTGCTTCTGTTTTATGTTTTGGTTTTTTGGTCACAAGGCATGTGCGATCTTAGCTACCCAATCAGGGATTGAAACTGCACTTCCTGCATTGGAGGATGAAATCTTAACCACTGGTTCACCAGGAAGTCCTTCCCACATGATCATAAATCATTTTCCCTCTCTAGTACTCAGGTTCCTCATCGATGAAATGAGGGAGGGTCCCTACCCTACTTTGGCCAATTCCTGGCATAGTCCTGCCATTTCTACACCTCTTGCCCATACAAACATCATTAAGCAATCAATTGTGTCTTAGGAATTCCCTGGCAGTCCAGTGGTTAGGACTCATGCTTTCACTGACAGAGCCCAGGTTCAATCTCTTGTGGGGAACTAAGATCCCACAAACTGCAAACAATCCTTTTTCTACCAAAGTTGGACCAAAAGGTGAAACTTTTTGTCTTCCCTGAGTTCCATGACTTCTTAGACCTCTTCCAGCTCCAATATGTTAGAACGTGATGAATTACTTAAAAAGCAAAGCAAAACAAAAAATTACATTGAATTAGTACATTAATCTGATAAGTGATAATTTGCAAACAATTTTCAATGTTTGGCCTTGAGTACAAAGCAGTGAAGTTTTCTGGCTTTTGTTAATTAAAAAAAGATAAATCAGATGGTGGTCAATAATAAAAGATAAATCCCTGGTGGTCCAGTGGTTAAGAAGTCACCTTCCAATGCAGGGGGTGCAGGTTCGATCCCTGGTTGGGGAGCTAAGATACCACATGCCTTGTGTTCAAAACACCAAAACATAAAGCAGAAGCAATATTGTAACAAATTCAATAAAGACTTTAAAAATGGTCCATTAAAAAAAATCTTAAAAAAAAAATGATGGCTCATATATCTTGGAAAGAATGTTGTACCATCTCCTTTACCTTAAAGCCAGAGGTACTTGAGAAAAGAAATGCAAATTAAATGCAAATATACTATAGGGACCTTCCTATTTCTTAGAGCTAAATTCAGCTTCTGGGACAATGTAGAAGAAAACTTCAAGTCTGTATTTGCCAGGAGTTAACTTTGAAAGTTTGGAAGGCCTAATAGAAATTGCCACATTTCATTATAAAACAAAACTTGGATTTTTCAAGTTAGTCATGAGGGAAGTATCTCCATGTGAGGATGGAGGGTGAAACTTAGCAGGTGTGATTCTCAGGCCTAAGAAACACCTTTCCCTGTGGTTGTCCCCAGGTGCTAGTGGGGCCCTCCCCCCCCACGTTGGCCCATGGGGAGTTGAAAGGGGTGACACTGATCACTATTGCTGTCCCTCCACTGGGAGCACAAACCTTTCCCTTAATCCCTCATAGCATTAAGATTAGGTGGGAGGAATAGACACAGAGAACCATGAAATAAGTTTGCTTGGCTTGTTTAGTTTGGCAAATTCTCACTTTGGGCAGCAACTCTGATCTGCTTCCAGGTACCAGGGACCATCCCGGGTCCTAGTCCCTAAAAGCATCAAGAACCTCATTATGTTAGGGGGAGAACACTGACTGAAACCACCCACCCTGGTCAGGCCCTTTAGTAACCATTCGCATGAGTTGTTTTATGACAGGAGATCCTGGTAAGGAATACGGAACTAATAAGCCACGACCAACCGGAAGAGTTCGGGAAAGGTCAAAAGGAGACATCGCGTATCTGTCCACTTCCCAGAATCCCTCTCACTAGCATCCATCTTGGCTGAGCGATGCGTGCACCACCAGGAAAGACTCTGAATTAGAATGATTAGCCAAAGACAACCCAGAAACTAATCCCATCACCATAAAACCCAAGACTGCGAGCCACACAGCAGAGCAGTTCTCCTGGGTTCCCTTACCCTACTGCTCTCCACCTGGGTGCCCTTTCCCAATAAAATCTCTTGCTTTATCAGCACATGGGTCTCCTCGGACAATTCATTTCTGAGTGTTAGACAAGAGTCCAGTTTCAGGCCCTGGAAGGGGTCCCCCTTCCCGCAACAATTAGAGCTCTCCAAAATAATCCATACCAACCAGATTAAAGAAGACTGGTGTTAATGCTCCTGAGGAGTCCTCTTAGATTCCTTTTTCCTGACCTAGGATCTCCCTGGATGAATGGTGGTGAGAATGCCCACCTCTTCCAAGAGCCCCACACACACCCACAGAGTCTATACCACATGAAAACCCATATATTTAAGACTGATGGAGACCTTTTAAATAGAGGAATTATGATTGTTGAAAGCTGCTTTTAAGGAAGTTGTGGTTAGGACAGAGTTGTAGCAAGGACAGAAGTTGGGGCTTCCCTGGTGGCTTAGTGGTCAAGGACCCGCCAGCCAATGCAGGAAACTTGGGTTTGATCCCTGGGTCAGGAAGATCTCCTGGAGAAGGAAATGGCAACCCACTCCAGTATTCTTGCCTGAAAAACCCCATGGACAGAAGAGCCTGGCAGGTTACAGTCCATGGGTTCACAAAAGAGTAGGACACAACTTAAAGACTAAAGAGCAAGTTAGGACAGTGCTTCTCAAACATTAATGCATGAGAATCATCTAAGGATGATGTTAACATGCAGATTCTGATTTAGTGAAACTGGAGAGAGGCCTGCAATTCTGCATTCATATATGTATATTTGGCCACTCCGAGTCTTAGTTGCTGCACACAGGATCTTCAATCTTTGTTGTTGTGGCATGTGATATCTCTAGTTGCTACATGTTGGGTCTAGTTTCCAGACCAGAGGTTGAAACTGGGCCCTCTACATTGGGAAGGTGAAGTCTTAGTTATTGGACCACCAGGGAAGTCCGCAATTCTGCATTTTTAATGAAGCAGCTCAGGGTATGCTACTGCAAAACATGCCACTTTGGCATGCAAATTATTTTGAATTGAAGGTATTTGATTTCCAGAAATCCTTTGATTTCCTAAAAGCAAAAGAACTCAGTTATCATAAATCCCCTCCCTAGAAGCAATTCCAACCTGCTTTGAGAGGTAAAGTCAGCATCACACTCAAACAGTACTGTCACAAGTCTATCATGCTTGCTCAGTCGCTCAGTTATGTCTGACTCTTTTGTGACCCCATGAACTGTAGCCCTCTAGGCTCCTGTGTCCGTGGGATTGTCCCAGGAAGAATACTAGATTGGGTTGCCATTTCTTTCTCTAGGGGATCTTCCCAACTGGGGGGTTGAACTCCCAGTCTCTTGCATCTCCTGAGCTGTAGGCAGATTCTTTACTGCTGAGCCACCAGGGCAGCCCCAAGTCTATCATATCTCCTGCTTATTCTCATGAGGGTCCATTTGTCTTTCCAGCCTCCTTCCTTTTCTCTACTAAGTTAGGTATTTAGACCACAAATTCTCACTACATTTTTTTGAATTACTCAACACTGAGTTCTCGCATGTGGACATGTTGCATTTATTAATATATTTGCATACTTTTTTCTTTGTTGCAAGTTTAATTTGCTAGTCCCCAGACACTAAAGATAAGAGGGTAGAGGAAAATCTTTTCATGCTCTATACTAATAAGTTTCCAGGTGATGCCAGTGATTCTCATCCTAGAGCCACACTTTTGAGTAGCCATGGCTTAGGACACATGCCCTTATGCTCATTAGGGGAAAACTACAGTGAGAAGTTATCCAAAGAACATGAAGTCAGATGCAAGTAACTTAGCCCATATCTGAGGCTGTTCAAACTACTTCACTTCCCTACATTTGGGACTCAGAAAGACCCAGAGATAGGGCCAAAGAAAGAAGAGCATAGAGACCACAGAAGATGCAAAGAGCAGTAAAGTCCAAGACCAGCCCCCAAGTACATAGTTCTAGAGTCCAGAGTCCAGAGCTAAGGGACCAGTCACCAGAGCTACTCTCAAGAAAGAATTTGGTACCCTACTACATTACCATAGAGGGTAACAGGCTGCTGGAGGGTTTTGGATATATGTCAGATGCTGAAATAAGGAAGAGTGTGGAGAAGAATATGTCTGTGTATAGCATCATCAGGGTGAACAAATAGAAATATGGGACACAGTTAAATTTAAATGTCAGATTCAAATATGTATTTTAGTATAAGTATATTCCACACAGTGTTTGGAACATACTTATTGTACAAAGTTATTCACCTTTTAATCTGAAATTCAAATTAACTGGGTCCCCTATCTTTTATTTGGCAATCCTACTTAAGTAGAGTGTGGGACAGCTTCAGATCCTTGAAGGACTGGCATTAGGCCATCCTCCACTACATATGGGAATCAGCTGGGAAGCTTTAAAAACAATCTGGGTCCTGAGGCAGGAGATAGACGCCCTCCACCCGAGGGTAAACAACTAGAGTTCATCTCTGTGGACTGATACTCCAAGATGAAAACAGCAGGGCAGGGAGGTGGGAGGGAGATGCAAGAGAGAGGGGACATGAGTATACCTATGGCTGATTCATGTTAATGTATGGTGGAAACCAACACAATATTGTAAAGCGTTTGTTGGGTGCTCAGTCATGTCTGACTCTTTGCGACCCTATGGACTGCAGCCTGCCAGATTCCTGTGTCCCTGGAACATTCCAGGCAGAATACTGGAGTGGGTTGCCATTTCCTACTCCAGGAAATCGTCCCAACCCAGGGATCAAATCCACATCTCCAATGTGTATCCTACATTGGTAGGTGGATTCTTCACCACTGAGCCATCTGGGAAGGATAAAGCAATTTTCAATTAAAAATAAATAAATAAAGCAAAGAGCAATGTTGCAGGAAAGGGGACCCCTTCAAGGGCGTAAAAGTGGGCGCTTGTCTAACACTCGGAAATGAATTGTCCAAGGAGATACATGTGCTGACAAAGCAAGAGATTTTATTCGGAAAGGGTGTCCAGGCAGAGATCAGTAGGGTAAGGGAACCCAGGAGAACTGCTCTGCCAAAGGGCTTGAAGTCTCAGGTTTTATGGTGATGGGATTAGTTTCCAGGTTGTCTTTAGCCAATCATTCTGACTCAGAATCCTTCCTGGTGGTGCACGCCTTGTTCAGCCAAGACAGATGCCAGAAAGAAGGATTCTAGAAGGTGGTAGGACATGTGGTGTCTCCTTTAGATTTTTCCCGAACTCTTTGGTTAGTGGCTTATTAGTTCCGTGTTCCTTACCAAGACCTCATGTCGTAACAGCTCATGCAAATGGTTATTATGGTGCTTGGCCAGGGTGGGTGATTTCAGTCAGTGTGCTTCCCCTAACAACAGGACAATTGAAAGAGGAGGCTGGGCCCTGTCCAGATAGGAGATAAGAGACTACATATTCCTCATTCTTGAAGTCAAGGAGACCTTCCCAACTAGAGAGCACCGTGGAGGTCAAAAGAGGAGTGATGATCAGGTACCCCTGGACCTCTTCGCTGGAATATACCTTGGTTGAGAGATGCACATGTACACGGGGGATCATCCTGAGATATACCAAGTACAGACTCAGAACCAAGCAAATCAAAATGATTGGCCAAAGGAAGCCTGGAAGAAATTTCCTGAATAACAGATGGAAATTACCATGAGGGTGTGACTCTGAATCTGACTCTGACTCTGACTCTCTCAGAGTCAGAGAGGTGTGATGCTCTCGGACTCTGCCTGTGTGTCTCTCCACATGAACTGCACTCTTTTTCTCTCCTAATACTTGCGTCACTACATTCTGTCTTTGTGAGAATTCTTTTATGCAAAGCCGAAGGGCCAGAACCTTGTCACTGACCACTGGTCTACTGGCTAGGATTCAGCTCTTACTGCCGCAGCCCGACCTCAATCTCTGACCAGGAAACAAAGCCACACTTCAAGCCACTGCAGGCTGAAGCTAACCAAGATCAGCCCCACCTCCACAGAGTCTGATATAGTTATTCTGGGGTTCAATCTGTGCTGGGGTGTCTAAATACTCCAGAGGTGATTTGAAGGTGCAGCAAAGATTGATAACCACTCGATTAGATGGACATAATCCAGTGAGAAAGAACCACCTACCAGTGTAGGAGATGTAAGAGATGCAGGTTCAACCCCTGGGTCAGGAAGATCTCCTGGAGAAGGGAATGGCAACCCACTCCAGTATTCTTGCCTGGAAAATCCCATGGACAGAGGAGCCTGGCGAGCTACAGTCCATAGGATCGCACAGAGTTGGACACGACTGAAGCAACTTAGCACACAATCTAGAGTTAGGGGTGGAACTAGAGCTGTCAAGGGGCCATGAGACAGGAGACTTTTGGCTCTTCCTGTAATCTCTCCAACAAGAAAGGTCAAGGGGTCTCAAAAAGGTAATGAGCCTTCTGTCTTGCCATGTGCAGTGTGCAAGCAGGAGCTTGATATTCTAAAGGTGATTTGTTTTCAGAGAGAATTCAAGGATCGGACAGACTGTAGAGATGATTGCTGGGATGGTGTGGTAGGATTGAGGGAAACAGTGGGGGAAGTGATTGTTACAGTCTTTCCAATGTTGAAATCTCAGGATTGGTTTATCTGCTAGATTGAAAAAAAAAAAAAAAACTGAATGAGTCATATGATGATCCACAAAGACATACAAAGAAAGAAAATTAGTACATGCAAAAAAAAATGGTGACATCTGAGTAAGGTCTGTAGTCTAGTTAATCGTACATTGCCAACGAATTTTCTGGTTTTGATAATGAGCTGTAGATGTCACCTTGAAGAGAAGCTGAGTTTGGGCCCATAGAACCTGCCTGTACTATTTTTGCAACTACTTGTGAGTCTGTAATTATTTCAAAATAAAAAATTTAAGATAAATGAATTTATTCAGTTCAGTTCAGTTGCTCAGTTGTGTCCAACTCTTCACGACCCCAAAAATTGCAGCATGCTAGATCATACCAAACAACTGTTTTTCCATGAGGCCTGAACAATGGGAGGTCTACCAGGATATGAAGGCTCCCCACTGGAGAGATGCAAAATTTTTCCATCCTTCTCACTCCCCTTGAGTGGGACATCCTCCTCTTTCGGATATTCCAGACATCAAGGCAGATGGAACCGGAGCCCTTTCTGAGTGTATGTTTACAAACAGAAACAGGGCCAGTGGGTCACTCTGAAAATAAAGCTCCACAAGATTTTCCAGACAGTTCCCGTTCCTAGAAGGGGGTTGGGAGGGGAATCATCATATTCCAGCTTTAATTAGCAATACAATGAACTAATAACAAAAAGGAATGCCAAAACTGAGTCAAGATGTGGTAAGAACAGTGGCCTGCAGTGACTCTGTGTGTGGGTGTTGAGTTGTGTGTGTATTTTTAGATAACAACTTATTCTGCACGTGGTAATTAGGGCCCCAAGGGGGTTGTGGATCCACCCCCCCCAAGATTGGCAAGTATCAGGAGGAGGCAGCTAAAATTCCCATGTGTCTGGGGCAAACGGATACTCTAATTTCCTGTCGGCACCACTGGTTTTTTGCGGATTTACTGGCTGAGTAAATGATTGTTATAAGACTATGACGATTCGGTCAATCAAATTAACCCCTTTTGTCCATTGCCTCCCTCGCCCCCCACCCCAACAATTCACTTCATTTGCCTAAACTCAGTGGCTTTTGAAAATGTCTTCAAGCTTGAAGGCCCCAGCCTTCCTCACATTGGCGGAGTGTAACCTGAGTGGGAACTGAGGCCCCCAATTGTTTTGCTAATCAAGATTATTGCCCCATTGAGATGTGGCCGCACAGCCTGGCTGACAAAATTTGTCAGTTTCCCATGAAATAGTTCTGTCAGTTTAGCCCCAGTGCTGGTAACTATTAACATATAAATGAAGTTTCTCCCCCCTCCACTACCCCTTACCCTCCACCCTTCAGCCACTCACCCTAATGGATGAACAGAAAATATAAACACACACACCCAGCTCCAGAGCCCTCCATGCTTAAATCAAACCAGCTTCTTTTTCTCCAGTGCCTGGAAATCCCGTGGGCCATGGGGACTCCCAAAGAAAGGGGGAAAGGGGCTGGGAGGAGCTGAATTCACAAAACTACTTTTAAGGCACCAAACTGCCAGGCCTTAGGCCCTTGATGATAGCAACAGGAAACTGGCTGGGCCAGTGACAGTACAAATGGTGGTCTGAATGCCAGGGCAGACCTCTAAGGCAGCCTTTAGGGACAGAGTGGCAAAGTGGAACACAGGCTTTAAAAGAGTTATCTTGCTCAGAGGTCAGACACCCAAGATCGCTTGCTAGCTTCATGGCCTGACACGGACTAGGGTTGGGTGGCAACCCAGAGGCTCTCCTACTCCCCTTCCGGGCCTTCTCACAGAATCTGGAACAAAGGTGGGCCTGGGCCTGGGCCTAGGCTTGGGTTGAGCTTGACTTTTACTTCACTTTAAAATCAGGACTGCCTTCCCACAGTATGGCTTGGGTTCCTAGCTGAACTGAAAGAACTAAGAAAATAAAGCCCTATTCTTCCTATGTCTTCTAGAATAGAGTTTGAACTATAGGGAAGAAGACCAAAGCATATATTATTATATACATATAATATATATCATGGGCTTTCCTGATAGCTCAGTTGGTAAAGAATCCACCTGCAATGCAGAAGACCCCAGTTCAATTCCTGGATTGGGAAGATCCACTGGAGAAGAGGTAGTCTACCCTCTCCAGTATTCTTGGGCTTCCCTTGTGATTCGGCTAGTAAAGAATCCACCTGCAATGCGGGACACCTGGATTCAATCCCTGGGTTGGGAAGATCCCCTGGAAACAGAAAAGTCTACCCATTCAGTATTCTGGCCTGGAAAATTCAGAGGACTATACAGTCCATGGGGTCGCACAGAGCTGGACACAACTAAGTGATTTTCACTTTCAATGGGGAAAGACATACCCATTTGAATGCAGAGTTCCAAAAAATAGAAAGGAGAGATAAGAAAGCCTTCCTCAGTGATCAGTGCAAAGAAAGACAGAAAAGCAATAGAATGGGAAAGACTAGAGATCTCTTCTAGAAAATTAAAGATATCAAGGAAATATTTCATGCAACAATAACGGACAGAAATGGTATGGACCTAACAGAAGCAGAAGGTTTTAAGAAGAGGTGACAAGAATATACAAAAGAACTATATAAAAAATATCTTCATGACCTAGATAACAACAATGGTGTGATCACTCACCTACAGCCAGACATCCTGGAATGTGAAGTCAAGTGGGCCTTAGGAAACATCACTATGAACACAGCTAGTGGAGGTGATGGAATTCCAATTGAGCTATTTCAAATCCTGAAAGATGATGCTGTGAAAGTGCTGCACTCAATATGCCAGCAAATTTGAAAAACCCAGCATGGCCACAGGACTGGAAAATGTCAGTTTTCATTCCCATCCCAAAGAAAGGCAATGCCAAAGAATGTTCAAACTACTGTACAACTGCACTCATCTCACACTCAAGCAAAGTAATGCTCAATATTCTCCAAGCCAGGCTTCAGCAATATGTGAACTGTGAACTTTCAGATGTTCAAGCTGGTTTTAGAAAAGGCAGAGGAACCAGAGATCAAGTTGCCAACATCCACTGGATCATTGAAAAAGCAAGAGAGTTCCAGGAAAACCTCTACTTATGCTTTATTGACTACACCAAAGCCTTTGACTGTGTGGATCACAGCAAACTGTGGGAAATTCTTAAAGTGATGGGAATACCACATCACCTAACCTGCCTCCTAAGAAACCTGTATGCAGGACAAGAAGCAACAGTTAAAACTGGACATGGAACAACAGACTGGTTCCAAATAGGGAGAGGGGGACGTCAAAGCTGCATACTGTCACCCTGCTTATTTAACTTCTATGCAAAACACATCATGTGAAATGCCGGGCTGGATGAAGCACAAGCTGGAATCAAGATTGCTGGGAGAAATATCAATAACCTCGGATATGCAGATGACACTACTCTTATGGCAGAAAGTGAAGAACTAAAGAGCCTCTTGAAGAAAGTGAAAGAGGAAAGTGAAAAGGTTGCCTTAAAATCAACATTCAGAAAACGAAGATCATGGTATATGGTCCCATCACTTCATGGCAAATAGATGGAGAAACAATGGAAACAGTGAGAGACTTTATATTTGGAAGCTCCAAAATCACTGCAGATGGTGACTGCAGCCATGAAATTAAAAGACACTTGCTCCTTGGAAGAAAAACTATGACCAACCTACGCAGCATATTAAAAAGTAGAGACATTGCTTTACCAACAAAGGTCCATCTAGTCAAGGCTATGGTTTTTCCAGTAGTCATGTATGGATGTGAGAGTTGGACTATAAAGAAAGCTGAGTGGCAAAGAATTGATGCTTTTGAACTGTGGTGTTGGAGAAGACTCTTGAGAGTCCCTTGGACTGCAAGGAGATCCAACCAGTCAATCCTAAAGGAAATCAGTCCTGAATATTCCCTGGAAGGACTGATGCTGAGGCTGAAACTCCCCTGCTTTGGCCACCTGATGCAAGAACCAACTCACTGGAAAATCTCCTAATACTGGGAAAGAATGAAGGCTGGAGGAGAAGGGGACCACAAAGGATGAGATGGTTGGATGGCATCACTGACAAGATGGGAATGAGTTTGAGTAAACTCTGGGAGTTGGTGATGAACAAGGGAGCCTGGCATGCTGCAGTCCACGGGGGTCACAAAGAGTCAGATATAACTGAGTGACCAAACTGAATGTATTATATGTATATATTATTTTATATGTATATATATTATATTATACATATTTAGTTCAGTTCAATTCAGTCACTCATTCGTGTCTGACTGTTTGCCACTCCATGGACTGCAGCACACCAGGACTCCCTGTCCATCACCAACTTCCGGAGTTACTCAGACTCATGCCCATTGAGTTGGTGATGCCATCCAACCATCTCATCCTCTGTCATCCCCTTTTCCTCCCACCTCCAATCTTTCCCAGTATCAGGGTCTTTCCAAATGAGTCAGTTCTTCGCATCAGGTGGCCAAAGTATTGGAATTTCAACTACAGCATCAGTCCTCCCAGTGAATATTCAGGCCTGATTTCCTTTAGGATGGACTGGTTGGATCTCCTTGCAGTCCAAGGGACTCTCAAGAGTCTTCTTTAACACCACAGTTCAAAAGCATCAATTCTTCGGTGCTCAGCTTTCTTTATAGTCTAACTCTCACATCCATACATGACTACTGGAAAAACCATAGCCTTGACTAGATGGAACTTTGCTGGCAAACTAATGTCTTTGCTTTTTAATATGCTATCTAGGTTGGGCATAACTTTTCTTCCAAGGAGCATGCGTCTTTTAATTTCATGGCTGCAGTCACCATCTGCAGTGATTTTGGAGCCCTCAAAAATAAAGTCTGTCACTGTTTCCATTGTTTCCTCATCTATTTGCGATGAGGTGATGGGATGAGATGCCATGATCTTCGTTTTCTGAATGTTGAGTTTTAAGCCAACTTTTTCACTTTCCTCTTTCACTTTCTTCAAGAGGCTCCTTAGTTCCTCTTCACTTTCTGCCATAAAGGTGTTGTCATCTGCATATCTGAGGTTACTGATATTTCTCCTAGCAATCTTGATTCCAGTTTGTGGTTCATCCAGTCCAGCATTTTTCATGATGTACTCTGCAGAGAAGTTAAATAAGCAGGGTAACAGTATACAACCTTGACATCCTCCTTTCCCTATTTGGAACCAGTCTGTTGTTCCATGTCCAGTTCTAACTGTTGCTTCTTGACCTGCATACAGATTTCTTAAGAGACAGGTCAGGTGGTGTGGTATGCTCATCTCTTTAAGAAATTTCCACAGTTTGTTGTGATCCACATAGTCGAAGGTTTTGATGTAGTCAATAAGGCAGAAGTAGATGTTTTCCTGGAACTCTCTTGTTTTTTTGATGATCCCACATATGTTAGCAATTTGATCTCTGGTTCCTCTGCCTTTTCTAAAACCAGCTTGAACCTCTAAAAATTCATGGGTCATGTACTGTTGAAGCCTGGCTTAGAGAATATTGAGCATTACTTTGCTTGCATGTGAGATGAGTGCAATTGTGCAGTAGTTTGAGCATTCTTTGGCATTGCCTTTCTTTGGGATGGGAATGAAAACTGACATTTTCCAGTCCTGTGGCCATGCTGGGTTTTTCAAATTTGCTGGCATATTGAGTGCAGCACTTTCACAGCATCATCTTTCAGGATTTGAAATAGCTCAATTGGAATTCCATCACCTCCACTAGCTGTGTTCATAGTGATGTTTCCTAAGGCCCACTTGACTTCACATTCCAGGATGTCTGGCTGTAGGTGAGTGATCCTACCACCGTGATTATCTGGGTCGTGAAGATCTTTTTTGTATAGTTCTTCTGTGTATTCTTGCCACCTCTTGTTAATATCTTCTGCTTCTGTTAGGTCCATACCATTTCTGTCCTTCATTGTGCCCATCTTTGCATGCAATATTCCCTTGGTATCTCTAATTTTCCTGGTGAGATCTCTAGTCTTTTCCATTCTATTGTTTTTCTCTATTTCTTTGCATTGATCACTAAGGAAGGCATTCTTATCTCTCCTTTCTATTCTTTGGAACTCTGCATTCAGATGGGTATATCTTTCCTTTTCTCCTTATATCTACTACTGTAGGCAAGAATCCCTTAGAATAAATGGAGTAGCCTTCATAGTCAGTAGAAGAGTCTGAAATGCATTACTTGGATGTGATCAGAAAAACAACAGAATGATCTCTGTTCATTTCCAAGGCAAACCATTCAATATCACAGTAATCTGGGTCTATGCCCTGACCAGTAATGCTGAAGAAGATGAATTTTAATGGTTCTGTGAAGACCTACAAGACCGTCTAGAACTAACACCCAAAAAAGATGTCCTTTTGATTATAGGGGACTGGAATGCAAAAGGAGGAAGTCAAGAGATACCTGCAGGAAGGCAAATTTGGGCTTGGAGTACAGAATGAAGCAGGGCAAAGGCTAAAAGAATTTTGCCAAGAGAACATACTGGTCATAGAAAACACCCTCTTCCAACAACACAAGAGAAGACTCTACACATAGACATCACCAGATGGTCAACACCGAAATCAGATTCATTATATTCTTTGCAGCCAAAAATGGAGAGGCTCTACACAGTCAGCAAAAACAAGACCAGGAGCTGACTGTGGCTCAGATCATGAACTCCTTATTGTCAAATAGAGACTTAAATTGAAGAAAGTAGGGAAAACCACTAGACCATTCATGATCTAGTGACCTAAACCATAACCTAAATCAAATCCCTTATGATTATATGTATATATATTATATGTATATACCTTATATGTATATATATGTATATATTTTGTATATATAATAATATATAGGTGTGTGTATATCATCTCAAATATTCTGGCAGAAATAAATCCACAAAGCTGAAATTAAGGAATTATTTATGTACGTGCATGGTAGGTCAGTCATTTCCTACTCTTTGCGACCCCATGGACAGTACCCCATCTGGCTCCTCTGTCAATGGGATTCTACAAGCAAGAATACTGGAGTGGGTTGCCATGCCCTCCTCCAGGGGATCTTCCCAAACCAGGGATTGACCTGGAGTCTCTTAGGTCTCCTGCATTAGCAGGCTGGTTTGTTTTACTACTAGTGCCACCTGGAAGCCCCTTATTTATGTCCATATATGTATATATGTGGGGCTTCCCTGGTGGCTCAGCATTAAAGAATCTGCCTGCAATGCACGAGCCACAAAACACATGGGTTGTCTCCTGGGCTGAGAATTTCCCCTGGAGATGGCATGGCTGGCCACACCAGCATTCTTGCCTGGAGAATCCCATGGACAGAGGAGCCTGGAGGGCTATGGTCCATGAGGTCACAAAGAGTCCGACATACCTGAAGCGACTTAGGACATACTCATGTATGTATGTATGTATGTATGTGTATGCATATATACACACACATGCACATGAATCTGCAAGTCAACAATATTAGCCATCTAGTGCTAAACTTAGTTTAATTCTGCCAGAAGCCTTGCCAGGAGCCTTGTATGGTTATGCAAGCACCCAAAGTGATTCTGATAATGAGCTCCATAGAATTTACAAGGTGGAGATCTACAGAGAGGGACCCTTCAATCATGATATCTTTGTGCAATCTGGGAGGCAAGCAGATTTTAACTTTTTGGCTGGTGGGGACAATGCTATGAATGAGCCTCCTTATCCAACCTCCAAATCACATCAGTTTCCCAGTCTTCCTGCCAGCTGAGAAAAGACATGATGAATAATTGGTCCCCAAGGAGGCCCACCAAGAAGAACCTTGAGGCTGGTGGACCTGAACTGATCTTTGCCTTTGGTCAGGACTGCAAGATGCCTTTCTTACAAGCAAAATTGCCAAGATGCAGTGAATCTGTGGGGCTTCCCAATCAGAAAGACCTGAGTTGAAATGTTTTCTTCAAGTCCAGGCACTTAGCTATTAGTCAAAAACCGAGATTTATTTTTGGAATAGGAGATCATTCTCAGCTTAGTGATTTTGAAATTTTTCTCCTGAGAAAGGAGAGTAATCTACAGGAGACTTTATCATTAAATCTGAAAATTAGCCTTTCAGTAAATATAGTTTAAATATTAAAAGTTCAACGTCAGACTTCCCAGGTTCCTAGTGTTATGGGACGCACTAGCTGTGTGACCTTTGGCAAGTTATTTAGCCTCTCTGTGCCTTAGTCTCTTCCTCTTTAATATAAGAATAAAGTTGGAAATGCTCTCAGATGAGGTCACAAGAGTAAGCCAGACAGTCAAAAACAGCTCAGCAAGGCAGTCTTTACTTCTGCAGAAGGGGGTACTACAGACAGAGGTCTGAGAGCAAGCACACTGAGTGGGAAGTCCATTTGGTTTCTATCTCTAAGATGCAAGTTCCCTCCTCTGACTCCTCATAGGTTGAGGACCACAAAGTTACAATCTTTCTTGGACTTCACCTAAGTTTTTATTAGACCACTGGTCTCCATGAGGGCCATGAAAAGCATTTGTAAGTTCCTGACTGGAAGATTTACATTAGCTATTTCCCCCACTGTTTTAGTTCTTTGCACATGTCCAGGATAAAGCCGATGAAATTAGCCCACCAAAATGTTCTTAAGAGGAAGGAGAATCAGGAAGTGAAAGGAACAAAGGATTGGCAATGAGCCACCATTTTAGGAATCTTATTCACAAGCCGGTTATATATCCTTCTGTTCAATTATTCTAAGAATGAATCACTCCTTTATTTCTTTATAATTTCTCCTTTTATAGAAAAGATTATATCTTTCTAACAGTAATAAAGCTATTTATATATAGGTCATGAAGAATATACAGGATTATGTTTACAAAAGTGCATGGGTAGTATCTGGCATATAGTAAGTGCTAAGTGTTTTTTCAATAAGACAATTGTATACATTGATTTATTGTATGATCACTTTCTCCTTATAAAATAAGACCATTTAAATTTCTTGGTAATGATCTAAGATTTTCTTTTAAAATATATTTATTTAAATAAAATATGGAGTTAATTTTAAGAAAGATGCTAAATAAATCATAGTCCAGGGAAAAAGCAGATGTAGTAAAAACATAAAGATAGTAGAGAAATGACTAATGTTTGAAAAGCACTATTATCTACGACTAGACTTTGGGTCAGATTCTCAGATGTTTATCCTAAAGATGATCGAGATGTGCAATGGGACGCTTCAGCTTTCTCTTAACTTTAAATTTTTACATGAGGCAACTTTAGGCTTTGTCATGGAGTGAATTGCTGTTGTTAATGTTGTTTAGTTGTGTCTGACCCTTTTGTGACCCCATGGACTATAGCCCACCAGGTTCTTTTGTCCATGGGATTTAAAGCAAGAATACCAGTATACATGTTAGTAGCCCAGTTGTGTCTGACACTTTTGTGACCTCATGGACTATAGCCTGCCAGGCTCCTCTCTCTGTAGGATTCCCCAGGCAAGACTACTGGAGTGGGTTGCCATTTCCTTCTCCAAGGGATCTCCCAACCCTGGGATTGAACCTACATCTCCTGCACTGACAGGAGGATTCTTTACCACTGAACCATCATGGAAGCCCATGGACTGAATTGCGTCCTTCCAAACTCATATGTTGAAGCCTTAATACCCTATGGAAACTTATTTGGAGACAATGCCTTTAAGAAGGTGATCAAGATTAAATGTGGTTATAAGGCTGGGGTCCCAATCCTATGAATAAGACTGGTGCCCTTACAAGAAGCTGCTGCTGCTGCTAAGTTGCTTCAGTCGTGTCCAACTCTGTGCAACCCCATAGATGGCAGCCCACTAGGCTTCTCCTTTCCTGGGATTCTCCAGGCAAGAATACTGGAGTGGGTTGCCATTTCCTTCTCCAATGTATGCATGCATGCTAAATCGCCTCAGTCATATCTGACTCTGTGCAACCCTATGGACAGCAGCCCACCAGGCTCCTCTGTCCACAGGATTCTCTAGGCAAGAATACTGGAATGGGTTGCCATTTCCTTCTCCTCCTTATAAGAAGAGATCTACCTAATTTACCTACAAGAAGAGATCAAGGTACTATAACAGGGCATGAAGGAAACGCCAAGTGAGGATGCAGGCAAGCCATTACCAACAAGCCAAAGCAAGAAGCCTTAGGAAAAACCAAACCTTCAGACACCTTAATTTCAGATTTCCAGCCTCCAAAGCCATGAGAAAATGCATTTCTGTATTTAAGTGACTCAGTCTGTGGTCTTTTGTTACGACAGCCTGAGCAGGCTTAACAAGGTGAACGGAAGAGATTTTTTTCAGAAAGTGGGCCCCCCCCCCTCCCACCCCGCTGTATGTAGAGAGATAATTTGAATTAAAAAAAAGAAAAGAAAAGAAACAGAGATAAGTAAGTATATTTCAGAGAGAATCACACAATTTCCAACCGTTTTCAAGTATAACAACATAATTTAAAATGGCTAAAATGTACTGAGTCCTAAACTAGATTGTTCATCCTCAGAGCTACATGTACCTTGTGAGTAGTATCACTGGAGTCTCACTACAAATCCAGGAAGAACATTCTAGACATGTGAAAACTACAGCTTCAAGAGTTTGACAGTCTGCCAAGATGCCTCAAGAAGAAAATGAAGAAATTGTAGTCTCCAGTCTCTCAACCCCCATGGCATTGGCTGGTAAAATTTTCTAAACTCAAGAGGCTTTCTGAGGACTGCTTACAATGAGTCAGGGGAACAGAACCTCTAAGGAAGGCTACTCAAGAGTGCTGAGGGGCTGAGGGATTCTGGGAAGGGCCCCTGCCCCCTCCCTGAGGACCACACTTTCAGGACCTGGGTCATATTCTAAAAGAGTTTCATTTTACAAATGAACAGGGGCTCCCCTGGAAGCAGGCAATATTGGCAGAGATTAAATAATTAGCATTTCAAAGTGTTCATCTCGTTTTCCCCTTTGCCAGGGTGAGAACCAACCCAGGACAAAAATGAGCCTCTCTTTTTTCTGTCTCGGCCTGGGAGGGAATCCTCCGAGAGGAAACACCACCAGCCCATTGCTGCAGCTTGTTCCTCAGAGCCGATTCTGAAGGGCCAGCGCCAGTGACCACACTGTGAGGGATGGCTTATCAACACCGTGACTCAGCCCTTCCCAACAATTCCAGCGGGTCAATGCTGGGACACTGCTTACAGGAATTAATGAGAGTGCAATGCTGGTAATTTTGGCATTTGTAGATTTGTTCTTTGTTCAGTCACTAAGTCATGTGTGACTCGCTGCGACCCCATGGACTGCAGCAAGCCAGGCTTTCCTGTCCTTCACTATCTCCTCGAGTTACTCACACTCATGCCTGTTGAGTCCATGATGCCATCCAACCATCTTGTTCTCTGCTGCCCCTTTTCCTCCCGCCTTCAATCTTTCCCAGCATCAGGGTCTTTTCCGATGAGTAGGTTCTTTGCATCAGGTGGCCAAAGTATTGGAGTTTCAGCATCAGTCCTTCCAATGAATATTCAGGGTTAATTTCCTTTCGGATTGATTGGTTTGTTCTCCTTGCTCTCCAAGGGATTCTCAAGAATCTTCTCCAGCACCCCAATTTGAAAGCAACATTTCTTCAGTGCTCAGCCTTCTTTATGGTCCAACTGTCACATCCATACATGACTATGGGAAAAAACATAGCTTTGACTATACAGACCTTTGATGGCAAAGTAACGTCTCTGCTTTTTAATACTCTATCTAGGTCTTTTTTCCAAGGAGCAAATGTCTTTTAATTTCATGATTGCAGTCACTGTCCACAGTGATTTTTGAGCCCAAGAAAATAAAATCTGTCACTTGTTCAAAATATGTAATTTGGTAAGTTGAGAGATGAGTCTGCATTCATGAAGCCATGGATGTATATAATCACCAAAATCTTTTCTGACCTCTTGTAATCACATCCTCCTAGCCTGCTCCACTCCTCTAGGTCCCAAGCAGCCACATGTCCTTCTGTCACTATGGATAAGTTTGTGTTTCTTAGAAGTAATATAAGTGAATATATAACATGTACTCTTTTTTGTCTTGTTTCCTTCACTCGGCATACGTTTTGAGATTTATCCAAATTCTCAAAAATAAAAATAATTTTATCATTGTTGTTTTTAATGGCTGAGCAGTATCCCACTGAATGGATGTATAATTGATTAATCAGAATACCTATTGATGAACATTTTAGTTATTTCCATGTTTTTTTACCTATTATAAATAAAGCTATTATGAATATTTATGAAAAAGAGTTTGTATTGATATAAGGATCTAATTATCTTGGCTAAATACCTAGAACTAGTATGATGAAATCATACGGTGGGTGGACGTTTACCTTTTTAAGAAACTGCAAACTGTTTCCCAAGGTGGTTGTACCTTTTCACATAATCAGTGACAGTATGTGAAAGTTTCAGTTGATCAACATTCTAACCAACACTTGGAGTCTTTGATTTTTTAAAATTTTAACCATTCTAGTTGGTGTAATATCATACCCACTGCATTGTAATGCCATGTTGTGGTTATAATTTGCATTTCCCTAATAACTAATGATGTTAACTATCATTTTGTGTGTTAATTGCCGTCACTATATGTTTTTAAATTAAAAATCTGCTCAAATCTTTTGGTGGTGATGATGGTTTCGTAGCTAAGTCAAGTCTGACTCTTGCAACGCAGAGGACTGCCAGGCTCCTCTGTCCATGGGATTTCCCAGGCAAGAATACTGGAGTGGGTTGCCATTCCTTCACTAGGGGATCTTCCTGACCCAAGGATCAAACCAATGTCTCTGGTATTGGCAGACTGATTCTAGTTTTGTCTTCACTTAGTTTCTGTATTGATATTTATTTCCTTTTTCATTTACTTATTTTCTGATCTTTATTTATTGCCTTTATTTTTCTTGCTTTGAATTTAATTTACTCTTTTTTTCCTAGTTTCCTATGGTAGAAACTGGGGTCATTGATTTCAGACCTTTTTTCTCTTCTAATCTAGAAATCTATTGCTGTTTATTTCTTTTTACAAATAGTGAAAGCCAAAGTGAAGGATATTGCTAATGAAAGGGAAGATAGATAAGAGAGAGAAAGGTTTATGACTATAATATTTAAGCACCTGAATCCAGCCATACCTGAAGCCACATTACCCTGACTTTTAAAGTGTGTAAGTCATTATATTATTTAAGCTGGTTTACATTAGATAGCTCTCAAAACTGAATTCTGTCTAAAATGAAAAAGTCTGAGATCAGGCTTTGGGAAACCAAGTTTCTTTTTTTTTTTTTTTTTTAATTTATTTATTTATTTTTAATTTTTACTTTACAATTCTGTATTGGTTTTGGCATAGATTGACATGAATCCACCACAGGTGTACATGCGTTCCCAAACATGAACCCCCCTCCCACCCCCCTCCCCACAACATCTCTCTGGGTCATCCCCGCGCGTCAGCCCCAAGCGTGTCATATCCTGCATCAGACATAGACTGGTATTTCGATTCTTACATGTTATTATACATGTTTCAATGCCATTCTCCCAAATGGTGAGAGCATGACCTAAGTATTATAAGAGATATTTGCCATTTGTATTGCTAATCTTTATGATTAGCTTGTAAAATTAATATTATTCACTTCATTTTATGGAAGAAGATACTCAGAGCCAGAGACTAAAATGACTTGCCAAGACTACAGAGTGAGTGAGAGAGTATGAACCTAGATCTGTCCAACCATAAACTCCTTTCAACAGTCCTTCACTGCCTTGCAAAAAGTTGACAAAAAGTCACTTAATTCCATCCCACCAGCACTAGAAGAGTCAATTACGTCAACACAGCTTCATGAATATATGTATAAATTTGGGAAAAGTCAAGAATGCCTTTCTTTCTTTTTAGTTGGAGGATAATTGCTTTACAATGTTGTGTTAGATTGTACTCTACAACTATGTCAATTAGCTATATGTATGCTGCTGCTGCTGCTGCTGCTGCTAAGTCGCTTCAGTCGTGTACAACTCTGTGCGACTCCAGAGACAGCAGCCCACCAGGCTCTCCTGTCCCTGGGATTCTCCAGGCAAGAACACTGGAGTGGTTCGCCATTTCCTTCTCCAATGCATGAAAGTGAAAAGTGAAAGTGAAGTTGCTCAGTTGTGTCTGACTCTTCACGTCCCCCATGGACTGTAGCCTACCAGGCTCCTCCGTCCATGGGATTTTCCAGGCAAGAGTACTGGAGTGGGGTGCCATCGCCTTCTCCAGCTATATGTATACATATACAGTCCTGACATACTCCTTTCCTGATTAGGAACCAGTCTGTTGTTCCATGTCCAGTTCTAAAACTGTTGCTTCTTGACCTATGTGTATGTACACATATATATATACATATATAGCTATATGTAGGTTAAGAAGCAACAGTTAGAACTGGACATGGAACAACAGACTGGTTCCAAATCGGGAAAGGAGTATGTCAGTGTTGTATATTGTCACCCTGATTATTTTATTTATATGCAGAGTACATCATGAGAAATGCTGGGCTGGATGAAGCACAAGCTGGAATCAAGATGACCAGGAGAAATATCAATAACCTCAGATATGCAGATGACATGACCCTTATGGCAGAAAGCGAAGAACTACAGAGCCTCTTGATGAAAGTGAAATAGGAAAGTGAAAATGTTGGCTTAAAAATCAATATTCAGAAAATGAAGATCATGGCATCTGGTCCCATCACTTTATGGCAAATAGATGGGGAAACAATGGAAACAGTGACAGACTTTATTTTCTTGGGCTCCAAAATCACTGCAGAGGGTGACAGAAGCCATAAAATTAAAAGAAGCTTGCTCCTTGGAAGAAAAGTTATGACCAACCTAGATAGTACATTCAAAAGCAGAGACAGTACTTTGCCGACTAAGGTCCATCTAGTCAAGGCTATGGTTTTTCCAGTAGTCATGTATGGATGTGAGAGTTGGACTATAAAGAAAGTTAATCACTGAAGAATTGATGCTTTTGAACTATGGTGTTGGAGAATCCTAAAGGAAATCAGTCCTGAATATTCATTGGAAGGACTGATGCTGAAGCTGCAATACTTTGGCCACCTGATGCGAAGAACTGGCTCATTGGAAAAGACCCTGATGCTGACAAAGATTGAAGGGCAGGAGGAGATGGGGACGACAGAGGATGAGATGGTAGGATGGCATCACCGACTCGATGGACATGAGTTTGAGCAAGTTCTGGGAGTTAATGATGGACAGGGAAGCCTGGTGTGGTGCAGTAAATGGGATGGCAAAGAGTCAGACACGACTGAGCGACTGAACTGATACATATATCCTCTCCCTCCCATCCACCACTCATCTACCTCTCTAGGTCATAACAGGGCACCGAGCTGAACTCCCTGTTGTTAAACAGCAGCTTTCATACTCTAAGTTTTTATCTATGAGACTGCTGTCTGTCAGTTTATCATGCCCTGAACCTACCACATTCCCAACCTACTTGTCCATCCAGTAAGGAGAGCCACAGGACACAAGTGCCTCTCCCTGCTGCCCCAGCCTACCTCGACATGGTTTGGCAGCCTCTTGCCTCACTGGGTGAGCAGATACGCCTGTGTCTGCAGGCGTATTGGAACCCATCCTCAGCCTGTTAAATAGTGATGGATTACTGACATCCTCTCGACACTGTGCTCAGAGCTGTGAGCTCAGTGAAAGGAAAGGAGAAAGCCACCGCTCTCCGGAATATCTTAGCCCTGATAAGACAGGAGGGACATGTATATGGAGGTACTAATTCTGCCCACTTGTTTGCAAGGATGTGCTGTGCTTAGTCGCTCAGTGGTGTACAACTCTTTGTGTCTCCATAGACTGTAACCCACCAGGCTCCTCTTCTATTGGGATTCTTCAGGCAAGAATACTGGAGTGGGTTGCCATGCCCTCTTCCAGGGGATCTTCCCAACCCAGGGATCAAATCCAGGTCTCTCGCATTGCAGGTGGATTCTTTTCCCTCTGAGCCACCAGGGAAGTCCAAGAATACTGGAGTGGGTAGCCTGTTCCTTCTCTGGGGATCTTCCCGACCCAGGAATCAAATCAGAGTCTCCTACATTGCAGGCTGATTCTTTACCAGCTGAGCTACCAGAGAAGCTGGTCAGATAAGTCCTTGGGAGATGGTATTGTATGAGTACATTTCCCAAGAAAGAGTACCTTAATTTGCTTTTTATAAAATGTCTGGTTTTCAAAAGAAGTGTCCTCTGTTTTTTCTTCCACTGTTTATCCATATTCTATTTTCAAGATACATCTCAGGGTTCAGCTTTTCCCAAATATATTAAATGATTAAAAACATGCTCTCTGGCAGCTGAGCTTTGGATTCAAATCTCAACACTACCATGACCAGCTATGTGACACTGGGCAAATTCCTTTCCCCCTCTGTATCTCCTTTCTCTTCTCTCTAAAACAGGAATAATATATACCACATAGGGCCCCTATCCCTTTGGGCCACGTTATTGAATCATGACCAGTGAATGTAAGCTAATTCTAGATCTGGTATGTAGAAACCTGCCATGCAATCTTTTCTTCCTCTGTTCGCTGGTCAAATGGACAACATCCTAAAACCTTAGAGGATAGGGGTCACAGATGCAAGAAGCTTTGGTCCCTGAATGACTCACTGCATCCTTTCAAATTCCACTTCAAATTAGATTTTACTGGAGCAAGAAATATATTTCTATTTTGTTAAGCTTCTGAGATGTTGTTTTTCTCTCTGTGATGGCCAATAGTACTGTTGTAACTTATATAAGGGGTGATGGGAAGGGGAAGAGGGAATGCCTGCTGGCGAGGTAGCTAACGCCCACTGCAATGACCTCCAAATAGCTCAGAGGCTCATAGCTATGTAGTCATGCGGCACTGCTACCCAGATTCCTGACTGTGTCATCGCAGGTTTTTATGCATTACAAAATACAGAACAATTCATCTCAGAGCCTGTGTGGTTTATGTAATATGCCTAACACAGCACTCTGCCCATGTGACTTATAGCACTGGCATGCAAAGAATCCAGGACCTGGGATTGATTTTTCCAATGCCTGGATGTCATATTCTTATCGATATAATTTTCAGCTATGTGCTAAAAAATCCATAGTGTAAGAAGTGGCTATAAAAATGTTAGTTGATGCAGCCTGTTGCTCAAGACCCATCGGGTCAGCACCCTCTCTTTTTAGAGCAAATGCATAGAAGGCGTCTCCATTTCCACAGTCTCAAGAACTGGGTTTGATCTATTTAGAGGGGAGAGGGGAGTGTGGAAGGAAGGATTAATTGCATAAAAAAATTAGGTGTAGTTTGAGTTAGACTGTTTAACTAAATAGGTGGGGAGAGTGTAGTTTCCAGGTAGACGGAGTCACCAGGAGGAGGCAACAGGTCTGTTGATGTGATGTCAGGGGAAAGGACAGCAGAAGTTCTTCTATTTTTCATTAGAAGCTTCCAAATCACATACACTTAACCAACCTATTAGATAACTGATGCTGCTCATTCCTTGCAAAACAGACTGACTTACATGCCCACAGGATGCTGAACAAACAGAGCCTGTAGGCTCATCCCTACACCCCTAGCATTTTGCTGCCCACCAGTTGAGCTTTAAGTTTATCACAAATTATTGTGTAAGCATCTCAGGTTGTTTATGTCAGTTGCATTTGTTGTGATGAGGCCATTTTTTAATAAACTGATGAAATGAACATTTAAAAATGAAATAAAATCAAATAAAAATGTGTAGACTAAACTCCTAGGGGTGAGAAGTATGGGAGCAGGGGAGCTGGTGTTTGGCCAGAGAGCAGTATCAGGAGATAATAGAATGCTGAAGGGTAAAAATCTTGGGAAATTTGTAATCACTTGGAGAGAAGAAAACAAAGATCATGGCATCCCGTCCCATCACTTCATGGGAAATAGATGGGGAAACAGTGTCAGACTTTATTTTGGGGGGCTCCAAAATCACTGCAGATGGTGACTGCAGCCATGAAATTAAAAGACGCTTACTCCTTGGAAGAAAAGTTATGACCAACCTAGATAGCATATTCAAAAGCAGAGACGTTACTTTGCCGACTAAGGTCCGTCTAGTCAAGGCTATGGTTTTTCCTGTGGTCATGTATGGATGTGAGAGTTGGACTGTGAAGAAGGCTGAGCGCCGAAGAATTGATGCGTTTGAACTGTGGTGTTGGAGAAGACTCTTGAGAGTCCCTTGGACTGCAAGGAGATCCAACCAGTCCATTCTGAAGGAGATCAGCCCTGGGATTTCTTTGGAAGGAATGATGCTGAAGCTGAAACTCCAGTACTTTGGCCACCTCATGCGAAGAGTTGACTCATTGGAAAAGACTCTGATGCTGGGAAGGATTGGGGGCTGGAGGAGAAGGGGACGACAGAGGATGAGATGGCTGGATGGCATCATGGACTCGATGAACGTGAGTCTGAGTGAACTCCGGGAGTTGGTGATGGACAAGGAGGCCTGGCGTGCTGCGATTCATGGGGTCGCAAAGAGTCGGACACGACTGAGCGACTGAACTGAACTGAACTGAACTGTGTAGGGTTAGGTGCTTAAAGAAGAAGTAGCAGAAGCATTGATTGAGGATAAACATCTAAAACCAATATGTATGAATTGGGACTACACATGGGGATTGTAACTCTCTTCCTTCTTTATACAGCCTAGCTCTTAGTAAGTACAGTTATGACATCAGTAATGGTGATAAGGAAGATGGGGAGGCATCACCTGTTCGGGGCAGCCTTTCCTAATTATGCCCCATCGGTAGGTTTTGTCTCTTCTAGGACAAGTTGAATATTCTTCATGAAACACACTTGATTTGCCCAATTTCTGTTTATATTGAATATGGAAGATTGCAATGGTGCCTTCCCTAGCCCCGTTTCCCCAGTACCTCTCACTCTCCCTGGTACCTACTGTTCAACCATAATTTACTGAATTGAATGCAAGGAGAATGATTTCTTAAATATGTAAGAAGAGGAGGTTACTCTTTATCAGCCTTCATCAACTCTTCAACAATGTCCTGTTTTGATAACATTAACACATCACCTCTTGGACTTCTTGAGATCCTGGTGGGTCCCTTGAACAGAAATGCCCCACTTGGCAAAGAAAATGTAGACTTTCTCCATCAGCCAAGAGGATTTTCAAGGTTTCTGTGTGTGTTTTGTTCTAGGAAAAGAAAAATGCTCTCCTACCCCTGCTATGCAATTGAAATAGATATTCTTTCAAACATCCACCTCCCATATTCTGATCTGCACCCAATTCCCAGGCAGGGGGTGGTACCTTCCCCTCCCTCTGATTTGAGAGTTTCTGCTCTGGTTCATCCCTAAACCCTTTCACAACTCAAAATTCTGTGAGCCAGTAGGTTGCCAACATTTGGTCAGGAGATGAATGGGAGATGAGAAGGATTTAAAAAATATATTGGGCTGCTTTGTTCTCAAGCTGGCATTGGTGCCATTGTGTATCTGGAGAGATTTTGTGGTCAGATTTTGATTATTTGCTAGTTTTGGCAACTGTTGCAATGTTAGGTCTCATATTGTTTCTATCATTTTTTACAGTTTCTTGTTTAACTCTTTGCTGGCAGAACATTTTAGGTATGCATTAAGATCAGAGGTGATTTAAAACAGAAATGGCAATTGTGCCTCCTTTTGACTTCTGGCTCACCTGGCAGGACCTGACTCCAGGTTGCTGGACAACGTTCAACCCCCACTAAGTGTTAGTGGATTGGAGTGGGCTGTGCATGGTCAGCATGATCTCATAACAGGACAAAAAAGACTTTGTTGCACCGAAAGAAGAGAGAGAATTAAAATCACTACAAGTAGGACCAGTGAATGCACATTGGCTTTATAAATTTATTCTTGAAGCGGGCTGAGAAAGGATAAATCAGGAGCTTGGGATTAACACGTGCACACTACTACATATAAAATAACCAACAAGGACTACGGGGAACTCTACTCAATACTGAGTATGAATGTCATACTCAATATGATAACCTATATGAGAAAAAGAATCTGAAAAAAGAATGCATATATATATAATATGTTGTTGCTCAGTCACTCAGTTGTGTCCAACTCTTTGCGACCCCATGGACTACAGCACGCCATGCTTCTTTGTCCTTCACTATCTCCCAGAGTTTGCTCAAATTCATGTCCACTTTGCTGTACACTGGAAACTAACTCACTGTTGTAAATCAACTATACTCCAATAATTTAAATTTATTCTTCTTCAACATTTTTGATACTTCTTATTGAAGACCTCACTCTACACCTCTCTCTCCAAATTATTACAAATTCCCCAAGTTGTTGTTCGGTTTTGTTTTTACCATTTAGCATCTAGTTGTCTGTTGCTCCTGTCCTCTAGCCAAAGACCATCCCCTCTACTGCCACGTTCCCCAGTCACCAGGGGTTTAGCCTATGCATTTTTATACTTTATCCTTAGGAACTCTGGAGGAAACTCTTCCTTTTATCTCCCTCTCCTCCCCAAACCCAGTTATTTGAGACTGCACAAATAGTTGAAGGCTCCCCTGCATTTGCCCTGAAAAGAGGTGCCACTGGCTTGACAGTGTCTTGAGTCACAGGCTGTGTTATCACTCAGGTCTTAACTAGCTCCTCATGATCACTCTCCGCTGAGGCTGTAGAATCCCCTTGCCTGGAGGGAGGGCTGAGACTAGTGCTCACTTCTAAAGAGAAGAATACCAACAGAGCAAAATGATGGGATGTCAGGTCCAAGATTAGGTTACAAAGGCATTCTGGTTATCACTTCTCTCCCCTTCTCTCTCTTTCTCTGAAGGAAGCAAGGTACCACTTCATGAGTAGCTATCTGGAGACACACAAGTCCCAGGGTCAACCAACAGCCAGTGAGGACCCAGAGTCTGGCACCGTGGGATCTTCCTCACATCCACTTTTGAGATGACAGCAGTTCTGGCTGGTTCCTTGATTTTGGCCTTGCCCTGAAGAGGCCCTGAGTCAGTGGCATCTAGCTAAATTGCATCCAGATTCTTGCTTGCTCTATGCACACAAATTTGTAACGTTATTGTTGTTTGAGGCCAGTACAGTTGGGGCATTTGTTACCCAGTGACAGATAACTGGGCTTCCCCTATAGTTCAAGCAGTAGGGAATCCACCTGCCAATGCAGGAGACATGGGTTCGATCCCTTGGTCGGGAAGATCTTCTGGAGGAGGAAATGACAACCCATTCCAGTATTGTCGCCTGGGAAATGCCATGGACAGAGGAGCCTGGTGGGCTACAGTCCATGGGATTGCAAAGAGTCGGACATGACTGAGCCCGCAGGCACAAGAGATAACTAACAGAGACTCCTAACAAACGTGGCAGGGAAGAAACTGACAATGGGAGCCTGGATGATTCTCTCTCAAGCTTATATCCTTCAGGACCAGTCTGACAATTTGGGATCCTATACAATTCTCAAATCCTTATCTCCAGAAGGGAAGAGTGAGGATCCATGTGCCCTCTGTCTTCAGGCTCCATGTACCCAAAGTAGCCTCTTTACGGTGGTGTAGCCTGGGCTCATCTCAGAAGAAGGTCAAGTGACAGCATTGTATAGGGATGGAACCACATCTGGGTTTTTCCTTTCTATTTCTCATTTTATTGCTGGAAATGTTTTCTTTTTCACCTTAAAAGACTCTGAATTCCCCCTCACCAACTGTGTGTTTCAACCTCCCACTTAAAATTTTCCCCCAGAGATTATCACCCCTTTTCTTTAGTGAAGTTTTCCTCCCCGAAGTGGTCCACTCCAGGGACAGGGAAATGTCTGGCTTCCTTGCAGTTCCAGGGGTCTTTCTCCATTCACAGCTTCCCGGTGTGGACTGGGACTGTCTAGAGCAAAAGTCAAGTGGTAAAAGGCATCATCAAAACAGTTGACCTTGGGGGCTTTCCTGGTGATCCAGTGGTTAAAAATCTGCCTTCTAATTTAGGGGAACTAGAATCCCATATGCCAGGGGGCAAAGCAGCTCATGCACCACAACTACTGAGCCGCAGTGGTCTGGAGCCCGCTCACTACATGTAGAAAGAAGCCCATGCGCTCCAAGGAAGACCTCGTGTGCTGCAACCGAGACACGACACAGCCAAAAACAAATAAATAAATAATCATAAAATAATAATATTTGACAGTACTTGGACCAAAATCCATGGACGGAGGAGCCTGGTGGGCTGCAGTCCATGGGGTCGCTAAGAGTCTGACACGACTGAGCAACTTCACTTTCACTTTTTACTTTCCTGCATTGGAGAAGGAAATGGCAACCCACTCCAGTGTTCTTGCCTGGAGAATCCCAGGGACGAGGAAGCCTGGTGGGCTGCCGTCTATGGGGTCGCACAGAGTTGGACACGACTGAAGTGACTTAGCAGCGGCAGCAGCAGGACCTGGGCTGAACTAAGGGCTAACTTTAAATCTGGCCTTGAAAAAGAATTGGATAGGCAAATAATTAATATACATGAGTAGATTCTCTGTTACTTATAGCTTCAGGGAAATAATTCTGGAATTGATCATGATTAACACAGAACTGGCTTTCACACTGGTCCCCAAAACAGCACCCAGCACATAGCACTCAACATTCAACACCCAGCCCTCAGCTTGGTACATATCAAGGACTGAACAAGTATTTGTTGAAGAAATAAAAGCCTGGAACTTATATGGATTGCCGCTTCCTCAAGGAATCAGAACATGAAAATCTGAATAACACAGAAGTGCTCCTGAAGAATAGTACAAACCTCTTTGGTTCTGAAATGGCAATAAAATGTCATAGATAGTTTAAATAAATATTCAGAAGTAGTATTAAGGAAAAAATTCAGGTGATAAAATATTTACTATCAACATTTATTGTAGTTGATGGTTTAGTTCAGTTCAATTCAGTCGCTCAGTCATGTCCGACTCTTTGCGACCCCATGAATTGCAGCACGCCAGGCCTCCCTGTCCATCACCATCTCCCAGAGTTCACCCAGACCCACGTCCATCGAGTCTGTGATGCCATCCAGCCATCTCATCTTGGGTCGTCCCCTTCTCCTACTGCCTTCAATCTCTCCCAGCATCAGACTCTTTTCCAATGAGTCAACTCTTCGCATGAGGTGGCCAAAGTACTGGAGTTTCAGCTTTAGCATCATTCCTTCCAAAGAAATCCCAGGGCTGATCTCCTTCAGAATGGACTGATTGGATCTCCTTGCAGTCCAAGGGACCCTCAAGAGTCTTCTCCAACACCACAGTTCAAAAGCATCAATTCTTCTCAGTCTTCTTCACAGTCCAACTCTCACATCCATACATGACCACAGGAAAAACCATAGCCTTGACTAGACGGACCTTAGTCGGCAAAGTTATGTCTCTGCTTTTGAATATACTATCTAGGTTATTAATATTTATTTATTAAGCAAAAACCTCTTTAAAGTAACTTAAATGCATTGACTTTTTTGTTGGTGAAAAGGATGGAAATAACTTTTATTGAGCCCTACTATATGTCATTAACTTGTTTATTTCCTTCCTGGCACTGATTACTATTAGAAATTGCTTTCTTTGTTTATTTAATTGTTCATTTCTATACCCACCCCCCCATACCCTGTCACACACACACCATATTGAACGTAAACCCCATAAGGTTGGCAATGTGATCAGTTCTATTTATCACTTTTCTCCAGTCTTAGAGTACAGACTTGTCAAATGGCAGACATGCAAACAAATATGTACATATATTTAGACTTGTAAGTACTTATTGAATGAATGAATGAATGAATGAATGAATAACTCATTGACTGCAAATTGATTAAAGCATGTTTTCACTTAATGCAAAGAATGTAAAGGCCAGGTCCTCCAACTGAAAACTTTTAGAATACACTCCACCATTTCTCAACCCTTTTTAAAAAAAGAACAGAATACTTCATCTTCTGTGGGGCCCCAATTTTGTGGGACTTCCCTCCCCCGTAACACAGGAACTATGCCTGGGTTGTAAGGCCTGGTATTCAGTCTAAGGCTGGCTGGCTGGTTTCAAGGGGAAGGGTTTGGGTGGGGAAGATGCAGGGCCCATTCAGTCCCTGTGAGTTGGGCCCCCAGCACATGCTTTCCTAGAGACTTCATAGCTCCTGGACATTAAACCCTGTGCCAGTTAATAAATGAAATCTGACAAGACTTTAACTTGAAATGACATTTCCCTCTAAGGCTCCTCTCAATCTTAACCAGAGCCACAGATAACAGGAGGAAAAATATAAAGAAATATTGTGAAACTGGGGAGACCGCCCTTGTTAACAGCTCAGAGGTGGAAAAAAAATAATTTTTTGGCATTCATCTCAAATTACCTAAGACTTCAGATTTAAGCTCAATTTGCTGCAAGAATCGTATCCAAATCTGGGATGACTCCACTCTTTTTATTTGGGTTCAATTTTTCTCCTTCTGGTTTTTATTTTTAGCAGTGCTTCAATTATTTTAAGATGATAATAGTCATCAGACTTTTTAGGGAATTTAGGGAGAACAAGGCCAACAGTTCTCTTTTTCAAAGTCTTCAAGAACCCAAACTTTCACAGTCCCACATTCTGCTCCCAAGACATTAACTCTAATTAAGCTAATCAAACCCATGCACAGTCATAAGAATAAAAAGTACTGAAGAACAAGACGACTCTATGAGAAACAGATATTACACAATGAAAATAAAATGAATTCTCCAGACTTTTAAAACTACTGTTCCATTAAGTACACTTATTTTTTGAATGAGCTTTGATTTTTTTTAAATTTTTTTCATTTCATAGACCAAGATCTTGTCATTTGAGGAATGAATTACTTCCTTTAGGTTGACCTCATTCATATTCCATAGCAAGAGCCAATCCGATTACAACTGCAATTGAGCATAATCCAATTACTGTTTTTATTCCAAACTGTAACATGATCCTCTAAATTTGAGAACCAAATGGACTCCCAAGTTGGTGAGAAACAGAGATTCCCATTTGTGTGGAATCAGAAAAGATTGCTTATAGTCTGGTTTGGGGGCTTCCCAGGTGGCGCTAGCAGTAAAGAACTCGCCTGCCTATGCAGGAAACATAATGAGATGTGGGTTCGATCCCTGAGTCAGGAAGATCCCCTGGAGTAGGGCATGACAACCCACTCCAGTATTCTTGCCTGGAGAATCTCATGGACAGAGGAGCCTGGCGGGCTGCAGTCCATAGGGTTGCAAATATTCAGACAAGACTGAAACCACTTAGCAAACACATGCAGGCTGGTTTGGAGGAACTGGGTTCTGAGAGTTAGAAAAGTGGAAAGATGAGCCCACAGCATCCTCACACCAACAATCTCAGCCTAAAGAACCAGATGTCCTCAAGGACTAGACAGATAAATCCTGGCCTTGGACCATCCCCCAATACCCACTTAATCTGTTTACATTTACTTCCCATCTTTTACAAACCCCACCCCTCTGAGCTGCAGTATTTTATATTTCCACTTTCATGGGAGCTTTGTGACTTTTCCACCCACCTATTCTTTTTGCTCCCTCACCACTGGTCATGTCTTTTTGGCCTCTCTCAAGGCCAGTTTTAAACTGAAATCCCTCTTCCCACATGGATGCCCTTTTTCCTACTGGGAAAAGATTGTCACTCAGCTTGGTCAAGGGTTCCTACAGCTGGTTCTTCTTGAGCTGCTCATTGGTTCTCAAGAAAACAGATCATTTTATTAACTTGGCTTACCATCTAGGAATGCTGTACAGGTAAACTAAAGTGTTTTGTAAAGTAAAACCCATAAAGGTCCTTATGGAAGAATGACTAATACCACAGTGTATTACTCTGGAAGAACTCCAAGGAGAGGTAGTGATGAGGAATCTAAATGGATAGCACTCCCTGGAATTGTACAGCATACAACTCTGTGTGGTGGCCCTGATGTTGACAAATGTGCTGTTCTGAACAGACATAGTCGTGTGAATAAGCCATAAGGACTGAATGAAGAATAAGAAAGGGGACTGGTGATGCGGAATGATGCCCATAAATGTGTGTGTGTGTGTGTGTATCCACAGAAAAAGATCTAGAAGGATACCCACAAACTCTTAATGTGTACTACATCTGGATTGTGGAATGGGATATGATTTTGCTTTTTAATAGCAACTTTTATAGTTTTCAAAAACCAACAAAAAAGAAGAAGCAAGTGATGTGAGAAAGGTGCACTAAATCCTGGTTAGGGAAGGGGTAAGATAGGACATACACAACCATATATTTTAGCATCATATTTTTGACACTCATCATCCACTATCATCCCCACTTATATATGCAAGAGAGAAGGGCAAGAAACCAGGTGGAGTCAGTAAGGTCAAGCTTGGGGGATACTGCCCACTAAAACCGTCAGGTTAGCTCCTCTTGCTTCTTCTGGCTTTGGGGACTCATGTTGAAGTGATGGCTGAAGCCAGGCCGTGAGTAGCCTCATGAGGGAAGTCAATACAGATGAAAGAGATCGTGGTGGTTAGATGTTCATAAATTCTCTCTTTGGGGTACACAGGAGAACATAAAAGTTGGTATGAGAATGAAAGTCACCCAAGAAGAAGGAAGAGTATTGTTAAAACTGTGCCATGGATATCAAAGGACACAAGAGAGAGCTGGTGTGTTTACAAAGCGCTATTAGTGGTGTAAATAAGAGACATGCAAGTCAAACTGGCTTAACTCAGATTTGCTCCAATAACTGAAATGTCTAGGGATGTCTTAATCCCACTTTATCCAGCAAGTCTTGCCAGCACAACATCTAGCTACCATTCAATCCTTTGGTTGTACCCACATCCCCAAGATATATACATATGCGGTGCTGAGTCACTCAGTCGTGTCTGACTCTTTGTGACCCCATAGACTGTAGCCCACCAGACTCCTCTCTCCATGGGGATTCTCCAAGCAAGAATACTGGAGTAGGTTGCCAAACACTCTTCCAGGGGAATCTTCCAACCCAGGGATCAAACCCAGGTCTCCCGCATTGCAGGTAGATTCTTCATCATCTGAGCCACCAGAGAAGCCCATATATATATACATATATACATGTATATATATATTATATATATAGGAGCCATATATATATAATACATATATACATATATAGGCTTCCCTGGTGGTACAAGTGGTAGAGAATCTGCCTGCCAACGCAAGAGACACAGGTTCAATCCTTTGGTCAGGAATCCTCTGGAGAAGGAAATGGCAATCCTCTCCAGTATTCTTGCCTGGAAAATTCCATGGGCAGGGGAGCCTGGAGGTCTACAGTCCATAAGGTTGCAAAGAGTTGGACACTTAGCGACTAAGCACTGAGTATATACATTTTATGTCGTGAAATCTTTTACTGAATATTACAGTTCCACGATTATTACTAAGGCACTTGGAACAGGAAAATTAGAGACCAATTTTACTAAAGATTGTAATTTCTCACCTTTCGGAAGCAGTAGGTTTGTGGTGATGTCTGTGGGAAACATCTTACTGAATGGAGCTCATTCTTGAACTTACTAATGCCTAATTGCCACTTTTCTTAAGCTGCTTTCAGTTGGACATCTATTAATAGTCTTTTTTTTTTTTTTTTTTGGCCATACAGCAGGTCTTGAGGTATCTTAATTCCCTGACCAGTGATTGAACCCCAGCCCACAGCAGTGAAAACCCATGGTTCTACCTTTGGATTGCCAAGGAATTCCCAATAGAGAGAGTTTTGATGCCTGGGGAAGTGTCATAATCTGCTACCAGATAGATGCTTCTCAAGGATGAAGTTGTGCTTCACTCATCACTTTAATTCCTGTACTTCTCAGCTCAGTGGCACATATGGGTGTCCACTCAAGACTGTGTTTGGGAATTTAAGCAGACATTAAGAAAAATATTGGTTTTTGTGCAAACACAATCCACAGTGGAAGCTGCAATTTATGCTAAAATATTATCCTCAGAAGATAAGAGACAGCATGTATTCCAAAAAGGATTATCTGGAAAAATCTAAACATACAAGGAAAAGGCAAATTAAAAATTAAGAGCAATCATTTTTCATGTACAAAGCCATTCCGTAGAATCTGTTCAACCTTTCTGTACCTCAGTTTCTTCAGCTGTAACATGCGATAATATTAATAACTTTCTTTTTTGCCTTGAGACCCAGTGAGATAATATATGCCAAAATAGAACAGAGATTTCTACAGTAAACAGTAGACATTGTCATTACACATTCATAGATGAACACACTCTGTGTAACTGAACGGGTTCTGCTGGACGCTCTGAGGACAAAGGACTGGTGATTCCATTTGAGACTTGAAGGATTTTTCTACTGGTATAAGCAAAGTGAGCCAGTTTATCACCCCAAGCAGGCTCATTGAAATTACATTAACTCCAAAAGGAGACTGGCTAAAACCAAGGTAAAATATGGACTTTGAACCTGATTCCTAGAAATCACAAAAGGCCACCGGGGAGACTGACAACAAACAATCAAACTCGGCAAGACTTGGAAGCCAAGAATATAAGAGAACACACTGGCTAATGCTGACTGTAACCACGGAGGACAAATGAAGACCCACCAGACAAGAGGACAGGTGATGGCCAACCTTTCCAGGTGTGGAGACTCATATATATATATATATATATTTAAGTTGCAAGGTTTTTTTTCCCAGTGGAGAATAGAATACCTTTTTTTTTTTTCATACTGGTCATTCTCCTGACTTACTTTCTCATGGTCCCTGTCCCATAACACCCAAGGAGATCTTTTTTAAAAAAAAAAAAAGAAAACAAAATTTCTACATTGGTTAAAGTTTCTAAAGGTTTCCTATCACAATCAGAATAATATTTCAACCGTTTACTGTGGGCTAGAAAGTTCTCAATGATCTAGGAAACCTCCAGTGAACCAGCCTCTGCCACATTGCAGGTATGTCTCTCCCTAACCAGGCAGTCACACTAGCCTCTTCCAACACACCAGGCTCACTTTCACCTCCAGACCCTTGTGCTTGTTGCTCCCTTTGCCTGGGATGCTCATAATCATGTCTCTGCATTGCTCATTTCTGTCATTTCTCTCTTAGATCAGTGCCACCTTCCAGAAGGTCTTATCTGACCACCTGATGTAACGTTGTTCATCCTCTCTCATCACTCTCTTCTATTTCTAATTACCACTGCCTGAAATCATGTCTTTAATTTGTTATATGGATATTTACACATGTAAATAAAGTGTTACTCACTCCATCGTGTCCAACTCTTTGTGACCCCATGGACTGTAGCCTGCCAGGATTCTCTGCCCATGGAATTCTCTAGGCATGAATACTGCAGTGGGTTGCCATTCCCTTCTCCAGGGTATCTTCCTGATCCAGGGCTCGAACCCAGGTTTCCTGCATTGCAGGCAGATTCTTTACTGTCTGAGCCAGGGAAGCCCACACCTGTATGTATGTGTATGTATATATATATATATATATATACACATACATATACATATATATACATATATATGTATATATATATACACACAAACATGTATGTATACACATAAGGTATGTATACATACAAATACATAAGCACTACAAAAACAAATGTATATTATGTGGATTTTTGCCCAGACTAAATCTTAAGTTTTGTGAATGTTGGGTCAATATTTTTGTCTTGTTCACCCCTATATCCCCAGTGCCTGGCCCATTATAGTTCTCAATAGATTCTTATTAAATGAGAAAGCAAATCTCTCCCAGCAGCCCCTGCTCTTATCTGATTTCTGCATTTGCTGATCTTGCATCCCCCTTCCTCTGATAGAGTATTGACAATTTTCAGAACTGAATTGACCCTGAAAAGTCCAGTCTCCTGCCTGCAGACAAGACTATGCCTGAGCCATTTATGATCTATAGTATCCCCCATCCAAAAATGTGTTCATAGATGTCCTGAGTGGTACATGAATCAACATGAAAAGCTATGACAAACCTAGAGAGCATATTAAAAAGCAGAGACATTACTTTGCTGACAAACGTCCATATAGTCAAAGCTATGGTTTTTCCAATAGCCATGTTGAGATGTGAAAGCTGGACTACAAAGAAGACTGAATGCCAAAGAACTGATGCTTTCAAACTCTGGTGCTGGAGAAGACTCTTGAGAGTCCCTTGGACTGCAAGGAGATCCAACCAGTCAATCATAAAGGAAATCAGTCCTGAATATTCATTGGAAAGACTGTTGCTGAAGCTGAAGCTCCAATACTTTGTCTACCTGATGCAAAGAACTTGCTCATTGGAAAAGACCCTGATGCTGGGAGAGACTGAGGGCAGGAGAAGAAGCGGGTGACAAAGGATGAGAGGGTTGGATGGCATCACCGACTCAATGCGCATGAGTTTGAGCAGGCTCCAGGAGACAGTGAAGGACAGGGAAGCCTATCATGCTGCAGTCCACAGGATTGCAAAGAGTCAGGTATGCCTTAGCGACCGAACAACAACAATACGACCCAGCAGGGAGGAAGTTTCATTCCTGAAGTTAGTATTTCTCTGCTTTGCAAAGTAGAAAGCAGAAGAAAGTCCTGATATATGGCAAAGTAGCTTTCAAGTCCAGATGACTAGTGTCTGTCTGAAGTATCATGTTGAAGAATTTTAAGCTTGTATGTGCTCTGTACTCTATTTAAAAAAAAAAATCAATCTGGGGATTGGTTAGCAGGGTCTGCATGGGCAGAGGATAGAGGGATGATGATTTTATGTATTTGCGGTTCCTAAAAGCATGGCTTTCCCTCTAGATTGACAACTACATCATCCTGCCAATTTTGGTCATGTCACCAAAAGATTGTAAGTGAAAGAACTGGGCCACTACTTTTCCTATACCTCGTCCTGAAATGCTTTAACTTGCTGTTACGTTCCCTAATAATCTATAAAAGCACTAGATTCCATTACTTCCCAAACTTTCAAACCAAATCTGTAAGTAAATAATATCTAATGGCAAGAGAAAAAAAACAGACCAAGACAAGAGACAAGTGAATCCCCAGATGTGAACATGATATTCTATGTTGAAAGACTAGGTCCTAGGTCTCTGAGGATGTGTTTAAAGAGTCAAGACTGCATCTCTAGGTCGGTTTGTCTCTTCATGGACTCATATTTCTAACCTGCTCCTATACCAGAGCTTCCCCGGTGGCTCAGACGGTAAAGAATCATCCTGCAATGTGGAGACCTGGGTTGGATCCCTGGATTTGGAAGATCCCCTGGAGGAGGGAATGGCAACCCACTCCAGTATTCTTGCCTGGAGAATCCCCATGGGCAGAGGAGCCTGGCAGGCTACTGTCCATGGGGTCGCAAAGAGTCAGGCATGACTGAGCGACTGAGCACAGCACAGTCGTTGCTTGGGCAACTCAAGCTCAACACATCCAAAGCAAAATTAAACCTTATGATCTACTTCCACAACATGCAAAGGCTGCTTCTCGTTTTCCTGAGCCACTCAATAAATATATTTTTAGGGCCTTTTTATGTACTATGTACCATTCCAGGCACTGGGCCACAGAAGTGAACGATACAGATGAGTTCTCTGATCTCATGGGCAAGACTACAAGATTATACAACTGTTAAGAGGCACTGATCATGTTGTGGTCTTTGTAAACAGGGCGGTTGAGTGGTGAAACGTGGTGACCTTCTCCTGGAACTGAACTTCTAGAAAGGAACATAGGGAAGAAATGTGTCTACAGTAAATAGAAAAAAAAACCTTTTCAGATACTGGTGAGAAGTCTTATGTAGAAAATAAAGTGATGGAGTACAGAGTGGGTAGCTTTGGGCCACATCACATGGGAACACCAGGGAAGGGAAGACACGGTTGAGGAGATGATGTGATTGGAGATCCAAGTTGTGACCAGGAGTCAGCTGTGTAAAGAGTGAGGCAGAGTATTTCACGCAGAGACGTCAACAAGTACAACATTCAGAACGTGGCAGCAAGCCTGGGTATTGAGACACACAATGGGGAGCCCTGTGGTTGCAGAGAAAAATTAAGACGACAGTGGCAGGAGGTGAGATCTGAAAGCAGGACCACATCAGGGTGGAAATTGCAGGAGACAGAAAGGAATTTGGCTTTCGTTCTAGACCTATGGAACACCACCAGAGATCTTGAATTGGCATGCCTCATTCATCCAGTTCACCGTTTTAGCTGGCATCACCCATTCACCCAGTTGCCCAACCCATCTGGGTTTCTCTCTCCCCATCTAGGTGGTCACTAAGCCTTGTTTATTTTCTCACTTAAATGTCTCTCAAATTGTCCCTTTTTCATTTCATTCCCCATGCTCTAGCCCTTTCTCATCTAAACTTTCCCAGAAGGCCTTCTAGGGGATTTCCCTGCCCCAGTCTCTCCCAGAACTTTCCGACCTTGATGCTGTCAACCAAAGTAAAGTCCCCTGCCTAGAAACCTTAGCTTAGTCTCTTCTGTCCATTGGTTAGGGGTCAAATCCAAGCATCACTCCCAGCTTCTTAATACTCTCCCTTTTCAAACATGCATCATACTTCTAGGCTCACTGAACTCCTTGCTTTACAGGGAACATTCTTTAGGTGCCCATATTTATGTATGCTCTTCCACCTCCTTGGAATGCCATTCTCTATTTGGCCATTGGCAATCCATCCTTTAAGATTCTTCTCAAATGCCACTTCTTCTGAGAAGGCTTTCTTGATTTCATCCCATGTCAGATCCTGAGTACACATCTCCCATAGTTCTTGCCAAGTTGGGTTCAGAGTTCTCTGGACACAGGGCCAATGCCTTTAATCTTGGAAGCTCCTGGGGGCAGAGATCATAGCTTATGTCTCTAAGAATGTCAGGGCCAACTAGATGTTCAAGAAATAATGAACTTAAGAAAGGCAGCCCATAACCCACAGAGACCCCTACAGAGAAGAAGGAGGACATGTGCTGTTTTCTACAGTGTCCTGAAAGATCATTCTTGGGTGTAGCAGCCAGCAATCCACAACTTTTCAAATGCTGGTATCCAAGCTGGTCAACTGCCAATTTGGAATCCAGGCAAGGAAGAAATGCTGTCCCTCTTTCCTAGCATCTCCAGAACCCATCAAGTTAAATCAGCCTGCAACAACCACACAAAGGACTAGATAATTCGTAACCACTCATCATAGCACTTGTTAAGTCAAGCTAATGACCAGGTTACTTTAACAACACACATCCATGTGGACAGATAGAAGTATCACAAAGATGCATGTCTGACTGCTACCATGTTCAGAAAAAGATAGCAAATCCAGGACCAAAAAGATAGCAAATCTAGGACCACAAATCTAGACCAGGAAGAGCCCCAAATAGATATTCAAGAAGATTCTAAACAAAGCAGGCACTGGGCTAAGAATATTAATCTACACTCCCAAATTTCTGCCTTTTTCCTTTTTCATAGCCCACAAAACACCATCGAGAATGAATGAATACTTACTGGCAAATAGAGATTATTTAGATTATAATAATCATCAGGATTTACTCAGTACAAGTCTGGGAAGAATGATAAAAATGAAAATGTGACACCAAGACTCAGTATGCTTAAATATAATAGGATAGGAGAGAGATGATATAGAGCTTTATTGTCTGAAAGGAAGGTCTTGGAGAGGAGATAGCCAAAGGTCCCCTTTTAAATGGGGAAACTGAGGCCCAGACTGAGGAAGAGACTGACTTATGGGCATTCGACTTTTTATAGCAAGAAGAGAACATACACACCCAAGCATCACCAATACAAGGTGAACTGGGCAAAGGACCAGTAGGTAGGTTTGGAAAAGCAGCATGAGAACAAGGCCCAGAAGGTGGAGAGATTTTTTCCACTTGGACTCCAGGAAAGGGCTTCCCTGGTGGCTCAGATAGTAAAGAGTCTGTCTGCAATGAAGGAGAGCCAGGTTCAATCCCTGGGTTGGGAAGATCCCCTGGAGAAGGGAATGGCAACCCACTCCAGTATTCCTGCCTGGAGAATCCCATGGACAGAGGAGCCTGGCGGGCTACAGTCCATGGGGTCACAGCACTGGACATGACTGAGCGACTAAGCATGCCAATCACCGAATCCAGAAAAGGCTTCAGGGAGAGGAATCATGCCAACAGGGCCTTGGGGAGGAGAAGGTTCTGACAAATTTGGAGGAAAGCCACTCGAGGGCAGAGAGACAGGTAGATTAGAGAACAGGAGAAGCAGAGGAAAAAAATGGTCCTGAGACTCCCAGAAACTTGCTCCAGGTGTGATCCAGCCAGATGAGTGAAGGTAGAGAGGCACACTGCAGTTTCCCATTTGCCAATATGGACCCTCACCTTGACCATCATCATCTCCCACCTGGACTTTCTAATTATCTCTACTTTTGGTCCTTAGAGTACATTCTTCACCTTCCAGTCGATGTGACCTTTTAAAAGTATAAATTAGATCCCACCATTCTCCTGATCACAGTTTCCCTATCATTTCCCACTGTACTTTGACTAAAACCCCAATTCCCATCTCATTGTAATTTCTCTGAGCTTGAACTCTTTACAAATTTCTCCTTGCTTATTACATTCCAGCCCCTCTAAATTAGAGCTCCTTTCTGCTCCTCAGATATGCAAAGGTCCTTCTGAATCAGGATCTTTGCACTCACTGTTTCCTCTGCATTGAAATCTTACCTGCAAATCGTCCCATGGCTGGTTTCCTCTGAATTCAGAATGTCATCTGTTCAAATAAAGCCACTTCATCATTCTGTATCATCAACTTCTTTCCAACATCCCAGCTACTCTCGTACCATATCCATCTGTTCTGTTTCCTTCTTGGAACTTACTGCTGCTGCTGCTGCTGCTGCTAAGTCGCTTCAGTCGTGTCCGACTCTGTGCGACCCCGCAGATGGCAGCCCACCAGGCTCCGCCATCCCTGGGATTCTCCAGGCAAGAACACTGGAGTGGGTTGCCATTTCCTTCTCGAATGCATGAAAGTGAAAAGTGAAAGTGAAGTCACTGAGTCATGTCCAACTCCCAGCGACCGCATGGACTGCAGCACACCAGGCTCCTCCATCCATGGGATTTTCCAGGCAAGAGTACTGGAGTAGGGTGCCATTGCCTTCTCCTTGGAGCTTACTAAGCTATAGTTTGACTCTATTAACTACTTCAATGGGATGAATATTCAATAAAAACTTCTAGGAACATTGAGAATCCACAATAAATTAAAATCAGATCCCTACCTCACACCATACACCAAAGTTAATTCTAGGTAAATCAATCATTTGAATATAAAAGGCAAAAATTTTAAGAGTTTTAAATAAAATGCAGGGAAAAAAATTTTTTTCATGAATGCTGGATGGATACAATTTTCTTACACAAGATCAAAATAATGATAGTAGCCATAATTATAATAATAATCACAATCCCAGAGCATTAATAACCATGACTATGTTAAAATTAATTTCTGTTCACCAGAAACAACAAAGAGTGAGGGAATACTACAAATTGGAAGAATACACTTCAGAAAAGCAGTAATCAAGCAATAAAACTTGAGTACTTAGAATATTTAAAGAACTTTTGAAAATTAAGGAGAATAAGCAAAACAATTCAATAGAAAAATAAGCAAAAGATATGAACAGGAACTTCACAGAGGAGGAAACATAAATGGCTAACAGAGAATGGACTACATGCTCAACCTCGGTAGTAAACAGAGGGAAAAAAAAAAAAACCTATAGTGAAGACCCTTTTTGTACCCACTGCTGCTGCTGCTGCTAAGTTGCTTCAGTCATATCCGACTCTGTGCAACCCCGCAGACGGCAGCCCACCAGGCTCCCCCGTCCCTGGGATTCTCCAGGCAAGAACACTGGAGTGGGTTCCCATTTCCTTCTCCAGTGCATGAAAGTGAAAAGTGAAAGTGAAGTTGCTCAGTTGTGTCTGACTCCTAGCAACCCCATGGACTACAGCCTATCAGGCTCTTCTGTCCATGGGATTTGCCAGGCAAGAGTACTGGAGTGGGTTGCCATTGCCTTCTCCGTTGTACCCACTAGATTGGCTAAATATTAACAACAGTAATAAAATCAAGTTTCAATGAGGATGTGAGGTGGTAGAAACTCAGCAATTTGGAAGTATAAGTAAATTACTAGAAATAATCAGAAAATCAATCTGATAGCATCTAATTAGAAAGGTTCAAATATTATTAATAAGACCTAAAATTTCAACTCTACCTAGCATATATATTTTTATATAGCAGCATACATATAAATTTTCTCTACCTACCATGTATATTCCAGAGGCATGTCTGTGAATAGTTGTAATAATTTTGTTTATAATTGCTCAAACAGGAAAAGCCTACATACACAGAAGAATGTGTATTTCTGCCCATACACAGAAGAATGAATACATAAATGATGGAATATACATATAATGAAATATTACCCAGCAGCAAAAATGAATAAGCTACAGTTATTTGCATCAGTGAGGGTGGGAAGTAGGCAGGGTGGAGATGAAACAAGATTGGCCATGAGCTGATGACAGCTGCAGCTGGGTGATGGTTCCATACAGGGTTATTATCAATTCTCTCCACTTCTGTACTTGTTGCAATTTCCCATCGCTTATTATGACCTGCTTATGGTTTTATGCTTTCCTAGTGGTTCAAATGGTAAAGAATCTTCCTGCGTGTGGGATACCCAGGTTCGATCCTGGGTCAGGAAGATCCCCTGGAGAAGGGAATGTCTACCCACTCTAGTATTCTTTTTTTAAATATAAATTTATTTATTTTAATTGGAGGCTAATTACTTTACTATATTGTATTGGTTTTGCCATACATCAACATGTATCCACCACAGGTATACACGTGTTCCCCATCCTGAACACCCCTCCCCCCTCCCTCCCCATACCATCCCTCTGGTTCATCCCAGTGCACCAGTCCCAAGCATCCTGTATCCTGCATCGAACCTAGACTGGCAATTTGTTTCTTACATGATATTATACATGTTTCAATGCTATTCTCCCAAATCATCCCACCCTCTCCCTCTCCGACAGAGTCCAACAGTCTGTTCTATACATCTGTGTCTCTTGCTGTCTCACATACAGGGTTATCATTACCATCTTTCTAAATTCCATATATATGTGTTAGTATACTGTATTGGTGTTTTTCTTTCTGGCTTACTTCACTCTGTATAATCAGCTCCAGTTTCATCCACCTCATTAGAACTGATTCAAATGTATTCTTTTCAATGGCTGAGTAATACTCCATTGTGTATATGTACCACAGCTTTCTTATCCATTCATCTGCTGATGGACATCTAAGTTGTTTCCATGTCCTGGCTATTATAAACAGTGCTGCAATGAACATTGGGGTACATGTGTCTCTTTCAATTCTGGTTTCCTCGGTGTGTATGCCCAGCAGTGGGATTGCTGGGTCATAAGGCAGTTCTATGTGCAATTTTTTAAGGAATCTCCACACCGTTCTCCATAGTGGCTGTACTAGTTTGCATTCCCACCAACAGTGTAAGAGGGTTCCCTTTTCTCCACACCCTCTCCAGCATTTATTGCTTGTACCACTCTAGTATTCTTGTCTGAAGAATTCCATGGACAGAAGAGCCTGGCGGGCCCCCATCCATGGGGTTGCAAAGAGTCGGACATGACTGAGTGACTAACACTTTCACTTTATGTGTGTTCATATACACTGGCATATTTTGTGTGCATCTGTGGGAGTGAGGAGGCAGCGGGGAGAGATTGGAGAGAAGCACACAGGGAACCACAACCATATTGGCAACATCCTAGTTCTTAATTTGAGTGGTGAGTACATGGTGTTTATTATACTTCACAACTTCAATAGGTGTTACATAAATATACTTGTGATATCTTCTTTATAATTAAAAAATGAGAGGAGAAAAAGAAGCAACAAAACAAGAGAATGAGATAATTGGGCCCAGCCTTCTACTCCTAAACTTGAGATGGCTAAGAGTTTCCCCCATTCTACAGATAAGGCAACTGAGTCTCATAATGGCTACACACTAATGGAGCATCCATGCAGACATCTACAAAAGGGTAAAGAACACAGGGTGTCAGGGAACCAGAGATGTGACTCCAGAGCCTCTGTCCGTCTCTAAAGAGGGTATTTGGAACACAGGCTTCAGCCAGAGTGGCCAAGGCTGTCAGGACACAAGGCTGCCGTAGCCTCATACGTGGCTGCCATCCCCAAATAGGCCGGCTCCAATTCTGCTCGTTCTTTGGACATAAACCAGAATGAGACTGCCCCGCCCACCTGGGAGCCTGGGATCACATCCACAGAGGGTCTGGGCAAGCAGGTAACCAGAGCCAAACCAACTTGCAAGTTCCTGAAACTCAAGTTTCAGAGCTCTGCCCGTAATGGCTTATCAGCTTTGCCTACAGGGAGTTCTGCGAGGGAGCACGATCCTGGGCAAATGCTGCCCTTCTTCCCGCTGAGTAACTGGCCTGTGGGGGCCCTGTAGCCCTCGCCTCCTCACCCTCTCCCTCGCAGTTTTAATTGCCCTCACAAAGGCACACCCCCACGACCTGACGCATCTCATCGGCAGTCACAAAGGCAAAGGAACCCCAGGTTACGGCCACAATGCAGCCTCAGCTCTGCCCCATTGTGCCTGGCCCCCGGCAGTGGTCTCAGAGCCGTCGGGGGTCTTACATATCTCATACGTGCTGCAAAGTGGGGGAACAATGTGACAAATTATGAACAAGCTCAGAGCCGAGCCTGCGGAATTCTTCCCTTTGTGAGCCTGCATCACGTGTCAGCCGGGCGGCTGGGCTGAGGAGGGGACCAGGGGTGGGGGACATCGCAGCAGCAGGAGGCCAGCCCAGCGTTGGAACACTTTCACTCTTGGGAACGCTGCCTCTTCCCCGCTTGCGCTCTCTCTCTCTCTCTCTCTGAGTTTACAAGGGAAAAGAAAATTATTCTGACCCTACTTTTTTTTTTAAGATCTAAATATTCCACCAATACTATCCTTGCTAAAGAAAACCAAACATCCAAGCAAACATTCAGTGTCTATTCTCCCAAGAGCCAAAGGGGAGAAAAGCACCAGCGATGTGAGTGATAGTACTTTGTTCCTAATATTTAATAGTTTCTCCTCCTAAAGAACCTGACTTTCCTTAACTTCCTGGAAGTGAAAATGTTAGTTTCTCTGTGGTGTCTGACTCTTTGCGACCCCATGGACTGTAGCCCACCAGGCTCCTCTGTCCATGGGATTCTCTAGGCAAGAACACTGGAGTGGGCTGCCATACCCTTCTCCAAGAGATCTTCCTGACCCAGGAATAGAACCCAGGTCTCCTGCATCATAAGCAGATTCTTTACCATCTGGGCCACCAGGGAAGCCCAAACCTCCTGGTGCCTCCATTTCCTCATCAGTTAACAAAGGTGAAGAACCCGACATTGTTCAATGAGTTCCGACTTCATACGATTGTCTTAGGATTCAACATCTAGGAAGGGCTTAGAAGAGTGTCTCGTACAGAGAAAACCCTCACTGTGTGGAGTGAGGTTATTATTATTTACAGTAGTATGAGTAGAAATATGCACCCTGTGATGATCTGAGCCGTTTACCCTCAACCTCTCCCTTTGTAGCAGGTTCTCTATAAGAGGGGCCAGCTCTGATGCCTCTCGTATATCTCAAAGTGCCTAGTGAGGGGCAAGGCACTAGAATTCTCAGTGAGCATCTGTTTCTGACTCGTCACAAGGTGACCTGCAAAAGAAGACTCTCCATTACTATCTCTGGTGCTGAAACAACTTCCTGGATGAGAATGCTGTGTAGCAACTGAAAGGTTTCTCTCAAGTTCCCTTATCAAGTTGTACCAGGAGACATCAGTTAGAAGACTTATGCTGGGTCTTCTCAGGATAATAAGAAGAAAGCAACTTTTTATGCAAACAATTTTTGAAATACACAATTCATCATTTTAGTTTTCCAGGTGCAAACTCCTAATGTGGTCCCTTTTCTGAACATGGCTTGTCACCAAGTCCCTGAAGTGTTTTTCATCTTGTTCTTCTCTTTTTTCTTTTCCTTTCCCTCCCTTCCTCTCCTCTTTCCTCCCTTCTTCCCTTTCTCTCTTCTTCTTTTTTTGCCACTAGCTGTTTTTTTGCAAGATTATCAAAAAATTCTTAATTGCAGGAATTTTGATTCTTTTCACTATTGGTGAAGAGACCCTAAGTGAAGTCCCCTCTTTTGCTGATTTAACCTTCCATAGAAGGCAATGGCACCCCACTCCAGTATTCTTGCCTGGAAAATCCCATGGATGAAGGAGCCTGGTAGGCAGCAGTCCATAGGGTCGCTAAGAGTCGGACACGACTGAGCGACTTCACTTTCACTTTTCACTTCCATGCATTGGAGAAGGAAATGGCAACCCACTCCAGTGTTCTTGCCTGGAGAATCCCAGGGATGGGGGAGCCTGGTGGGCTGCCGTCTATTGGGTCACAGAGTCGGACACGACTGAAGTGACTTAGCAGTAGCAGCAGTCTGGAATTGATAATGGACAATCCAGTGACCAAAACAATGATTACTGTAGATCACATGGTCATTTTGCCAATCTTCACACACCTTAGGAAAGTGAAAGAGGGGGAAAGAATCAAGGTTTAACAATACCTCTTGTCCTTGAGGATTAGAAAGCTGAAAAATATTCTCTGCTTAGTAGCAAAATAGTAGAAGAAGGTGGTACAGCATTCTTCAAATTAGCAATAGACACGGTAAGCTGGCAGCACACTGTCTTCTCCCAAAGGGTCAGAATAAATACTTGTGGGTTTGGGACACTAATGGAGCTCCTTTGCTGAGGAATTCAGTTCAGTTCAGTCCTCAGTCATGTTCAACTCTTTGTGACCCCCATAGACTGCAGCATGCCAGTCTTCCCCGTCCTTCACCAAATCCCAGAGCTTACTCAAATTCTTTTCCATAGAGTCGGTGATGCCATCCAATCATCTCATTCTCTGTCATCCCCTTCTCCTTCTGCCTTCAATCTTTCCCAGCATCAGAGTCTTTTCCAATGAGTCAGTTCTTCGCATCAGGTGGCCAAAGTACTGGAGTTTCAGTTTCAGCATCAGTCCTTCCAATGAGTATTCAGGATTGATTTCCTTTAGGATTGACTGGTCTGATCTCCTTGCAGCCCAAGGGACTCTCAAGAGTCTTCTCCAACACCACAGTTCAAAAGCATCAATTCTTTGGCCCTTGGCTTTCTTTATAGTCCAACTCTCACATCCATACATGACTACCGGAAAAACCATACCTTTAACTAGACAGATCTTTGTTGGCAAAGTAAAGTCTTTGCTTTTTAATATGCTGTCTAGAATGGTCATAGCTTTTCTTCCAAGGAGCAAGTGTCTTTTAATTTGAAGGCTGCAATCACCATCTGCAGTGATTTTGGAGCTCAAGAGAATAAAGTCTGTCACTGTTTCCATTGTTTCTCCATCTATTTGCCATGAAGTGATAGGACCAGATGCCATGATCTTAGTTTTCTGAATGTTGAGTTTTAAGCAAATTTTTTCACTCTCCTCTTTCACTTTCATCCAGAGGCTTTTTAGTTCTTCTTTTCCTTCTGCCATAAGGGTGGTGTCATCTGCATATCTGAGATTATTGATATTCCTCCCAGCAATCTTGATTCCAGCCTGTGCTTCATCCAGCCTGGCATTTCACATGATGTACACTGTGTATAAGTTAAATAAGCAGGGTGACAATATACAGCCTTGACATACTCCTTTTCCCATTTGGAACCAGTCTGTTGTTCCTTGTCCAGTTTTAACTGCTGCTTCCTGACCTGCAACCAGATTTCTCAAGAAGCAAGTCAGGTGGTATGGTATGCCCATCTCTTTCAGAATTTTCCACAGTTTGTTGTGATCCACACAGTCAAAGTCTTTGGTGTAGTCAATAAAGCAGAAGTAGGTGTTTTTCTGGAACTCCTTTGCTTTTTTGATGATCCAACGGATGTTGGCAATCTGACCTCTGGTTCCTCTGCTTTTTCTAAATCCAGCTTGAACATCTGGAAGTTCACAGTTCATGTATTGTTGAAGCCTGACTTGGAGAATTTTAAGCATTACTTTACTAGCATGTGAGATGAGTGCAATTGTGCGGTAGTTTGAGCATTCTTTGGCATTGTCATTCTTTGGGATTGGAATGAAAACTGACCTTTTTCCATTCCTGTGGCCACTGCTGAGTTTTCCAAATTTGCTGGCATATTGAGTGCAGCACTTTCACAGCATCATCTTTTAGAATTTGAAATAGCTCAACTAGAATTCCATCACCTCCACTAGCTTTGTTCATAGGGATGTTTTCCTAAGGTCCACTTGACTTCACATTCCATGATGTCTGGCTCTAGGTGAGTGATCACACCATCATGGTTATCTGGGCCATGAAGATCTTTTCTATATAGTTCTGTGTATTCTTACCACCTCTTCTTAATATCTTCTGCTTCTGTTAGGTCCACACCAGTTCCGTTCTTTGCTAAGAAATAGAGGAAAACAATAGAATGGGAAAGACTAGAAATCTCTTCAAGAAAGTTAGAGATACCAAGGGACTATTTCATGCAAAGTTGGTCACAATAAAGGACAGAAATGGTATGGACCTTCTTGAGGAGACATTGAACATTTACCTGGGGTGCATGTTTTTAATGAAGCCAGTTAGAAACTGCATTTCAAAAAGCAGAACTGAGCACACAGTGTAGAGACTGATAGAGGAAACATCTGCAGCTCAGTTTATAGCTATACATGCAATTACTAAATTTCTACAACTTTTTTCAGACATGGTTACTGAATAACACCAATATGTCCTGTGTCAGGCTATTTGATGAGGGAAAGAATGCAGGTCCTGTCCTCCAGAATGTGTTATCTCACTGAGAAGTCATGTAGCTAGGAAATGGTCATGTGTCTAGGAAATGATCAGCAGTCACTCAAGGCTGACAATAATTCAACTCCCTGTAGAATCTGAAACCATAAAGATGTTCTGCAATGGAAGAGGCAGGTAGCTCCTTCTGGCAAAGACTCCAAGGAAGAAGAGCGACAGGGAGGACTGTAGAATTTGGAGGGAGAAAAGGAAGAGCCCAGAAGGCTCAGGTATTGTGAAAACTCAACACAATTGCTTTTGTTTCCTGTCTATGACTGTGGCAGCCATCACTAATCAATCATCACTCATCAGTCATCACTAATCAATCAGGCCACCCTTGTCCCCTTGCTTCCCAGTCCAGTCTAGGCTTCAGAATCCTTCTCAAAACAGCATTCTAGGTAAGCATCCCCAGCTATTCAGGGTGAAGTCATAAGGTAAAACTTTTTGTCTTGCTGAGTGAGGGTAAGTGAGATGAGTAAACACACAAGCCTGAGAGGAGATATGGCTACTGAAGAAGCTTCGGTAATGAGCGAAGTTTCCTAGATGCGAGGAGTTGATGGAGACAGATCTGTAGGATGGTGGAAATTCAGTAGTGCCTTAACTGCCCCATTTTCTCTAAATAATGGTGAGGGGTAGGATAAGAAGTCATCACCTGTATTTCTGACAAATCACTGTACATTTTCAATTGTTTTGTTTATTTTTTGTAAGTTTTAGTTTATTTTGGCTGCACTGGATTTTTGTGCAGGTGCACGAGTTTTTCCCTAGTTTCAATGAATGTGCAGGCTCAGTTGCCTCACAACACGTGGGATCTTAGTTCCCCAACCAGGGATCCAACTCATGTCCTCTGTACTGGATGGCAGATTCTTAACCACCTGACCACCAGGGAAGTCTCTTGAGGCACGTTTGAAATGAAATGCAGCAAGCTGTAAAGCACTGGCATGCTACTTACAAACAACTCTGCTACTGCGATGTGAACAAAATACTGTAAGAATAGTACGTCACAACCCATTGCATCTGTAGTTGAATGAAAGCCACCAGGAGGCATGAACAGGTGGGGAGAAAGAACTTCCCTTAGAGGATAAATTAACAGCTTTGTGGCAGCCCCTAACGCTGCCCTGTACCCTACTTTCTGCTCTATCAGAACAGGGCAGATCTCCCGGCTGGGGCTCAGCTGTCTGATTTGTCTGGATTTGATGGGAGCTGCTGAGTACTCTGACTGTTCTGCCCTGCCCAGCACACCAGGCAGCACAGGCTGAGGCTTGGAATTCCATGCAGCCTCGCACTTTGTTTGACCACGTCAGAGAAGAAACATGCCTCTGCTTCCCCTTCCTCCTCTCCCTTCTCCAGCGTAGCACTTCCACACCTCCCTTGCTTGATGAGAGAGGATGCTGTCATGGTCCCTGGGACCCACAGGCTCTAATGAAGGCAGAGACCTAGGCTATGGCAATAGAATTCTGGCAAGTCTAAAAATCCTCCATAACTGCAGATGGCTCTTTCTCCATTCCACACAAAGCCTCCTTCACGAAACTAGGATGGCTTTGATTGCTTGCACTCTACACACTCAGGGATTCACCTAAGAAACAAAACCCCAAGAGAAAGAATCCTCAGGCCAAGCACATATCTATCCCCTAGACACCAGTTTTGTCAGGCAGCTTCCCTCCCACCCCCGCATTCCAAGGGAGATTATTAATTGTCCCCAGGAGAGGAGGCCAACTAAAAGGAAGATCCCCAGTTGAGATGCAAATCCCACAAAAGAAGCCATTGCCTCTCCCCACCGTTTGCCGTTTGCCGGATCAACGTGAGCCAGAAGTCTGACCATGGAGAAAAGCATCGCTTACAGGAAGCGTAGCCGCTGCCCCGAACTCTGGATAAGGATTATTGTTTTATTTTAGGAAGACAAAGATGGCTTTTTTGTTTAGCCTGAAATTACAAGGTGCGTAATCTTCCCTTTCTCCTCTGCTGGCAAATGGAGGCTTTCACACCAAATTTTGTTTTCCAACAAGAGAAGGAACAATCATTGGCTTCCTTGTGGCCCTGAGGGCCCCCTATCGCACCCCCCCCCCACCAAGCCCCCAGCTTTTGTGTTTATTGGAGGTCTCAGACAGTCCCCTGGCAAATAGCTTTCAGCAAGGTTATCCGGCCAGTCACAGCCTTCAAGGAATAAATATCTAACACCTTGTTCCCTTTGGCGGTTCAAAAGCCACTGTCACTGGGGTACACTGGTGGTTTTTAAAAAGGCTATAATTCATATGCAAACGAGAGGAGGATTTTCATGATTTCATAATAAAATGTTGAAACGCTTTGATCGCGAGTTGTAAGGAGGTGTGAAACAGTGCCTCCAGAAACAGACAGATATTTGTGTAAGCATCCTTTATGTATTGCCAGTGCGGAATAATAACATATCAAAGCCCCAACTTACCTCATCTGCCTGGTACAGCCAAGGCATAAATAAAGGGGAACAATGGAATTACTATTACTCACTCACTGAGAGCCAGCGACATCACTGTATCCTTTATAATTGCTGGCAAGAAGATTAATGTTTTGTTAAATATCAGAGCAAGGTCACAAGGGGGCTTGCAGGCCTGTCTAAACATCTAGTCTTTAAGCTGCTTCTCTTTCACTTGCTCTTTTTTGAGGAAATGAACTTGTAGCATTTCCTCTAATTATGGTGATTTTTGCTTTTGAAAGCAGGTCTACATCACCACCTCGCTCCAAACACACTCTCTCACATACACACATGCACACACCCATGCACACCCGCATATGCCTTCCCCAAATGATTTTTGGGGACAAGCTTGATTTAGCTACAGCATATGGGCAATGTTGTTGTGCGGCGACCTTGCCCTTTTAACCAACGTGGATAATTCATTGCCTGTCACTGAGGCCCAAAGCCACGGGGCTTGTGCTTAAGAGATCGACTTTATTGGGGTCCTCCGGGGACTCCCTATCAAAGACCGCTAGCATCCTTCGCTGCACTTCTGTTATGTTTAGCCCATACACCCGTCCACACAGATGTTTCTAACAGCAAACAGTTCATGACCCAGAAAGAACAAAATATTTTGGCTTTTCCTCCCTTTCAGCACCTGTTCAAACCAAAGGACCTTCGGAGCTCTGCACACAGATCAGAAGACCCAGCCAGCAACTGGAAAGAGGGCACATTATGGCTGGAGCCGACATGACAGATCCAGGCCCCTCCACGTGGTGACCCTTAACTCCCAAAAGTGTCAGAGGGAGACGAATAGCAGATCCCACAGAGGGGTCGACCAGCTTTATGCAGAGGCTCACATGTATACCTGTCAGCTTGTTTCTACTTACGTCAGAAATTAACCCAGAAACTCCATGTCCATCCTGCCACCATTTTAGTCTGTATGTTTCAGGGCAATGCTGTGGCTTTGGTACAGCATCTGGCTTGAGTCTTTTGCCATTTGTGCAATTTTGGCAGCTCTGTGGCAGAGTTCAGAGCTCCTTTTAGGGATTTGGGACAGCTCCCTGGGGATGGCAGAGGTCCTGACATTTTCCCAAAGAGAACCAGCACTTAGAGGGCTCAGGATCAACAAGCTCTTACAAATAAGGCTCAGCACACAGTAGGAAGCCCTAAGGGGGAACTCTTGCCTGGGCAGAATCTCACAGGAGAGGCATTGTGGAGGTCGCCCAGGGGGTACAGGGACCACCTCTCCAGGGCTTGTTTATCTCACCACTCCATGCCCTTTGCCTGGAGAAAGGGTTTTAAAGTTGCCAACCCCAATTTTAAGGAGATTTGCTTATTTGTTGTTGTTGTTGTTGTTTTCCCCTTGCAGCTCAAGAAGGAATTAAAAAGTAAAAGAGACAGCTTGGAATGAAGGTGGGTGTAGGAGGCAATTAAGTGTGAAAGGGAGGATGCCCTGCTTGGGGACCTTGCCTCAGCTTCGCCAGTCTCAGTGACAGTCAGGGCAGTAGAGGCACATTACCATATGCCCTCTGACCTCAGCATGAAGCAGCCCCATGACCTCCACCTCATACAGGTGTTTGGACTTCATGTATACTGCAGACCTTCAGTAAACACGTTAAATCAGTAAGTGGCTGGCTGCCTGGCTAGCTGGCTGGCTGGCTGGCTGGACGCTTGGATGGATGACTGTAGAGATTCGACGCAAGGTTGATTAAACAATCACGCCGCTACACCAAGGACTGGCAAACCATGACCTACCATCCAAGTCCAACTGGCCACTTGTTTTTGTAAATGAAGCTTTATGGGGACACAGCTGTGACCATTCATATATGCACTGTCTGCTTTCATGATACAAGGTAGAATTCAAGAATTGCTCCAGAAGCAAAATGGCCTGCAAGTCTAAATTATTTACTATCTGGCCCTTTACAGAAGTTCACCAGCCCCTGAGCTATACAGTGAGTAAACTTTGAGTTTTCACGTAGTTTGATCTCTGTCTTTCTTTGTTGTCATTGTTTAGCTGATAAAATCATAGCAAGTAAGACCATATTTTATATCCTTTTTAACCTATATAAGTTCTAATAAACATGGTGGCCATATTTATTAGACTAACTAAATAAGCTGTATTGGTAAAGTAAGACCAGTCAGCTAAGCCAGTTCCTTCAACTGGGGTTCTGTTGAAGAAAGGATAATCTCTCCCAAAGTGGGCAAAGAAAATTCAATATGATGGACTTTTAAAAAAGAACCTATATACAAAACATTGTATTTTGTGAAATTTAAGGAGATTTTCAGGAGTTAATTTTGAATATATAACTAAGTTTTCTTCTTATTACATTCACTTTTGGATATAAGAAATTAAAAGAAGCTTGCTCCTTAAAAGAAAAGCTATGACAAACCTAGACAGCGCATTAAAAAGCAAAGACAACACTTTGCCGACAAAGGTCTGAATAGTCAAAGCTATGGCTTTTCCAGTAATCATGTATGGATGTTAGAACTGGACCACAAAGAAGGCTGAGCACTGAAGAACTGATGCTTTTGAACTGTGGTGCTGAAGAAGACTCTTGAGGGTCCCTTGGACAGCAAGGAAATCAAACCATTCAATCCTAATGGAAATCAGTCATAAATATTCATTGGAAGGACTGATGCTGAAGTTGAAGCTCCAATACTTTGGCCATCTGATGCAAAGAGCCAACTCACTGGAAAAGACTCTGATGCCAGGAAACATTGAGGGTAGGAGGAGAAGGGGACAACAGAGGATGAGATGGTTGGTTGGCATCACTGACTCAATGGGCATGAGTTTAAGCAAGGTCTGGGAGATGGTGATGGACAGGGAAGCCTGGTGTGCTGCAGTCCATGGGGTCGCAAAGAGTCTGGCATAACAGAGAAGTGAACAATAACAAAGGACATAGGAAGCTGTCTTCCTGACACTTAGGAATCTTACACCCATAATTCATAAATATGAGGGATGAGATTATGCTCCCCTCAATGTGCACGTTGAATCTTCATACTGGGTGGGAAGGATTGTTTCACTCAGCTTCCCAAGATCTGGGAGGAACACTACCATAGTCACTCAGATAAATGAATTAATTAAATATTAGTCTCCTTCCCCACATCAGTAATGAACAGCTTGGTAGGCTTCTACATTTTGTTCAGGTCTAACAATACCGGAATAACAAGGAGAACACATGAAGTTGTCCGAGAAAGCAGAGCTACTAGAAACTCCCACATGGAAAGTTTAGCTTGAGATGACACTGTCTTGGAGAATAGTGCTATGTGTACTTGCAGAAATGGTCCCCAAGCAGGATGGGCCATGGGGACTGGAGGGGGAGGAAGCAGATATGTAGCTATGTTAGGAGACCAGAGATTATTGTTTTTAACCATCATACCTACCCTGCCACCTGAGATGCTGTCCATTCACTCCATTGAACATGGATTTATTGAGCCACTATTAAGTACCAAAGATAGACAGACATGAAAAACCGCTGGTAACTTCTTTCATAAGCTCATTTCATCCAGGACAGAAATTATTAACTTGGTATTCCTCAGTCAGTTCAGTCGCTCAGTCGTGTCGGACTCCTTGTGACCCCATGAATTACAGCACACCAGGCCTCCCTGTCCATCCCCAACTCCCGGAGTTCACCTAAACTCATGTGCATTGAGTCAGTGATGCCATCTAGCCATCTCATCCTCTGTTATCCCCTTTTCCTCCTGCCCTCAATCCCTCCCAGCATCAGAGTCTTTTCCAGTGAGTCAACTCTTCACATGAGGTGGCCAAACTACTGGAGTTTCAGCTTTAGCATCATTCCTTCCAAAGAACACCCAGGACTGATCTCCTTTAGAATGGATTGGTTGGATCTCCTTGCAGTCCAAGGGACTCTTAAGAGTCTTCTCCAACACCACGGCTCAAAAGCATCAATTCTTTGGCGCTCAGCTTTCTTCATAGTCCAACTCTCACATCCATACATGACTACTGGAAAAACCATAGCCTTGACTAGATAGACCTTTGTTGCCAAAGTAATGTCTCTGCTTTTGAATATGGTATCTAGGTTGGTCATAACTTTCCTTCCAAGGAGTAAGCATCTGTTAATTTCATGGCTGCAATTACCATCTGCAGTGATTTTGGAGCCCAGAAAAATAAAGTCTGACACTGTTTCCACTGTTTCCCCATCTATTTCCCATGAAGTGATGAAGTTTCCCCTGTTTCCCCATCTATTTTCCCATGAAGTGGATAAGATGCCATGATATTAGTTTTCTGAATGTTGAGCTTTAAGCCAAACTTTTCACTCCTCCTCTTTCACTTTCATCAGAGGATTTTTAGTTCCTCTTCACTTTCTGCCAATAAGGGTGGTGTCATCTGCATATCTGAAGATATTGATATTTCTCCCAGCAGTCTCAATTCCAGCTTGTGCTTCTTCTAGCCCAGCATTTCTCATGATGTATTCTGCATATAAGTTAAATAAGCAGGGTGACAATATACAGCCTTGACGGACTCCTTTTCCTATTTGGAACCAGTCTGTTGTTCCATGTCCAGTTCTAACTGTTGCTTCCTGACCTGCATATAGGTTTCCCAAGAGGCAGGTCAGGTAGTCTGGTATGCCCATCTCTTTCAGAATTTTCCACAGTTTATTGTGATCCACAAAGTCAAAGGCTTTGGCATAGTCAATAAAGCAGAAATAGATGTTTTTCTGGAACTCTCTTGCTTTTTCCATGATCCAGCAGATGTTGGCAATTTGATCTCTGGTTCCTCCGCCTTTTCTAAAACCAGCTTGAACATCTGGAATTTCATGGTTCACGGATTGCTGAAGCCTGGCTTGGAGAATTTTGAGCATGACTTTACTAGCATGTGAGATGAGTGCAATTGTGCGGTAGTTTGAGCATTCTTTGGCATTGCCTTTCTTTGGGATGAGAATGAAAACTGACCTTTTCCAGTCCTGTGGCCACTGCTGAGTTTTCCAAATTTGCTGGCATATTGAGTGCAGCACTTTCCCAGCCTCATCTTTCAGGATTCGAAATAGCTCAACTGGAATTCCATCACCTCCACTAGCTTTGTTCGTAGTGATGCTTTCTAAGGCCCACTTGACTTTGCATTCCAGGATGTCTGGCTCTAGATGAGTGATCACACCATCGTGATTATCTTGGCCCTGAAGATCTTTTTTGTACAGTTCTTCTGTGTATTCTTACCACCTCTTCTTAATATCTTCTGCTTCTGTTAGGTCCATACCATTTCTGTCCTTTATCAAGCCCATCTTTGCATGAAATGTTCCCTTGGTATCTCTAATTTTCTTGAAGAGATCTCTAGTCCTTCCCATTCTGTTGTTTCCTCTATTTCTTTCCATTGATCACTGAGGAAGGCTTTCTTATCTCTCCTTGCTGTTCTTTGGAACTCTGCATTCAGATGCTTATATCTTTCCTTTTCTCCTTTGCTTTTCACTTCTCTTCTTTTCACAGCTATTTGTAAGGCCTTCCCAGACAGCCAATTTGGCTTTTTTGAATTTCTTTTCCATGGGGATGGTCTTGATTCCTGTCTCCTATACAATGTCACGAACCTCCATCCATAGTTCATCAGGCACTCTGTCTATCAGATCTAGGACTTTAAATCTATTTCTCACTTCCACTGTATAATCATAAGGGATTTGATTTAGGTCATACCTGAATGGTCTAGTGGTTTTCCCTACTTTCTTCAATTTAAGTCTGAATTTGGCAATAAGGAGTTCATGATCTGAGCCACAGTCAGCTCCCGGTCTTGTTTTTGCTGACTGTATAGAGCTTCTCCATCTTTGGCTGCAAAGAATATAATCAAGCTGATTTCGGTGTTGACCATTTGGTGATGTCCATGTGTAGAGTCTTCTCTTGTGTTGTTGGAAGAGGGTGTTTGCTATGACCAGTGCATTCTCTTGGCAAAGCTCTATTGGCCTTTGCCCTGCTTCATTCCATATTCCAAGGCCAAATTTGCCTGTTACTCCAGGTGTTTCTTGACTTCCTACTTTTGCATTCCAGTCCCTACAATGAAAAGGACATCTTTTTTGGGTATTAGTTCTAAAAGGTCTTACAGGTCTTCACAGAACTGTTCAAATTCAGCTTCTTCAGCATTACTGGTTGGGGTATAGACTTGGATAACTGTGATATTGAATGGTTTGCCTTGGAGACGAACAGAGATCATTCTGTCATTTTTGAGATTGCATCCAAGTACTGCATTTCAGACTCTTTTGTTGACCACGATGGCTACTCCATTTCTTTTAAGGGATTCCTGCCCACAGTAGCAGATATAATGGTCATCTGAGTTAAATTCACCCATTCCAGTCCACTTTAGTTCGCTGATTCCTAGAATGTCGACATTCACTCTTGCCATCTCCTGTTTGACCACTTCCAATTTGCCTTGATTCATGGACCTGACATTCCAGGTTCCTATGCAATATTGCTCTTTACAGCATCAGACCTTGCTTCTATCACCAGTCACATCTGCAACTGCGTATTGTTTTTGCTTTGGCTCCATCCCTTCATTCTTTCTGGAGTTATTTCTCCACTGATCTCCAGTAGCATATTGGGCCCCTACCCACCTGGGGAGTTCCTCTTTTGGTATCCTATCATTTTGCCTTTTCATGCTGTTCATGGGGTTCTCAAGGCAAGAATACTGAAGTGGTTTGCCATTCCCTTCTCCAGTGGACCACATTATGTCAGACCTCTCCACCATGCCCGCCCATCTTGGGTGGCCCCACAGGGCATGGCTTAGTTTCTTTGAGTTAGACAAGGCTGTGGTCCTAGTTGATTAGATTGACTAGTTTTCTGTGATTATGGTTTCAGTGTGTCTGCCCTCTGATGCTCTCTTGCAACACCTACCGTCTTATTTGGGTTTTTCTTACCTTGGACGTGGGGTATCTCTTCACGGTTGCTCCAGCAAAGTGCAGCTGCTGCTCCTCACCTTGGATGAGGGATATCTCCTCACTGCCACCCCTCCTGACCTTGAACATGGAGTAGCTCCTCTAGGCCCTCCTGTGCCATCACAGCCACTGCTCCTTGGACGTGGGGTTGCTCCTCTTGGCCACCGCCCCTAACCTCTGGAATGCCCCGGTATTCCTGCTGCTGCTAAGTCGCTTCAGTCATGTCCAACTCTGTGCGACCCCATAGGTGGCAGCCCACCAGGCTCCCCTGTCCCTGGGATTCTCCAGGCAAGAACACTGGAGTGTGTTGCCATTTCCTTCTCCAATGCATGAAAGTGAGAAGTGAAAGTGAAGTCACTCAGTCATGTCTGACTCTTAGCGACCCCATGGCCTGCAGCCCACCAGGTTCCTCTGTCCATGGGATTTTCCAGGCAAGAGTACTGGAGTGAGGTGCCATTGCCTTCTCCCTGGTATTCCTAGGAGCCACCAATTTTTATAGTTTCTCAGTGGGCTTCATGATCCAAGAAAGCTAATGACTGCAGGAGAGTATTGTACATCATGTCTATACAACATTGTCATTGCTTTTTGCCACATCAGCATAAGAATCCTAATGGCTATCAGGTTAGGCTTCAACTTGACCCCATTAACTAGAAATTCAATACAGTAGGTAGCTTCTAAGATGGTCATCAATGATCCCCACCTCATATTATTTAGGCCCTCCCCATGGGTATGGAATGAACCTAGTAACTTTTTTCTAATGAGTAGAATATGGGAAAAAAAAAAAACAAAACAATGAGCTATCTCTTCTGAGGTTAGGTTTCAAAAAATTGTGATTTCCATCTTGCTCACCTTCTCTTGGCCTCTTGCTTGGTGTGTGCAGGCAGGACATCCTGAGGTTCTGGGCACCTCATGAGTTCCTGATGGGCATATCCATTGTCTCAGAACGTCCTCACCATGGGGAGAGGCATGGTCTGCAAAGGGCCAGGGTAGAGCCTATAGAACATGCACAAATATACTCAGGCACACATGCAGGGCCCAGATCAGAGACCCTCCTCACCTGACCAAGATGGATTCTGGGAGGGGGGTAGGGTGGGCTGGGGGGAGGAGCAGGTGATGGCTCAGAGCCGGGTCTGGCACCTGGTAAAGATTCACTGAGCTGCTGTCCTATTTTATTTCAGTTTCAACTATGGTCTCTAGCTGTGTAAGGTCCACTGTCCCCTGAGCCGAGACCGACTAACAGATGACAGGGAAGAAAACTTTATTTGAGTTGGAGTGCAAATAAAGCAAGTTTATCTCTTCAAAGAGAGCACGGGGGGATGATGGGATGAGAAGTCAGGGCCAGGGAGACAGGAGGCCCCAAGTTCCCAGCGGCTATTGTATTCTGGATTCGTAAGGTCAAACTTTACAGCCTTGTTACTACCACACTTGTTAGTCTTTACCGAAGATATGCTATCTATTTCATCTCTGCATTAAATGAGAAAAAAAAAAAGGCTTCAATATTTTTCTTACAGTGAGGGCAGCTGCAAAGGAGTCATAGGTGACACAAGAATTAAAAGAGAGAAACATACTTCTAACCCGATATCACATATACAGAATTGTCTATTGCAATGTCAGTGAGCAAAATGTGAGGTGTTCAGCTCACCAGGAAACCAGTACTGGAAAAAGGAAAAATACACATGCAATTTGAAGTCCCTTTATATAGGGAGGAGTCTCAGGGTGAAGCCAAAGAGGAGGTCATGCTGTAAATTTCAGGAGATGCTTGCTCTCTGAGTAGTGCAAGTATGGTGTGCTATGCTTAGTCACTCTGTCGTATCCTACTCTTTGCGACCCCATGGACCGTAGCACGTCAGACTCCTCTGTCCATGGGGATTCTCTAGGAAAGAATACTGGAGTAAGTTGTCATACCCCCCTCCAGGGGAGCTTCCCAACCCGGGGAACGAACCCAGGTCTCAGACCCAGGTCTCCCACACTACAGGTGGATTCTTTACCATCTAAGCCACCAGAGAAGCCCAAGAATACTGGAGTGGGTTGCCTATCCCTTCGCCAGGGAATCTTCCTGACCCAGGAACTGAACCAGGGTCTCGTTCATTACAAGCAGATTCTTCACCAGCTGAGCTGCCAGGGAAGCATGAGGTCCACCTTAAATTTAAACAGGCTGTGTGCTAACCTGGTAGGCTTTTAAAAGGAGCAAGTGGAATTTGAAATCACAATCCATCCTCTGATAAACTAGCAGATAAATTAGTCCATGGATACAATCTTCAGGTTATCTGTGCACCTCAAGGTTGGCCAGCCACTCTCTAGGTTGGAAATAGAAAAGGGCTCTTCCCCACAAGCAGCTACCCTCCCCAGATGTGCAGACAGCCTGCACATCTGGATGCTCTCTTGCTTACAGCTCAGCTGGCAGGCTCACCGACAGTGCCTGCCAGGGTGAACTAGGATCTGTGGGCACAGGGATGGGGCAGACCAGCTTCAGACTGAGTCCCAGACCTGCCTGACCCTGCTGCAGGGTCAAGGGAGCAGGAGAACAAGGCAGGCCCAGCAGCACAGATATTTTTCTTTGTTTCCATAGGTACTTATTTGTGTTTTTCTCTGACTGTTTTGCATGTCACTGAGAATTAAAGAAGACATATTGTATGTCCTAAAGAGAAGCAGTAAAAATAATTTAGTTTATTTCTTTCATGTCTGAGTGTATTAATTCTTGCTTACATAAGGAAATACAAAAAACAAACTGTAAACAAGGAATCATTGGGAATCAGATTATGCATGAATAATGACACACTTTCTTTTCTAAGATGTGGGGTGGGGAGGGGGGGCGTGAATCTAGTTTTACTGCTAGTGGCTTTAAAAAATGTTTTTCTTTTTCAAAGGAAATTACTCAGAATGTAATAAAAAATGTTTTCTGCTCTAAAAGGATTCATTTACCTTTTGTGTCATGAGAAAATAAATGCAATCAATACCTCAATTCTCCTCCTCTGTGGAGAAAGACAGTTTCTGAGTTTGGATTCTAGGGAATGGCTATTTAGTTTTGATCTCCTAATACAAAGATTCTGTTTCTCTTAAGGATTTCTTTGTTACTCAGACTCTTCTCAGAGTTCCCAATGACTTCAGGGGGTCTCTGCTTTCTTTTCCAGCTCTGGACCATCCTCCTTTTCATGGGGTCCCCCTTTTTTCTTCCTGTAGCCCCAATCCTTCTCCTTAGCACTCAGAGACTAAAAAGCACTGTGGCCTTTAACCTGGGGAAAGAGGCAAATTAACCATGGCAGCCTTCGGAGGTGGGGTCTGGCCCACAGCTAGCGTCAGCCTCAAAGGAGAGCAGTTCCCTAAGCTTACCATCTCTCACCTTCCTCCCTTACAAAGTAGAAATGAAAAGCAGTGCCTACCTGATAGAGCTTTCGTGGAATGAGTGCATGAAAGGTGCGCCCTCATAGACATAGCCAGAGATGTTTCCCAGCTATCTGACCATTCCTTAGCCCAGTCAAGCTGGCAGGTAAAATTAACCATTGTGCTTACCCTGCCACCTGAGATGCTGCCCATTCACTCCATTTAACATGGATTTATTGAGCCACTATTAAGTATCTGGCACCAGGGACATGTCAACAAAGACAGACAGACAGACATGACAAACCACTGGTTACTTCTTTCATGAGCACATTTTATCCAGGGCAGAAGTGATTAACAAGATCCCTAGGAGCCACCGATTCCTGCAGTTTCTCGATGGGTTTCATGACCCAAGAAAGCTCGTGAAAGCAGTAGAGTCTGGCTAAGTGAGTTCAAATCCCAGCTGTTCCTCTTCATAGCAAGGTGATGTGGGGCAATTTCTCTGCCTTCCTGTGCCTTCCTCTCTTGGTGGGAATATTGATAACACCAACTGCACAGGGCTATTGTGAGGAGCCTTGGGGACGCCACACATAAAGCTTCTAGAGTCAGGCTTTGCCACCCAGGAAGCTCTGCATGCAGGAAGAGCATATGAGTGTTTATGTAACATTTAAATTGTTTTTGGCAGTGCTGAGAGGCATATGGGATCTTAGCTCCCTGACTAGGGATCAAACCCACACCCCCTGCATTGGGAGCCAGAGTCTTCACTACTGGACTGCCAAGGAAGTCCATCATGCAATTTTTAAATCAACTTTATGGAGGTATTATTTAGGTGCAGGAAAATGCACCCATTCAACAATTATACTCCAATTTATAAAAAAAAAAAAAAACAACGAAAAACTCAATGAAACTGCAAGCATTTGAATTGTACAGTTGGATGAGTTTTGATAGCTCTAGTCACAGGAGTTGTTCTTGCTCAGTCACTAAGTTGTGTCAGACTCTTTGCAACCCCATGGGCTACAGCACACCAGGCTTCCCTGTCCTTCACCATCTACTGGAGTTTGCTCCAACTGATGTTCATCGAGTCGGTAATGCCATCCAACCATCTCATCCTCTGTTATCCCCTCTTCTCTTGCCCTCAATCTTTCCCAGCAACAGGGTCTTTTCCAATTAGTTGGCTCTTCGCATCAGGTGGCCAAAGCATTGGAGCTTCAGCTTCAGCATTAGTCCCTCCAATGAATATTCACATGAGGGAATATCACCAGACCAAGAGGCAGCTATGGCTTTGCCATTGGCGTAATTATTTTCCTTCATGTCATTGCTGGGGGAATGCATAGCCTTCATGAAGCTCAAAACACATACTCAATAAATGTGACCTATTTTTACCATTATCTTTAGCTTCAAAAACTTGCTTCTTGGGTAGAGTTATCTAGAAGCTCAGACAAAAAAAAGGGGGAGCTTCTAATTTGGGGAAGAAAAGTAACTAAAGACTCCTCTGAAAAAGTGCTAGGGTGGTCCAGCCAGGCAGCAAAAGGTAAGTGGTAGTCATGGTCTGACCTGCTCCCTGTTCAAGCCCCCCCAGGGCCTTTGAACTTGACCCCCTCCTAAATTCAGACATGCACCTAGAGGGTGCCCAGTGAGATGTGCAGCAGCGTCCTGCTCCTTAGCCGCTCAAGGGTTTCAAGGCAGAAAGGCAGCCCTTGGATCAGGGCCCGAGAGGTCACTGTCCAGAGAGAAGTCCCTGCCTTTCTGCAGCTTTGATGGAGTTGCCAGATTGCTCCCTCCCATCTGCAAACCCGAGTGTCATGTTTTCAAGAAAGTCTTGCCAAAAAGGCCAACAGTGTAGACTCTCAGGAAAACAAACACTTAAAGTATTTTTGTCAAGGCAGGAGCCCCGCCGTGGCTGGCTGCTCTTACAGATAAGCTATCTGCTCACCTTTCATAAATGTCAGACTTGAAATAAAAAAGACACGATAATGAGGTCTCATTTCCACCCAGAGCAAGCGCGTACCTACTAATTAACCCACAGACCACTAACAAACATGCTGTTTAGATGCTTTTGCTGCAATTGTCAGAGGCACAAATAGCTTGGACTCAAATGATCTGATTTTCTTACCCTCCTTGGCTATTTTTAAGATATTTTAAATAGCCCTGATGATTCAACATCTGTTCATTCATTTAGCACACATTTGCCTAATACCCATGGATCAGGGCTGCAAAAGCCCATGATCAGGGCTGTGAGGGATCCTATGAGACTGTATTTGGGGATGAGTTGAGGCTCTGGCATCCCACAAGTTGAGATGTGAATGCTGGCCTCATTACTCAACATGTGGTTATGAATGCTCCAAACCTCAGTTGACTCATGGGATCCTGTAAAATGGAGATAATGCTTCTGTGTATTGTAACTCCTGTTGGGATTAAATGAAATAATGTAAGTAAAGTATCTAGCAGTGGTGGAAAGTGGTACTTATAATAAGGAAGGAGCAAGTCAAGGAGAAAAAGAAGGGAAGGAGTGAGGGGAAAGAGGGAGAAGGGGAGGGGAAGGAGGACAAAGCAGAGATGGTGGAGGTGACAAGGAGAGAAAATCACATGAGGATGGGGGACAAGGAGAAGGAAGAGATGGGATCTCTATCTCGTTGACCTCCAGATGGTGAGCAAGACCGACTCACATACAAATTGCCAAAGAGAAAATTACAACACTTGAAAGAACGAAACAAAACCTTACAATGGAATTGGGAGGCAAAGGTCAGGGGATGCGAGAACATCAGAGGATGACTATTTCTGGAGTCCTTGATGGATGGACAGACTGAATAGGGAGAGATGGGCAGAGGGAAAGATTTGAGCAAAAGTCTCAAGGCTGGATGGTCCAGGCTGTGTTTATAGCAGTCACAGGTAGTGTGGCTGATGGGGTGTGATGGAAGACGAGGCTGCAAAATTATGGTTCACTTGGACTGTGGCAATTTTGAATGTTTTGCTCAGCGGTGGTTAGACGTTTTGAATGAGGAGAGGATTCCATGGGTGGGAATTCAAAGTGAGAGAAATCTTTCCAAATCATTTAACATGGGACAGGGTTTATGAAGTGACTCCAAGAAGAGAATGAAACAGGGAGTATTTCTTATGGATTTGGCTTCATGACCTTCTTTTCGTAGAATCTAAGGCCATTTTTGTCTTTGGGAATGGGTTTAAAGAAGAACCCTGTAGGCAAAGGATGCCCACCCACTATGCAGGACTCCTGGCTTGCAGAAATTGAAAGCCAGCCAAGGAGGTGTTGGTGTGACAGTCTGAGTCTTGGGTTGGTGTGGCATGCAGGTGGGGAGCCACCTGAGGCAAGAAGCCATCAGAGACGGAGGTGAAGACAGGAGAGTGTAACAACCCATGAGCTTCTCCCCAGTGCTTTTGCCAGCATACAGGACCAGAATACAGGAGATGAAGAAAGATCTCAGTTTTTCTTGGTTCTTTCTGTTCCTATCACAGAACTGGGGCTAATGTTTGTTGAATGAATGAAAAGACCAAATGGATTGGAGAGGAAACTAGGTAGATGGAATCAACACTTAAGCCAGTCTATGGGAAAAAAATTGGGTTACCTATTTTTAAAGCCCCCATCACAAATTCATAGGCCCCCCTTCTTGCCTTCCCCACCCTCACTCTCTTAGTAGGACTTCTGGTTTAGTTGACTAGCGTCTGTAAGTCACTTGGGGGTGTTTCCGCATGCCTGACCCATCCCCACACTGCCTGGAGTTGGGGAGGGCAACTCTGTTTTCAGAACCCCACAGCCACTGCACCTACTGGACTCAGTCTCCTGGAACTGAGTTACAGATGGAGCCATAGGTTGGTTAACTGCTCCCTGCACATCACCCCCTACCCCCCACCCCCCACCCCCGGCCAGCTCTAGAAACCAGGATGTCTCCTGGCTTCAGGAAAGAGCTTCCTTATCTCTGAAGACCCACCAGGCCACTGACATTGCAGGACTTCACCAAGGCATCCGGGTCCCTGTGATTTCAACTCTGGTCTCTTCTCCAACCCTCCAACTCAGGGTACCAGCTACCTTGCTTCTCCTCCTCCTCTTTCTGAAACCTCCCTGTCCTGGTTTGCAAACTGACCTCCCTTGGGACCACCCTCTGCATCACAGAAGCTGAAGTATCCCTGACTCTCAGTGAAGAGAGAGCCCCTCTCAGGGTAACTCTTCTCCCAAGAGGCTTCTCTTACCTGATGGAAATTTGGGGTCAGGGAGGCAAGTAGAAGAGGAGCTCTCAGCTCTCCTCCGCTCCATCCAATCCTCAAGCGTTCCTGGTGGTTCAGATGGTAAAGAATCTGTCTGCCAATGCAGGAGACATGGGTTCGATCCCTGGGTCAGGAAGATCCTCTGGAAAAGGAAATGGCAACCCACTCCAGTGTTCTTGCCTGGAGAATCCCATGGACAGAGGAGTCTAGTGGGCTATGATCTATGGGACTCAATGAGTCGGACACGACTGAGCAACTAAACCACAGCAGCCACAATTCTGCTCCATCCGCACCCCAAACGTATGTGTGGAGAAGTTCAGGGTATAACTCCATCCATCAGCGGCATCTAGGCCTCCAGGCTGTCAGAGAAACTGTAAGCCATCATTTCCAACGTGTCCTACACGTTTTGTTTCCTTCGAGGAGATACTGGCACTGTTCCTCTTCAGGCTTCTGGGGCTGTTCTGGATTCTGCCTCACCAGGTGGGTAACCATCTCCTGCTTGGACAGACCCCCACCTCCCCACCAGGTCTGAGTCCGTTGCCTCCCGCCAGGCAGTGCTCAGCTCCAGCAGGCTCCTGAATCACCTTCCTCAGAAACATTTTGTTCTCAGGATTTTTTTAAGCTTGCCATAAAAACATAGAATTATTTTTTTTTTAATTTGAAATTCATTTTCAGTCTTCTTTTATAGATCTGTCATTTATACAATGGCTGGAAAACTTTCTAAAATCAGATATCATTTATGAACCCCTTCTTTTCGGCATATTGTCATTTTGTACATTAAAATGATAATGACTAGAGGGATTAGATGTGTCTCTCCTGTTGTGGGGGGGGGCGGGGGGAGAGATAGTGGGTGGGGGGCTGTTCTGGCTCTTCTGAAATAAGTCCCAGTGTGCCTGTGCTCAGCCCCCAGCAGAGGCTTGCAGGGAAGGAAGAAAATAGAAAAAATGTATTTTTCACATCCTCGAAGTGAGAATAGCAATGGAAAGCAACTCAGGCCCCTTGCAAGAGAAAAAGACCTTGACAAACAGTTAACTTGACCCATAAAGATTTTATATTTTACCTGATTCTCCAAAACAAACAAACAAACAAAAAAATCCTCTGAAACAGTTACAGGTAATAAGTGGTTCTCAGCAGAGGTTCTCAGTCCTACCTACATGCTAGAATTGCTTGAGGAAGCTTTTTTAAAATACAAATTACCAGGCCCCTTCTCTCTCTGATTTCTTTGATGTGTACTGGAGTCCAGACATAAGTATTTTTAAAACTGTCCCACCAGATGAATCTAAAGGGAATAGTGGCCCTCAGAAGATGGGGTTCCAATTCCAAGTCAATATGATTGGTACATAGCACACAGGAAATGGTAACCCAACCTAGTATCCTTGCCTGGAAGATTCCATGGACAGAGGAGTCACGCGGGTTACAGTCCATGGGGTCTCAAAGAGTCAGACACAACTGAGTAGCTGAACACAGAGCACCTGATCTTGGGTCGATAATCAAAGCTAATGCTTACAGGGACTCCCCTGGTGGCCCAGTGGCTAAAACTCCTGGCTTCCAGTGCAGGGTGCCCAGGTTCATTCCCTGATCAGGGAACTAGATTTCGAACGCAGCAACTAAGTGTTTGAATGTGATGACTAAACATCTCACATGCTGTAACAGAGACAGAAAATCCCACATGCCACAACTAAGACTACTTGCAGCCAAATAGATACATAAATAAATATTTCTTTAAAAGCTGATGTTTACTTACTCCTTGTCATGCTATTCTAAGCTCTATCCACATATTGAGTCTTCTTAGCAATCTGCTTGATTGATACTGTTATCTTGTTCCTCAGAAGAAGAAACTGAAGCCCAGAGAGATTAAGTAACTTGCCTGAAGTCACACTGCCATAATCGACTCAGGTGGGATTTGAGCCCAAAATGGCAACCCACTCCAGTATTCTTGCCTGGAGAATCCCATGGACAGAGGAGCTTGGTGGGCTACAGTCCATGGGCCGCAAAGAGTCGGACACGACTGAGTGACTTTCACTCACTTTCACAAGCTGACCCAGGAATCTATGTTCTACCTGCCATGCCTACTTTCTGTTTCTAGGTAGTCTAAGTATTAATTCATTTGCTCATCTACAAAATGAAGCAAATGAAGCTAGGTGACCTTTAAACTTCTGTGGTTATAGGGTTTTAATTTTAAAGAGGGTGAAAATGAGTCCCAGAGAAATTAAGTGTCTTGCTGCCATCACCCAGCCCCTGGAGTCAGGAAGCACCAACTCTCTGATCCAGGTCTCCTGCGTTATAGGAGAATTCTTTCCCCATTTCACAATAAAGCAAGTAGAAGGAGAAGTTCATCTCTAAAACAACCCACGTGGGGATTTCCCTGGTGGTCCAGTGGTTAAGGCGTCACCTTCCGGTGCAGGGAGGTACAGGTTCGCTCCCTGGTTGTACAGCTAAGGCGCCACATGCCTCACAGCTAAAAAACAAAACATAAAACAGAAGCAATATTGTAACAAAGTCACTAAAGACTTTTTTTTTAAGTTTAAAAATAAAACAATCTAGTGGAAATTAAACTACCGCATGAAAAGAGCTCCAGTCCCAGGTTTAAAATAACAACTCAGATCTTAAACCCATGTGCTTCCGTTTATCTTCCAGGAGACAGACTAAAGCAGTGGTCCCCAACCCTTTTTGGCACCAGAGACAAGTTTCATGGAAAACAGTTTTTCCATGGACTGGGGGTGGTGGGGGTGGTGGGGGTGGGGGTGGAGCAAGAAACCTAGATCCCTCGCATGTGCAGTTCACAGTAGGGTCTACATTCCCATGAGAATCTAATGTCCCTGCTGATCTAACAGGAGGCGGAGCTCAGGCAATAATGGGAGTGATGGGGAGAATCTGTAAATACAGATGAAGCTTCTCTCGCTCACCTCTTACTGTGCAGCCTGTTTCCTAACAGGCCATGGACTGGTACCGGTCCAAATCCCTGGATTCAAGTGATATGCAATATAATCAAATTTTGATTGAGCACCTCATTTATGGGACCTGGATCTATGTGCTGTGAGGATGGAAGAGGAAAAAAAATGTATAGTCTTGTCTTCCCTGGGGAAAAACAAACACATTAGAAAATTAGACACAATAGACACAAGGGAGAAGAGAGCTCTCCTGACCCTCTGTGCCAAGGTCATGGGCATCCTTCATTTAGTTGTCTCTCTCTTCCTTCCTAGCTCCTTACCAATGGAGAGAGGAGTTTTTTTTTTTTTTTTTTTTTTTTAAAGGCAATTGGAGGATGCCATTTATTGGAGGATGTGATTACCATGTTAGCCATTGGACTTTGTTCAGCCTTGCCTTCCCTTTCACTCCTTGCAGTGGGCAGGATGGGGCTAGGAGGGGGTGCAGTCTTCCCCTTCTTACCCTCTACATGCATGCAGGAGTGCCTTGAGCAGTTTTCAGGTGCTCCTACTGGGCAGTGGTCCAGAAGACAGTCACAAGGGCCAGTTTGCATTTTGAGTCCAGGGCTATGAAGTCTGTAGGAAAACCTCTTAGGATCTCCAGAGTCTAAAGACATGCACTCTAACCCCAAATTTCCAGAAACTCTATGTTAAAGAGCACCCTTCCAGCCATCTGCTCTACTCCACCCCTTGGTGTGAGTCATCCAGATGACTAATATTACACTCTGATAAGTAACATTATCCTAAATGTACCCTATGAAGGCATCAGCAGAACAAATGTTGAAATAGAACAATTGCTTCAGGTTTTGCCCTGAAAGAAGTCACTTAGTGGATAGTAAGATCAATGGATACTAACTTCCAAGCAAGCTGAGACATTTGGTCTTAAATATTCAGATAAATAAAAAGGAGGAGAGGATAATTTCTTTTCCTAAGAAAGAAGATTTATAAAGAGGAGGAAGGAGAAGAATTAAAAAAAAAAAATAAAGTATTGTTGGCCACCCACCATCTCTTTAGAAACAACATTTTTATGAGCTAAATGCAAATGAATAACAATGAATACAAAACATGTAGATTAAATCCCCCTGAAAACACTCATGGGCTTAAAATTTTAAGGGGAAATGGGCCTAGGGCCAAATGCATGGTGGTTTTGGCCAAGCCCAGGGTGAGAGACTCTGATGTGTGCTCATTACACATGGACTCAGCCAGCCCACTACCCACCTCCCTCTCACTCTGTGCATTCTTGGGAGCTCTCCACCCAGCCTGGGTGCTATGGTACCAAGGTGGTCCTGCCTCTTACTGCCAACCAACGAGAATTCATGAGTTTTCACAACATGGCCAAAGTGCAGAAAGGGGAAGATTTGGCCAGGACGGATGTCTGTCTGTCCACTGAGGCTGCAGATCAGAAACCAATTGGTTTATCTTGCCTCTGAGCTTACAGAAGTCAGATTCTGAACCAGAAGACATCAAGCCCAGGCTCAGCAATAGATTTACCATTACCTGGGGGTAAGTTAGTGAGGCTGATCTAGGCCTTCAGTCTGTATATCTGACAGATTTTGAAGAGCCAGCTCTCTTATACATGGGTTTATGGATGACTTGACATTCTCTAAGCATCCTTTCTTGGGCTCATGTATGTTCCAGGCACCGTGTGCAGGCTTGAACCATGTCAATTACTTTATCAAAGTAGCCATGGAATGAGGATTCTTAGGCTCCAGAATTCAGAGACCTCTCAAGGTCCCATGTCTGATTTCCGATGAGGGAAGAGAATAGCGTATGAGAAACAATTTGTTAGGTTATAATGTCACTGTCCTCCTATCTTTAACCTCTTCATTCGAGTACTACTTAAAACATAAATTTGAAATATGTGCAGCAACCATCAGTAACTCCAAATGTTTCATTTATAGAAAATAATCACAGGGGGTGGGCACCCCCTCATCTCCTAGAGAGAACTAGATAAACTCTGATCTGGCTGGGCAATGTATTATCATTTCAGTACCAATTCAAGAAAACCATAATTAGAGGAACTTCCCTGGCAGTACAGTGGTTAAGACTCTGCCTTCCAATGCAGGAGTTGTGGATTCGATCTCTGGTCTGGGAGCTAAGATCCTACATGCTCCATGGCCAAAAAAATAAAACAGAAACAATATTGTAACAAATTCAGTAAGGCTTTAAAAGTGATCCATATTAAAAAATCTTTAAAAAAAACCCACAATTAGATATGTAAATGTTAGAGAAAAAATAGAAATAATGTAATTCTTTCTCTATCCCTCCTTGGAAGTAGATAATCAAAATGTATCTATGCCACAAGAAAGGTGGTTCCTTCTCCTGTGTTTGCTCCCTTCCTATGTGTATCCATAGTGTCGGCTCTTGTCACTGTTGTAATAAATCTCTTAATTATCTGCCTTTTTCACTTGACTCTGAAGGCAAGGCTCTATCTGATGCACCTTGTGTCCCTGGTTTGGGTTGGGATCCTTTAAAGTCCTTTTCACAAAGATGACAGATGGGTGGCATGCGTGTCGTTGCTCCACCTTCCCAGGATGTGGAAGACATTGCTAATCAATCACTGCACTCAAACTCTTCCTGTTCATGGAATTCTCCAAGATAGACCTGTGAGAAACTTTTCCACACTCCTGTTCTAATGTTTAAATATGAAGGCTTCCTCAGAAATGAAAGGCTCTGGAAACAGGAGAACACTGAGGGACTGTGCGAAATGGTTGAAGCTCCCATTTGCCTGGAACTGGTCCAAAAAAGGCTCATCAAAGAAATGACATAGGCAAATGACCCATGTTGGGCAGACCTACGTGGGATTGTTCAATCTGGTACTAGGGAAGGAAACCTAAGTCTTCTTCAGCAATGAAGCCTTGAGATGTGAGATTGGAAGGAGTCAAAGACTATGGGAAAACTACTCTGATAGAATTGTCATGCCGAGTTGGCTCAAAGGCATCCTGGGCTATGTGCTTTCTGATGTCCAGTCATCTCTGAGGCTCAAATGGGCCTCTAACATTTGTCTTGACTTGGTTGGATTGCCAACAAAGTCCTCTTTTGGGGGAAATGAGTTTGAACCCTACTTCGTGTCTTGATTAAAGATATAGAAAGTTGAAAACATGATATTACTCAACATTTCTGGCATTCACACTGCTTTAAAACTTGTTGTACAGACTTGTTGCAGCAAGCTGGCTGCCTCCACACCACCACATCTAACGGGAAGGCTGGGAAAAAACACAACTTGATGGCTTTGGAGTTCTTGGGGCATTTGTTCCCTCTTCCTTTACCCCATAATAACTCAGTCAGGAGAGGCTGGTTCTTTTCTTGGGTTCTTGAATCAGAGATTTGACTTTCTCAAATCTAAAACAAAAACTCATTTTCACTAGAAGGCAGTTTGTGGGTCTAGCCCTGGGCCCATCAAAGATGGGTATATGGCTTTAGGGGTGTCCCTTTACTTTCTGTGTTTCTGTCAAATAGGAAGTGGAAACAGTGACCTTGAGGATCTTTGCAACAGTGAACTTCCTTGACTGACTTTTACTCCGAGCTGGACAAAGCTGGAGTTTCAGGCTGACCTCTTCCTTCTGGCTGGCACTTTTTCAGGCTGAGAGAACTGCCTTCTTGCTAATGAAAGGAGAAATCAGCAAACTACAGAATGCTTCCCTGCTCAGCCTCCCATGAAGTCTGGTGCTGCTCTGCCTCATAAAGAGGAAACCCATTTCTCTGCTCTGGGTTCTGTGTTCACCACACTCTTTACTCACTCCTATCATGATGTTAAACTTCAACATCCTCCAGAGTAAACCATTTGCAACAAAAGTCCCCATCTCTTGGGGATGCTAAGTGAATTTTTCTTTTATGCAATCTCCACTAATTCACATGATAAGTAAGTCAAGCCCCAGACCTGGACCTCATTAACAAAGTTATTCTAGGATCAGGAAGCAAAAACCCAGGCTTCCACCAAAATCCATGAGCTGCAGGTCAAGCAGGGTCTTCTCCAGACCCTTTTATATCTTAGATTAGACTCTCACTTTCATAAAAAAGAAAAGACCAAAGCTTAGGCCAATGGAGTGTTTCTTTCAGATGATTAAGCTTCCTCGTGTGGGTGGACAATCTTTTAAGAGCCACGAATCAGCCTCTGTCTGCTCTAATGGATGCCTTATTTGAGACTTTTAAACTGATTGGCATTTGGTACCCAGTGAGTAATCAGTTGGAAAATCTTTTCAGTCTGGCAGAGTTAAGGATGTGAGAGCTGCTCTCACAAAGTGATGGGACAAATGTTCCTCATCACAGAAGGGCATGGGGGAAAGAGAAAGATGAGAGGAAGCCCACCCTTCATTCCTTACACAGAATTTTTACAGGAGAGTTAGTAACATCTTCATGGTTTATGAAGCCCAGAGGAGCTCATTTTAGAACCGGAGTCTCCTGCCTCTCAATCCAGGAATTTTTATTCTTGAACCCTCACTTCCTTTGTTGAAGACCCTCCTCAGGGCTTGTTTTTGCATCCCAGACACTCAGGCATCTTGTCAACCATGTTCTAGAGCTCTCCAAACTTCTTTTTAAAAAATTGAAGCATAATTGAAGATCCCCTGGAGAAGGGAATGGCAACCCACTCCAGTATTCTTGCCTGGGGAATTCCATGGACAATAGAGCCTAGCAAGCTAGGGTCTACGCAGTCCAAAAGAGTCAGACACAACTGAGTGACTAACACTTTCAAACACATAGTTGATTTACAATGTTATGTTAATTTTTGCTGCACAACAAAGTGATTCAGTTATACATATATATATACATTCTTCATATATGTATGTATACACACATATATATGTATATACATATATGTATTTATGTTATATATATACTCTTTATATATATGTGTATTATATATATTCTTTTCCATTATGGTTTATCATAGGATATTGAATATAGTTCTCTCTGCTATACAGTAGGACCTTGTTATTTATCCACTCTGTATATAAAAGCATACAACTGTTAACCACAACCTCCCACTCCATCCCTCCCCAAACAGCCTCCCACTTGGGAACCACCCATCCAAGACTTCTTTGGAGTATCCACATGCCCTGCTTCTAGCCACATCAAAATGGTTAACTCCACAAACAGATAATGTTTGTTTTCCAAAAGGACACTTAATTTCACCGAGGGCTTCTGTGAAAAAACAAGTTTATGTTGAAATAAAACTTTATTTCCAGAAATTGGATTGAAGGTCTAAAGATATGAACAGAGGCTGTACCCTGAAGAGCCACCCAGAAAGACAAAGTTTTAAAGAAGTGGATACCATGAGGAAAGGTACAAAGCAGGGCAGGAATGCACATAGGAAGGAGGAAGAATGAAAGGCCGAGGGACTTCCTTGGTGGTCCAGTGGTTAAGAATACACCTGCCAATGCAGGAGACACAGATTTGATCCCCAGTCCATGAAGATCCCACATGCCACAGGGCGGGGAAGCCCGTGTGCCACACACGTGCAATGTAAAGCCTGCGCTCTGCAGTGAGAGAAGCCACCACAATGAGAAGCTCACGCAGCACAACCAAGAGGGGCCCATGCTCAGCACAACTAGAGAAAAGCCCACCCAGCCATGAAGACCCAGCACGGCCAAAAATAAATAAATAAAATTTTTTAAAAAGAAAGAAAGGCCAAGGATAGCAGGGGTGAGTCCAGGAAAAGCCCACACCCAGTGGGTAGCCCATCCAAGGACTTAGGATAGGTCCTGAAAACCCTACGGGGATCCAGAGCTACCCTAGGTCCTGTTCCTGCTCCCTGAGGCCTCCCCTGATTTCCATCCTCCCTATCCCCAGAGACAATAGCCCCCCAGCCTGAGTCAGCCAAGAGAGACACTGTTTCTCCATCCCTGAGTGCCCAGCTGGAATACTTGTTTGTTTCAGGAATGAAGCCATTGTATAAAGTCCAGCCCATCTGAACCTCCAGCAGCTTATGGCAAGAAAGAAGTCCCCTCGTTTGGCTAACGATCAGACAAAGCTACAGTGAATCGGCAGGGACGCTCTCTTCAGGGCTGACCCACTGTGGCTCTTCTCTGTAGTAGAAGGTCGGGTAAAGAATGAGAAGAATGGATGGAGACACGACCCACTAGGGCATTGGGAGAAACAGCTAACTCACAGGAAACAACGGGCTGTGACATCAGCTGCTTTGACAAATAAGTGGAGTCTTTCTTAGTTATTCTTGCTGTTGGGTTTGATTGTTTGCTATATCTTAGTCCCAGTTAACTATTTTCATAGAGTTCTAAACATTGGTTTCATGTTAAGTTTTCTACTGCATCAGAAAATTAAAAAAAAAAAGAACACTTAATGCAGATACTTTTAGTTTAATACTCCTGTGAATAGATCAAACAAGATGAAACTACTTTCCAGTCTCAGAAGTTTGAATCCACAAGAGTACCCAGCAAGCGACCTAGTGGGAGAAAAAAATAAATAAATAAAAAAGCCCATTTATCTTTTTCTATTCTACTCAAACAGATTTCTAAGAGGACCCTGAGATAACAGGATAATTAATCTCCTTTCAATAACTAATAGGAGTTAGTGGAAGCAGCTCTGATCAGAGAATATGGAAAATTATATTTCACACAAAGTACCACTCAATACAGGTTACCTGATCTTGGGCAAGTCCTCAGGCTCTTAGGGCTTGAGTTTCTCCACCTGTAAAGTGAAATTTGGGGCTTGGCCAGTTGTTTTTCAATAGTGTTTCCTGTAGCGCTAGGGCAGTGTGAAGGAATTGAATTGGAGCAAGTCGGGTCCTACCTGCCCCTTCTGCATCAAACAGTACAACTCTGGGTTTACCTGGGTTGCATATTGAGTTTCTGCCTATTTTTCCCGGTAAAGAATTTCATTGTTTAAGACATTCTAAAACATAAAATAAAATAGAAAACTACGAAATTTGGTGACTTCCAGAGTGAAATCCCTGAAAAAAAAATTACTATTGGAAAGGGAAAAATAATGTTTCTGAGATTTATGCATAGACAAGACACAAAATAAAAATGCCATCAGTATGAAACATCAGTGTCAGTTCTGGAGTTGGATCACATGCTCATTTAACAGACTGGTTAGAGGATATTTATTCCACCTTATTAATCCCATGCCCAAATATTTGATATATACTGCTTAAAATAATCAGCTCTATAATAAACAAAGCTTTAGCTTTGTTTAATATTCATTGGTGGCTCAGAGGGTAAAAATTCTGCCTACATTACAGGAGACCTGGGCTCAGTCCCTGGGTTGGGAAATCTCCTGGAGAAGGGAATGGCTACCCACTCTAGTATTCTTGCCTGGAGAATCCCATGGACAGAGGAGCCTGATGGTCTATAGTCCATGAGGTCACACAAGAGTCGGTCTGAGCAACTAACACTTTCTCTTTTTTCAATCAATATTTTACAGTTAAGAAAAAATGTAAAAGTTCATTTGGGGACCTTGTTATAAAAACAGCTTTTCTGGCCAGTCCCCCAAGATTCTGTTCTAGAATGTCTAGTGTAGGAACTTGGAATCTGCTATTTTAAAAAGGTTCCTAGGACTTCCCTGGCGGTATAGTGGTTAAGACTCTGAGCTTCCAGAGCAGAGAGCACAGGTCCTATCCCTCATTGGGAACTAAGATCCCACATACCACATGGCATGGCAAAAGAAAGGCAGAAAAAAAAAATTAAAAAGGAAGGCTCCCAGCCTATAGATCATGCTTTGATAAGCACCAATTGTGTTAGGCTGGAGCTCCAAGAGGCAGACCCTAGCATGACATTTACATGTAAGTGATTGATTAAGGAATTGCTCCCAATAGAAACTGTCAAGAAAGTAGGGGAAACAGGACAGGAAAGGAAAAGAATGTACATTAGAGTGCAACTTCAGATAAAGTCTTAAGTTTGTAGTAATCCTGCAGGGATATGCTTGAGAGTGAGTGAATTCCTGTTAAGAGTCAGGACATCTGGGCTTTCACATATAGGTCAGTCATAGGCTAAGAGCTGACCCACAGGGAATGAAAATTCCCAGGTACCACCAGCTGTCTGCATTGAGAGTGATTCTCAAGAGAATGCATCCGGGTGGAGGAGGGGAGGGGAAATGCTTCACAGACTGCAGGCTATCAAGTGGGTCAGGCATAAGAGTCCAGAGATGAAGGACGTATTCAGTCCAAGATGTTCCATCACTAGAAAACCAGTGCCAACAATCATGAAAAACATATGAAAGCCTGAGGAAGCATTTATGACAAGCTTGGATAAGTGAATAAAAAGGGAATATGCAAGGTGAAAAATGTCACTATATTCATGCATCAGGAATTTCATGTAAAGTCAAAGGTCCATCAAAAATGATACTGTGAATTCAACAGAAGATTTTCTAATCCATTGGCATTAAATTTCTTCTTATGGAATAACTTCTCATTTCACTGCCACCTTCCACTGTGAAGTATGGTTGCTGTGAAGTTAGCTCACTCCATCCATCTCAGTGTTTTACCTTCAAGGCACTTGTATATTTCTACAGTTTTGAATGACTACGCATATTCTTCTTGTTTCCAATCCTGAGCTTTAAATTCCATGAGAGTAATTATCATGATTTCATGATAATTATCGAATCTCTCCAGTGCTTACAGTAAAGGTCTTCACAAACTTTGAGCAGGTAATAAATGCTGCAGATTGACTTAAACTAGTCACAGTCCCAAGCTTTCCTTGGTTAGTTCCCCATAAGCAAATCTGTTCCCAGCCTTTCATTGTATTGGATTTGTTGGGTTAATCAAACAAGGAATCCTTCAGGTGATTAATCCTAATTCTTTAGGCAATTAATCAACCAAGCCTTTATTGAGCACCTAGTCTGTACCATCTTGACATTGAGAAGATTACAAAGTGGTATAAAACACAGTCCAAGCATCCTGGGCATACTGTTTGGGAGAAACAATGTTTAAGTCATATGAATTAAAAAGAAGAAGAAGAATGTAACAACATAATCAAGTGCTTCATTATCAAATGCTACTAAAGGAGAGAGAATGCATCAAAGGTTAATTGTGAAGTACAAACCATAAAAGCAAATAGAATTAGAGTAGGTTTCATCATCATGGCAGCTCTGATCAGTTGGTAGGGGTTGCCTACAGAATCATTTTAAGAAATCTCAGCCCAAGTCTGAGCGGAGACAGTGTCCAAATTGATAAGCAGTATCTGCCAGAACAAGAAATGATGAGTGGTTTTATAAGAGAAGTGAATTTTATATCCCCAGAAACAACATTTACTCCACAGGCAATAGCTTAAGATGTGGTACATAAATAGACTGGAATATTACTCAGCCATAAAAAGGAATGAAATTCTGACATTCACAGCAATGTGGATTGATCTTGAGAATATTATGCTTAACGAAATAAGTAGAGAAAGATGAATCCTGTGTGATACCACTTACATGTGGAATCTAAAACATAATATAAGTGAATGTATATAGTGAAATAGAACAGACTCGGGTACGGAAAACAATATAATGCTTACCAGAGGGAACAGGGAAGAGGGGAGGTACAAATTAGGGGTATGGGATTAAGAGATACAAATTAATATGTGTAGAATAGATAGGTAAAAAGGATACATTTTATATCATAGGAAAATGCAAACATTATCTTGTAACAACTTTTGTTATTGTTCAGTGGTCAAGCCCTGTCTGATTCTTTGAGACCTCATGGACTGTAGCATGCCAGGTTCCTCTGTCCACTGTCTCCCGGAGTTTCTTCAAATTCATGTCCATTGAGTTGGTGATAGTATCTAACCATCTCATCCTCTGCCTCTCCCTTCTCCTTTTTCCTTCAATCTTTTCCAGCATTAGAGTCTTCTCCAATGAGTTGGCTCTTTGCATCAGGTGGCTGAAGTTTTGAAGTTTCAGCCTCAGCATCAGTCTTTCCAATGAATATGCAGGGTTGATTTCCTCTAGAATTGACTGGTTTGAACTCTTTGATGTCCAAGGGACTCTCAAGAGTCTTCTCCAGCACCGCAATTCGAAAGTATCAATTCTTTGGCGCTTAATTTCCTTCATGGTCCAACTTTCACATTCGTAAACTGGAAAAACCATGGCTTTGACTATATGGACATTTGTCAGCAAAGTAATGTCTCTGCTTTTTATATACTGTCTAGGCTTGTCATTGCTTTTCTTCCAAGGAGCAAGAGCCTTTTAATTTCATGGCTGCAGTCACCATCGCAGTGATTTTGGAACCCAAGATAAAAAAATCTGCCACTATTTCCACTTTTCTCCCATCTACTAGCCATGAACTGATGGGACTGGATGCCATATCTTAGTCTTTAGAATGTTGAGCTTTAAGCCAGCTTTTTCACTCTCTTCCTTCACTCTTATTAAGAGGCTCTTTAGTTCCTCTTCACTTTGTGCCATTAGAGTGGTATCATCTACATACCTGAGATTGTTGATATTTCTCTGGGCAATCTTGATTCCAGCTTGTGATTCATTCAGTCGCATTTCCCATGACATACTTTGCATATAAGTATAATGACTTTTAATGGAACAAAATTTATAAAAATACTGACACTGTGCTGTACTTCTGAACTAATTTCATGTTGTAAAACCACCATACTTCAATTAAAAAAAAAAGAATAGCTTAACAGGTGACAGATTTTAGAATCCAGATACCAAAGGTAAATGCTATATTTATATCAGACAAAATATAAAGACTGTAAGGATTTTCAGAGTTTGACCATTTAACAATGAACAAAGAGAATACCAACAATAAATTGTATCAAGAAAATTGTTTCAAAATAATGATTTACATATCAAAGAGTTAATAGACATCTTTGGAGAATCCGATGAAGCTCTCAAATATTTTCACTCCAAAAGTGACTTTTTAATAGCATTTCAAGAAAAGTCAGTGGTTTGAAAAGAAGTGTTGTTTAAATACATATATATCAAAAATCCTGTACCTTGATTCATTCTTTGTTCATTCTAAAAGTTAGCAAAATTTTTTTTATTATTGACACTTAATGAAATGTAAAATAAATAATTTGTTTCCTTTCTCAAGATATAGCCCCAATGAGACCATTTTGTTTCCTTCACTTTTATGAAATTTTAGTCTTTGATTTTAAGTGAAATTGTTCTCAGAAGTCTTTACATTCTGCTATTTATACTTAGATAATAGGATCTTCTTTACATAGAAGGGGCTTATTAAGTATTTATTAAATGTTTGAACGAATAGATATGATTTGTCTGCCATCAGGTATGACCACAGTTAAATCAACTTTGACCAAGAAGGAACTTAAAGTTTCTTAAAGACATTTCTGGAAAGAGATGACATAGCAACCTTGAGTCTTTCACTCTGAGAAGAAATTGGTAACACTTTTTAAAATCTCACCAGTACATCTCCAATCCTACTTCAACTGAGGCATAAACAGATAGGAAGCATTGACTATGTGCCAGGCACTGTGCAAGCAATCAGTACCATGAACTTCCCCTGATGAATTTGTAGATAAAAGATTAAGATGTAGAATCATCACAGTCTGACATATAATTGTATAAAACCAAAGGCTAATGCATATAAAAGAGCTTCCTTGGTGGCTCAGTGGTAAAGAATCTGCCTGCAATGCTGGAGACATGCAGGAGACAGATGTTCAATCCCTGTGCTTTAAAGATTCCCTGGAGTAGGAAATGGCAACCTGCTCCAGCATTCTTGCCTGGAGGATCCCATGGACAGAGGAGTCTGGAAGGCTACAGTCCATGTGTTAGGGGAAGCACACTGATTGAAACCACCCACCCTGGCAAAGCACCATAGTAACCATTTGCATGAGTTGTTTTATGACAGGAGATCCTGATAAGGAATACAGAACTAATAAGCCACCACCAACCAGAAGAGTTCAGAAAAGGTCTAAAGGAGACACCGTGTGTCCATCCACTTCCCGGAATCCCTCTCACTAGCATCCATCTTGGCTGAGCGATGCGTGCACCACCAGGAAAGACTCTGAATTAGAATGATTGGCCAAAGACCACCTGGAAACTAATCCCATCACCATAAAACCCGACATTGCGAGCCATGCGGCAGAATAGTTCTCCTGGGTTCCCTTACCCTACTGCTCTCCACCCGGGTGCCTTTTCCCAAGAAAATCTCTTGCTTTGCCAGCACATGTGTCTCCTCAGACAATTCATTTCTGAATATCAGACAAGAGCCCAGTTTCAGGCCCTGGAAGGGGTCCCCCTTCCTGCAACACATGGGGCCACAGAGCATCAGACATGGCTGAGCACACGTGCTCATATATATGCGTGCATGAGAGCTAAGTCGCTTCAGCTGTGTCTGACTCTGTGTGACCCTATGACTGTAGCCCACCAGGTTTCTCTGTCCATGGGACTGTCCAGGCAAGAATACTGGAACCGTTGCCATTCCCTCCTTTTTTTTAAATTTATTTTAATTGGGGGCTAATTACTCTACAATGTTGTTGTGGTTTTGCCATACATTGACATAAATCAGCCATGGATGTGCACGTGTTCCCCATCCTGCCATTCCCTCCTCCAGGGGATCTTCCCAATCCAGGGAATGAACCCCCCATCTCCTGAGTCTCCTTGCAGGTAGATTCTTTATCACTGTGCCACCTGGGAAGCCCAACTCTAAACCTATCAATATTGTAAGTATGAATGGACTAAATTCTCCAATCAAAAGCTAGAGAGTGACTAAATGGATTTTAAAACTACATGCTGCCTACAAGAGACTCACTTCAGCTTTGAGGAAACCACAATAAAAGTGAAGGGAGGTAAAAAAAAATTCTATGAAAATGGAAATCAAAAGAAAACAGTAAAACTATATTTACATCAGACAAAATAGATGTTAACCAAAACACTGTAACAATAGACAAAGGAGGTCATTCTATAATGATAGAGGGGTCAACCCATCAAGAAGATATAACATATTTATGCATCCAAAACATAGAAGCACCTAAATATATAAAGAAAATATTGAAAGACCTGAAAGGGAAAACAGTACAAATAATACCAGAGGTTCAACACTCCACCTTCAACAATATCCATTCAAATGGAAAATCAATAAGGAAACTGTGGACTTAAACTATACTTCTCTAGGACAGATAATATGTTAGGCCACACACACAAAATGTCTTATTAAATTAAATTTAAGAATTGGAATCATATCAAGCATATTTTTACCACAATTGTATAAAATGAGAAGTTAATTACAAGAAGAAAGCTAGAAAAGTCACAGATATGTGGAGATTAAAAAAACATGCTCCTGAACAAGCAATGGGCCAGAGAAGAAACCAAAAGATACCTTGAGAAAAATGAAACACAATATACCAAAACTTAAGGGAAGCAGCAAAAACAGTTCTAAGAGGGAAGCTTATAGTGATAAATGCCCACATTAAGAAAAACAGAAGATCCCAAACAGCCTAAATTTACACCTCAAGGAACTAGAAAGGGAGAGCAAACAAAGCCCAAAGTTAGTAGAAAGAAAGATTAGAGTGGAAGTAAATGATCTAGAGACTAAAAATATGGTAGAAAATATCAATGAATCTAAGAGCAAGTTTTTTTTTAAGTACAAATAAAATATACAAAACTCTAGTTAGACTAAGAAGAAAATGAGAACTCAAATAAATAAAAGTATAAAGAAAAGACATTAGAACTGATGCCATAGAAATAGAAAGAATCACAAGAGACTACTATAACAATTATATGCTGATAAATTAGACAATCTAGAAAAAATGGATAAACTCCAAGAAGCATATAACCTGCCAAGATGAAACATGAAGTAATCAAAAATATGAACGGATCAATTACTAGTAAAGAAATTGAGTCCCTAATAAAAAATCTCCCCAAAATAAAAAATCTGGGACCAAATGGCTTTACTAGTGATCTCCATCAAACATTTACAGACGAATTAACACCAATCCTTCTTGAACTTTTCCAAAAAACAGAAGAGGAGGGAAAACTTACAAACTCATTTTATGAGGCCAGTATTACCCAGATATCAAAACCAGACAAGGACACTACAATAAAAGAAAATCACAGGATGGTAATCTTGATAAGCATAGAAGAAAACATCCTCAATAAAATACTAGCAAACCAAATTCAACACTATACTGAATGATTATATATGATAATCAGGGGGGACTTATTCCAGGGAGGCAAGGATGGTTCAAATCAATCAAGGTTATACACCACATTAACAAAACAAAGGATAAAAATTATACAATCATCTCAATAGATGCAAAAAAAGCATTTTGCTAAATTTAAATGCTTTTGTGATAAAAATGCTCAATAAACTGAGAATCAAGGGACTGTACCTCAACACAAAAGTTACATAAGACAAGCTTGTAATTAACATCATAGTCAATGGGGAAGAGCTGACAGCTTTTCCTCTAAGATCAGGAACAAGACAAGAATGGTCACTCTTGCCACTTTTATTCTATACAATATTGGAAGTCCTAGCCATAGCAATTAGGCAAGAAAAGGCAAAAATGCCATTTGAGAAGGAAAGAAAGAAGTAAAATGGTCTCTATTTGCAGATGACATGATATTGTATACAGAAAACTGTAAAGACATAGAAAAAGAACTGTTAAAAGTAATCAATGAATTCAGTAAAGTCACAGGATATAAGATCAATAAGCAAAAATATGTAGCATTCCTATACACTAAAGACGACCTATCAGGAAAAGAAATTAAAAAAGCAATCCCACTCACAAATGCATCAAAAGAGATAAAAATACCCAGGAATAAATTTTATTATGATGGCAAAAGAACTGTACACTAAAAAGACACTGATGAAAAAAATTGAAAAGACATAAATGGAAAAATATTACACATTCATGGATTGGAAGAATTAATATTGTTAAAATGTCAATACTACTTACATCAATCTACAGATTCAATGTAATTAATACTTATCAAAATTTAAATAGTGTTTTTCACATCGATTAAAAAAAAAACAACTAAAAACTAAAATTGAACCACAGAAGACCCTGAAAAGCCAAAGTAATCTTGAGAAAAAGCTGGCAGGAACACATTTCCTGATTTCAAGCTATATTAACAGCCATAATTAAGACAGTATGGTATTGGCATAAAAACAGACATAGATCAATGCAACAAAATAGAGCGCAGAAATAAACCTACACATATATGGTCCATTAATTTACAACAAAGAAGCTGAGAATATATAACAGGGGGGAGGATAGTCTCTTCAATCATACAGAAGAATGAAACTGGTCCCCTCTCTCACACGATACATAAAAATCAATTCAAAATTGATTAAAGACTTAGATGAAAAACTTGAAATCATGAAACTTCCAGAAGAAAACATAAAGGATAAGCTCCTTGGCACAGGTCTTGGCAATAATTTTTTGGATTTGACACCAGAAACAAAGGCAGCAAAAGTAAAAATAAGCAAGTAGGACTACATCAAACAAAAACGATTCTGTACTGCAAAGGAAACCATCAACCAAAATAAGAAGCCAGCTTATGGAACGGAAGAAAATATTTTTCAATCCACATATCTCATAAGAGGTTAGTATCCATATACCCAAGGAACTGGTACAACTCAATGGCAGAACCCCCAAATACCCCAATTTAAAAATGGGTAAAGGACTTACATAGCTATTTCTCCAAAGAAAACGTACAAATGATAAATTACATGAAAAGGAGCTCACCGTCACTAATCATCAGGAAAATACAAATGAAAACACACGATGAGGTATCACCTTACATCTGTTAGGATGTCTATTATCAAAAATAAAAGAGATAACAAATGCTGGCAAGGAAATACTGTGTACTGTTGATGGGAAGGTAAACTGACACAGCCACTATGGAAAGAGAATCCAGAGTTCCTCAAAAAATTTTAAATATACTACCATATGATTCAGCAATTCTACTTCTGAGTAAAGTAGATGACTATGCTCCTGAGTATACATCCAGAGGAAACAAAATCATAACCTTGACGATGGCTGTATTCTCATGTTCACTGCAACATTATTCATAGTAACGACAGTATGCAAGCAACCTAGTGTCCATAAATGGATGAACGTATCAAGAATTGATAACGAAATATCAATACTATTCAGCATTAAAAAAGGAAATCCTGTCATTTGTGACAACCTGGATTAACCTTGAGTGGTTGTGATGAGTGAAATAAGCCAGACAGAGAGAGACAAATACTGCATGGTGTCACTTACATGTGGAATCTTTTTTAAAAAAATATACTCATATAAACAGAGAATAGAAAAGTGATTGCAAGCTGAGGTGAGAAATGTGAGGGAAATAAAGGTTTGTAAAAGGGTACAAACTTTCAGTTATAAGACCAATAAGGTCTGAAGATCTAATGTTAAGATGGTCACTATTGTTATAAAACTATAGTGTACAATTAAAATTTACTAACAGTAGAACTTAAATAGTCTCACCAGAAAAGAAACAAAAGTAAAATGTGAGGTGATGGACATGTTAATTAACTCACTGAGGGAACTCCTTTCACAATGTCTAGGTATAGCAAATCATTACAATCTATACTTTAAATATCTTACAATATTATTTGTCATTCATACCACAATAAAGCTTGAAAAATACCTTAAAAACAGAAGAAAAAGTAAAGTGAACACCTGGGTATCAGGGAGTTAGGAGAATTCTGTTGAAGAATAATAGGAAAGTAGATTAACATGGGAAACTTCTATTCCCTTTTTAAGTCTATCCGTGGGTGACATTTTAACAGACTCTCTCCCTGACTCCTTGAGGTGTCTGTGTGTATACACACGTGTGTATCTACAGGTAGGTACAGCTGGTCCAAAACCACTTTAACTCTATCAGTTGGAGAGGGTTTCTCTCATGAGGAACATAATCTTCACCAATACAGGAAGACTTAGACTTACGGGTTTCCAAGTCCTGTTTTTCCAAAAAGATTATTTACCAATTTGGGTATTGTATCAATTATATACTGGCCAACTATGCTATATAATTAAAACCCATAAAACCTCTGCGATAAACAATGATAAACTTTTAACAAGGCTGCAAGGTTCAGTTAACCTGGAGTGGACTCATCTGATCTTGGCTGGGCTCACTCATATGTGTGGGGGTGGACGGGTGAATGGCTGTTGACCCACCTAGAAAGGTCTCAGCTGAGATGAGTAGTTTGTGTGAATAGCAGTATCACTCGGCTCTATTTCATGTGTTTCTCATCATCCACCAAGCCAGCCTAGGCATGTTCATTTGGCCACATTAGAGAGTAAGAGGCACCATGTCCAACTGCCACAAGTTGTATTCAAGCCTTCTGTGCATCACCTTTGGTAACACGATCTTGATCAAAGCACGTCACATGGCAGGGCCCAGACTCTGAGTGAGAGAGCAGGACAAAGTCACATGGAAAATGGTGGGGATGGCGGACAGAGGCCCTAATGCAACCAATCTACCATGAAATCAATAACCAGTGGCTACAGTCATGTGATCCATTAGACACCTTCCCTAAAACCTTCTACAAGCAAATCTTGAACATCGATAGGAGGAGGGGGAGGGGGCTATTTTTTATAGTGAGCTAGCTGAGAAGCCAGCATTTTCCCAAGGCTGCCCCGCTCTATTCAGAATAAGGATGCGGGCAATAGGCCATGCTTGGATGCCTCAGACCATCTGCCAACAAAAACGGAAAAAAAATTAATTATGAATGGTGTCTTCCCATGCTAATCATTTATTGTAAAGGATTTCTCCAGCTTGTTTATAATAGCTGTTGCCTAAGGGTGCATGCTGTATAAATTGTCTGATTACAGGATACAGAGCGCCTCTTAATAGGCCTCAGCTGATTAGGAGAAGGGAAAGAAATTAAAGAGGCCATTTCCCTTTAGGTATGCAAATACCTCCCAGAACAAAAGACAAAGATATGATAGACCATGATGAAACACACCCTCTTTTCTTTTTACCTTAAATTATGTACCAGGCAAGGAGCAAGCTTCATTGCGTGCGTCAGCTGAGATGTGAATGGTCTAGTAATTGAAACAATCCCAAAGCCAGAAACGCTTGTTAAATGTCGAGCTAAACTAGCTCCCTGGGCAGCCCTGTGGCAAATGGTATGTGATGCTTGGATCTTCGGGTGAGGGGTCACTTCTGACTTTGGGATAATTTGACTCTGCCTTGTTGAGCTAAATTTGTTTGTATCGCATTGGTTTTCTCATCTCTGTAGCCAGAATTTACATATCAGCATCTGGTAGGGATGGCAGTTGGAAAGGCAGGCAAAATGTGTTTGAAAAACAGTGAAAAACATGGACGTATACAGGCCTATTCCTTCCTCTTGGGCACACATGGGTACCACACATACATACACACATATACGCATACCTCATGGACATAGATACACACACACACACACTCACACAATCAAGATTTTTTGTTCCTACAAATATTTTTTTTTCTCTTAAAATGTTCCTTGGTGTTCAACAAAATGCTTCTTTGTGATTTTACTGGGGTGCGGGGAAGGGAATGAGGCAGGAATCTCATAGGTCTCGCTTCTCAACCAGTTTATAAGAACTAACAATCAGAGGTCCATGGAAATGCTGAGGGTGGCTCCAAAGTACAGAGTGTAGACGTTTGGAAGTAAATGACTTGAACTCAAGATTTCAGGCACTTCCACATACCAGTGATCTTGCATCTTGCCTGGGTGGAACTTCCTATTTCAGAGAACAATAGGCCTCATGTGCATCTTATTCACGCTTCGTTCAAGCTGGATGAGTTTTCTATTGCTGTATAACAAATTATTCCAAAACTTAGTGACATAAAACAGTAACATTTCTCATCTCACAGTTTTCAGGAATCAGGAGCCCAGTTTATCTAAGTCTCCTGTCTCAGGGTCTCTCACAAGGCTGCAATCAAGGTGTTAAGTCAGGAGTGAGGTTTCAGCTGAAGGCTTGACAGGGGAAGGATTGATTTCAAGCTCATTTACATAGTCATCAGCAGGACCCAGTTCCTATGGGCTATTGACCAAAGGCTGCCCCCTTTTCCTTGCCCAGATAACTTTCTCCATGTGGACAAGCTGACAAAAATAGCCAGAGGAAGAATGCCAGCAAGATGAAAGTGATATTCTTTTATAACCTTATCTCAGAAGTGGCATCACACCATGTTTGCTATATTCTATTCATTAAAATAGAGTCACTAAATCCAGCCCACATGAAGGGGAGGGTATGAACATTAGGAAACAGGGGTCACTGGGAGATGTGTTAGAGGCTGCCCCTGGCATCATTTATCAAACTCCTGATGTTTCTTCTCATAGGATCAACCTCTCAATGCTGGCTCAGATTGTCAGCCTTTGCAGTTTGTTCCCCCTACACACTTTATAAATGATTATTTTTCTCATTTGAATATTAATTAAAATGTTAGCCTCTAAAAAAGTTTCAACCCCTGCCTAAACTAGTCATTTATTTCTAATCATTCACTTGCTATGTAATTTATCCCGTTTACTTTTTTTCATAGCCTCTGTGAAAAAAGTTAATTATTCACTTGTTTATTATTGTTACTTCATTCTCTAAACTCTAAGGAAAAGACCTGGTCTGTCCTGTTTGGCATTACATTCAGTGCCTAGAACAGTGCACATAGTAGGTGTATCATAAATATTTGATGAATTAATAAATAAATGAATCCCATGCAAGGTGGTTCAAGAAAGCCCAGCTCCCAAGTTTAGACTCATTGTTTACATCCTAATGCCCCAGTTTCCTTCTCTGTAAAATGAGAGTGCTTTCTCCCCACAACTCCTGTTGCAAAGGAAAGTTCAGGATAGCTGAGGAACATTTTAACTTTGGAGTATAAAACTAGTATTTAACGACTGTTTTTCATGAAAATCTACTTGAGTCAAAAATTTTCTCTTCAAACCACGTTAAATGCACCAAAATGTTAAAGAGACTATAGAGTGAACTAAAAGGCCATTTGATCATAGAATTGTGTTGGGGTCAGAATATCTCAATTTTAGTTTTCAATGTGTCATAGATTACAAAACCAAGGACCACTTACTTTTTCTAAGCTTAATTGTCCTCAAGCTGAACTAACAATGTTGGACCAGATAATGTAACTAGGTCAACTACACGTTTCAATCACGCCACTGGATCTAAATGAGAATTTTTCAGGTAACTGCTGAATCTTAAAGAAAATCAGGAAATTCTTTTGAATAAAATCTGATAGAATTCCTAATACATTCCAATGGCTTATGGAGTCCACTGTATAGAGTACATACAACCAGGACTACTCAGAAAACCCAAGATGGAAAATCAATATATCTGAAAGGCAGCATAAGGAGAAGGATAAATATGTAACGCAACAAGTGTTATAAAATATTAATATAGAATCTAAGTGGTACATATGCAGGTGTTTATTATAAAATTCTTTTGATTTTGCTACACACTTAGAAATATTCACATAAAATATTGGAAAAATTAAATCTCAACATCAATAGTTTAAGAGCTCAAATCTCTGGTAAATGCATTCTAGTATTCTGAGCTGTAGAGGTCTTCTTTCTCAGAATCACTGTGTCATCTCAGTTTCTAGACTGTCACTTTGAATGGTGATTCATCCAATAAGCAATTTTCAGAGGCTATCTGGAAACTTCTAAAGTCTCCAAGTAGGTAAGAAATATTCCAGAGCTGTGTCAAAATGCAAAGTGCAAAGAGGAAAGGAAGTGCCAGTGACCACATGCTTGTCCATTTTTGACCTCATTTAACACCATGAGAGAAGCAGGGTGGGCAGCCATGTGACCTCCTTATAGCAAAGTAAATGAAAGCCCCAGGAAATGAAGTGGCCTCCCCAGGGTCACACGAGTTCTTGAGTCAGGATTTGTACTTGAGTAATTGGACTCATCTTTAATAAAGCATGCTTCTTGCCAATACCAATTGCCTGAAGAGTTGTGCCTGTTCCTTCTCTGCATAAATTCAATATCTACAGCAGATCCACAGAGTCTCCCTAAGGGCCTATCTCTATTAAAATTGAGCCTTATTTTCAATCTTACTTTGGGATTATGAGAAGCACAAGTGGGAGACAAGAAAGAAGTCTTGGCTGTGTCAATTAAAGGCATACTTCAAGATGAGGGGACCCTGTGGAGGAAGCTATCTGCATCTTGCTCCTTTTTCTGGTCATTTCCTTGCATACCTGACCAACTGCCAACCACCAGCACCTGTCTTCTTTCCATAAGGGCTTTCTCTAGCTGCCACAACCATTCTGCCTCTATGAGTAGCAGGTCATGTCAACATGTGGCCTCCATGTGGGATAAATTCTAGGGTGTGATTAACAGTTCTTAGCTCCCCAATGGGATGGAATTCCAGTCACAATATTAAACCTTTTTGGTTTCTCTTCTTTCTCTTACTTTGTGTGATGATTAATTTTGTGTGTCAACTTGTCTAAGCCATGAATATTGAGCCAAACATTATTCTGGAGATTTCTGTGAGACATAGGGAAGAGGGATGCGTCTGTAGACTTTGAGTAAGGCAGATTGCCCTCCATGGTGTGGGTGGGCCTTGTTCAATCAGCTGAAGGCCTGAATAGGACAGAAAGCTGATTTTTCCCGAGCGAGAGGGAATTCTCCAGCAGAGTGCTTTTGGACTTCAACTGCAGCGCTGACTTTTTGGAACTTCATCTGCAATATCAGCTCTTGCTGGGTCTCTAGCAGATGGCCTTTCAACTGAAACTGCAAATCTTCCCTGCGTCTCCAGCCTGCCATCCTCCCGCTTCAGATTTTGAATTTGCCAAGACTTCAGGATCATGTGAGTCAATGCCTTGAATTAAATCTATTTCTTTGCATACATATACTCTTGGTTCTGTTTCTCCAGTGAATGCTGACTAATAAACCTCCCCACTCTTAATCTGGAGTTTAACCTCTGAAATGAATTACTTGTATTTGAATCCTGGTCGTAGGACTTACCTCTGGGGTAATCTAAGAGATCCTGAGCATCTCACTGAAAAAAGATGTGACACTCTGGGTGTCCTTATCACTGCCTTGTGTATAGTATATCAATTAATTCTCACTATAACTCTCTGTAGGCACTAGGTGCCATTGCCACCCCCATGTTACAGATGAGAAAAATGAAATGCAAAGAGGTTAATCTGGGCTTAAACCCTAAGTGACTTACTCCAGAGCTCACATCTTCAACCACTCTTCATTCACGTCTAACACTTATTTATCTAGTCAAGAAAATGGAAAATCACCCTTCCATGCAAAACAACACATTTCTTCTGGATGCAAGTATAATACTTAGACTAGAAGCTTGACTCCACACTTAGGTCAACTTTTCCTGTAATAGGCCAACTTATCTGCTGCTGGGGGCAAAAATTCCTAAGAAACTTGTGCCACTTTGAAGAAGAGGAAAAAGAGGAAGGGAGAGAAAAGAGGTAGGGTTGGGGCACCGAATGTACAAAAAAGGACCTCAGGAGTCTTCTTGGAAAACAAACAGCTTTTGCAAAGCAACATTTTGATGAGTTAAGTGCAAATGAATCAAGAATAATGAGAAACACATGGGCTAAATTTTCCTTAAAATATACGAGTTTAAAAATTAAGAGGAAAAAGTGCTTGGGGAAAATGTGTTTTAAGTTTTAGCCAAACTGAAAACATTCACAAGATGGATCAAGATATTTGTTGAGCCCTCAAAATGACTAGCTTGGTCCATCCTAGACAGAGAGTGAAAAGGAGATAGATTAACACTGGAGGCACACAGATTGGGCCAGCACAGGACCAAGCCTTAGCCTGGTTCCTAGAGAACTGTAAGTTGGAGATTCAAAGCAATATTGCTCTTCTTTCACTTATTTCTCCAAGTAAAACAAGGCCCTGCATTGGGAATATAATACTAAAGAATAAAATAGTACAGTTGTTTGGAAAGTTGTTTGTTGACAACATGCAACGTATTTGATGGTTTGTTTGGTTGGTTGGTTGGTTTTGTTTTTTAAGTCCCTTGCAGGTTGTGTTAGGCTTCCCTGGTGGCTCAGTGGTAAAGAATCCACCTGCAATGCAGGAACCACAGGAACTTCAGGTTGGATCCCTGAGTTGGGAAGATCCCTTCAAGGAGGGTATGGCAACTTACTGCAGTAGTCTTGCCTAGAGAATCCCATGGACAGAGGAGCCTGCCAGGCTACAGTCCATGGGGTCACAAAGAGTCAGACATGACTAAAGTGACTTAGCATGCACGCATGCACAAGCTGTATTAGCAAGAGGAGAAATGAGGAAGATGTGCTGGAATTCCAGAGGCTGGCAGGACTTACAAGCCAAAGGGATTCAGCTATCGTTGCCAGCTTCAAGGTGACAAAAATGGCAGAGGTGAAAAAAGAAGGACAAAGGACCACAGAGGCCCAAACTTCTCATTGCCAGCAGAACCATGATCCAATCAGAGGAGAGGGGGTTTCCTGGAAGCCTGAGAAGGACTTTCTGTGAAGTCCTATGAATAACACTTCACCTTATAGATATTCTGTGAATAACACTTGAACTTATGAATATTCCGTGAGTAACACTTGACCTTGAAATTAGCTGTTCTCCTGAGAATGAACCTGAGATACCCACTATATTTTGCAAAAAGAACAAAAGTCTCTTTAATCACTACCTGGAGCTTCACTCCTTCTCACTGCTCCTCTGTTCCAAAGTGTGGTCTGAAGAAGACCAGACGCCCTTGTGGCTATTGTTGACTCCACTCTATTTCCACAAAGGACCAAGTGGAAGTCAAGCACGTGGATCTAGGAATAGACCTCATGGAGATGGCCATGAGTTTGAATGAACTCCGGGAGTTGGTGATGGACAGGGAGGCCTGGTGTGCTGCGATTCATGGGGTCGCAAAGAGTCGGACACGACTGAATGACTGAACTGAACTGAACTGAGGAGGAATATACAGAATATTGGGTTTTCTAGTTGGGAAGATGGGCCAGCCTTGGACTTGGGTACAAAGGAAAAAAAGAGCAAGTTTTTATAAGGAGACCCCATCTCCACTCCAAGCACATGAAGGTATATTTTTTATTCTCTTGCTGGCTATTGTTTTACTGTTGTGGACATAAGGCCTTATGAAATTCAGAGTATGGGCTTTGGGCTTTTTGGCCCAAGTTGTTTCAGTCCTATTTAATATACAGAACTTTAGGAAGGAAAAACACCTGACTATAGCTGAAATAAAAACCCAGAGGAAAAATATGTCTTTGTACCACATACTCTCTGTGTTCAAAGAAAATCAATGCAAACAAGGATTTGGGGAAGAAAATAGGAGGAGAAAATCTTTTCTGCATAAAGGGAAAGAAAAATAGTTTTTTGAAGCTGCTTTGAAATAAAAGAGCCTCAATTTTAAAGGCAGTCAGCTCCTTCTCTCACTTAGGAAGTGAGCAAGCTAATTACCTTTTCTGAGCCTCAGTTTTCTCTTTTATAAAATGGGGACAGATGTGCAGGGCATTGTGAAGATAAGAAGTGAGGTAGATGATGTGTCTGGCACATAGCAGATAATGGGTACTTGAAAGCCTTTTGCTACATCGTTGTTAACTAGTGGACAGAAAATGTGAAAGTGAAGTACAGCTCCATAAAAACAATGTTTTGGTTCCCATCTGTCTGCTGATCAGAAAAGGTGGAAGGAGACTTCTTAACGATCTTAGAGTCTCGGCAGAGCAGTGTGGGCCTCCCACACAGCAATAGTTCTATGGAGGTGGAGTGACATTTGTGAAGTGACTTGATTGACACTTTCAGCCATAAATATAAAAAGTAACCTCTGTCTTATTAGGAAATACAGAGAAGCCTCCTCTAGATTGCCCACCCGCAACAGGAAAAGGGTTGGGCTCTGCCAGGAATGAAATTTATTCTCAAGATGCATTTTGAGGGTCATCAATAGAGCCATACTGGTCTTGCCTTGCAGGAATAGGATGGCCACCACCAACCAGGAGAGGTGCTGCCCCCAGAAAAGCAATCTGAAAAGTCGAAGCCATTCGTGCCTAAAAACCCCTGCCAGCAAACAAGGGTAGGCTATTTCAGAGGAATTACTGCATCTTCTAAAGCTGCATTTCTTTACAATATGTTTCTAAAGTCTTTAGAGATGTTGCATGCTTGCAAGTGTGAAGTAGTTTAGTTGCATGCTTGCAAGTGTGAAGTTGGGTCCGACTCTTTGTGACACTATGGACCATAGCCTGCCAGGCTCCTTTGTCCATGGGATTCTCCAGAGAATACTGGAGGGGTTGCCATTTTCTCCCCCAGGGGGTCTTCTCGACCCATGGATCAAACCTCTGTCTCCTGCACTGGCAGGCAGGTTCTTTACCACCAGCGCCACCTTAAAACTTGGTTAATAAGAATTAAGTTCTGTCATCCAGTTTGCTTGAGAAACACTCTGATAAACTCTGTAAAACAGGTTTCTTTAGTAGGGCTCTCACACGTGCGTACTTAGTCACTCAGGCGTGTCCACCTCTTTGTGACCCCATGGACTGTAGCCCACCAGGCTCCTCTGTCCATGGGATTCTCCAGACAAGAACACTGGAGTGGGTTGCCATTCCCTTCTCCAAGGGATCGTCCTGACCCAGGGATCAAACCCAGTCTCAGCAGAGCAGTGCTGGGATTGCTTTCAATCCTGCATTGAAAGCAGATTCTTTACCATCTGAGCCACCAGAGAAGCCCCTAGTAGAGACCACCCCACTGATATTTATATGCTCTTTAAAGAACCTAAGACTCTTCTGGAAGGGAATGAAACTTGGATTTTTTTCCCATATTAACTTGATCACAGCTCCCTTTTGGGGGTGGGGGGTGGTGGGGAGCATGCCAAGGACCACCTGATCCCAAGAATACACTCTGGAGACAGCTAATATAAGCAATTCATCAGACCGTTGTTTCTTCTCTTGGATCTTGACTGGAAAATTTATTTGATTACCTTTTGTTGTTGTTTATTGTTTTTACACCTCTAGTTTCCAAATTGACTGCACACCTTTGTCATTTAGGCATCTTTTAAAAAGCATTAACAATAACTTTAATTCTGGACCCCCAACCCAGATCCCCAGAGATGGCAACTCATGTGCCTATACTTATAAAATCCTTCACTGGGGAGTCTGGGGGTCTGGGGCCATCAATCCAGCACAGTTAACTGAGGCCTGACACTCGGGTCACTCCTTTACCCTGTATCATTGACAAAATTTCCCATTTTCTTATTATCACCAACTTCAAGTTGTTGCCATGGGTTTTATCTAAAAAGGTGATGGTGCCAACCCAAAGGGAATTTTGAAGCCTGCAGAGAAAGGGATATTTTCTTTCCACTCTCTAGACTCAAGCAAGCGCAATCACTGGCTTTCCCTAAAACCCATTAATTCTATATTTAGGAAACTAAAAGGAAAGAGGGAAAAAAAAAAAAAAACAACCAACCACAACCTCACACATGACGGAAAAGATTGTTGGTTCCCACTGGCTATATTGGCAAAATGCAGAATGAGTTGCCTTCTGTGGGGTGTTGCCATTCTCATGTTGGATCTTTCTTTTCTAAAGTAAGTGAGTTCATTTATCTTGGACCCACATTCCTCCAGACTGAGTAGGGATCTGGTATCTTCATCACCACAAGAGGTAGTACAATCTGGACATGCCAAGTCTCATAGATGCCTGCGAGCAGTTTTAAAAGGTTTTGGTTAGCTCCAATTTTATTAGAATGAAAGCTTTTCACAAGTAAGAGGTTTTATGGGAGTTATTTTTAAAGTAATGTGTTTTTATTGGTTTCTGGTAAGATCAGTGAAATCACATGGCATTTTTTAAAGAATTTTAAACCAAAAAAAGATGTTCAAACAACTTGCCTGAAACACAAAAGCCAGAAGAGTAAGAATGAAATATTGAACACACGGGGGTTAATGCTAAGATAAAACAAAAACGTTCTGAGGAAGCAGAAGAAAGGGGTAAAGGAGGACGCCAAACCAGAACAAAGAGGAACTGAGTCCAGTGTCTGAACTGTTGCTCCTGTGTTGAGATGCAAGTGCTTACATCTCTTTTAGAAGCAATTGCCCCCACAAATATGGGGATCGCCATTTGTTGTCCATGAAAATTAAATTCATTAGTAAAGAGAGCATACTCTTAGTTACCTAGACCTCAAAAGAATAAAGTAAATGGCACACAAAAATCCAAATGGGTGGTGACACCATCAGGAGAATATCAGACACACATATGGTGGAAGATCCAAGCAGGAATCCTACCTTCTCCTGCTCCACCGCCCTCTTCTTTCTCTTTGTTTCCTTGACTTTGTTCTCTTCTTTTCTGATTGTTAATGTAACACCTGCTCAGAGTGAACGATTTAGACATGTCTAATACAACCTGTAAAAGATAGCCTCTGTTTTCAAGTGAGAAAACAGGCCAAAGGAGAGAGAACAATGACTTAGTCCCATGTTCCATATCAAGGCAGTTGGTTATTTAGGACCAAAAACATTAATTTCAATCGTTCTTCACCCCAGTCTATAATGCTAATATGTACTTTACTACATACACATTTGCACGTGCCTGCTATTGTTTCCTAAAATGCACACATGTGTGGACATACTTCCCCCCTGCACACACTGGGACAGACACTATATGACAGTAAGGTTCATGAAGGAATGGCAAAGTCCATAACTTTTCATGTAGCATGGAAGGCCAGACGTCTAGTACTTACCGGGTGCTCAATAAATACATGGATGAGTAAATCAACGAGTCTCAGTACAATGATTTTTCTATCAAACTATGGCTGCCTCATAACACTTTGATTCAACACAAATGAAGAATTACACAGATCAACCTGCAAAAGGACTCCTCAGAACTCTTTCCTCACCAACCACTGAGAGTACATGCCTCTAGCTTCTCCCATTTCTTTTCAGTAATGGAATGTTCCACCATTTCCCCTCTTACTGGGTAGAATTATAGTAAGTCATGAATGGTGCTAACCAAATATATGTGGCTCCTCACATAAAATCACAGTTCAGTCACTCAGTCATGTCTGACTCTTTGAGACCCCATAGACTGCAGAACACCAGGCTTCCCTGTCTATCACCTACTCCTGAAGATTGCTCAAACTCATGTCCATCCAGTCAGTGATGCCATCCAACCATCTCATCCTCTGTTGTCCCCTTCTCCTCTTGCCTTCAATCTTTCCCAGCATCAGAGTCTTTTCCAATGAGTCAGTTCTTGGCATCACATTGCCAAAGTATTGGAGTTTCAGCTTTAGCATCAATCCTACCAATGAATATTCAGTATATTCAGGACAGATGTCATTTAGGATTGACTGGTTTGATCTCCTTACAGTCCAAGGGATTCTCAAGAGTCTTCTCCAAGACTCTTCAACTCCAAGAGTCTTCTTCAGCTCTCAGCTTTCTTTATAGTCCAACTCTCACATCCGTACATGCCTATTAGAAAAAGCATAGCTTTGACTAGATGGACCTTTGCTGGCAAACTAATGTCTCTGCTTTTTAATATGCTGTCTAGGTTGGTCATAGTTTTTATTCCAAGGAGCAAGCTTCTTTTAATTTCATGGCCGCAGTCACCATCTGCAGTGATTTTGGAGCCCCCAAATATAAAGTCTCTCACCTATTCCATGGTTTCCTCATCTATTTGCCATGAAGTGATGGGACCAGATGAATGTTGAGTTTTAAGTCAGCTTTTTCACTCTCCTCTTCCACTTTCATCAAGAGGCTCTTTAGTTCTTCGCTTTCTGCCATAAGGGTGGTGTATTCTGCATATCTGAGGTTATTGATATTTCTCCTGGCAATCTTGATTCCCCATGAACAGTATGAAAAGACAAAAAGATATGACACTGAAAGATGAACTCCCCATGTTGATGGGTGCTCAATATGCTGCCAGAGAAGAGTGGAGAAACAACTCCAGAAAGAATGAAGAGACAGAGCCAAAGTAAAAACAACGCCCAGTTGTGGATGTGACTGGTGATGGAAGTAAAATCCAATGCTATAAAGGGCAATTTGCATAGGAACCTGGAATGTCAGGTCCAAAAATCAAGGTAAATTGAAAGTGGTCAAACAAGAGATGGCAAGTGTAAACATCGACATTTTAGGAATCAGTGAACTAAAATGAACTGGAATGGAAGAATATAACTCAGATGACCATTATATCTCCTACTGTGGGCAGAATCCCTTAGAAGAAATGGAATCACCCTTACAGTCAGCAAAAGAATCTGAAATGCAGTTCTTGGGTGTAGTCTCAAAAATGACAGAATGATCTCTGTTCATTTCCAAGGCAAACCATTCAATGTCACAGTAATCCAAGTCTACACCTCAACTAGTAATGCTGATGAAGCTGAAGTTGAACAGTTCTATAGAGACCTACAAGACCTTCTAGAACTAGAACCCCAAAAAGATGTCCTTTTCATCATAGGTGACTGGAATGTAAAAGTAGGAAGCCAAGAGATAACTGGAATAACAGGCAAATTTGGCCTTGGAGTACAGAACGAAGCAGGGCAAAGGCTAACAGAGTTTTGCCAAGAGAACACACTGGTCATAGCAAACATCCTCTTCCAACAACACAAGAGAAGACTCTATACATGAATATCACCAGATGGTCAATACTGAAATCAGATTGCTTGTATTCTTTGCAGCCAAAGATGGAGAAGCTATAAACAGTCAGCAAAAACGAAGACTGGGAGCTGACTGTGGCTCAGATCATGAACTCCTTATTGCCAAATTCAGACTTAAATTGAAGAAAGTAGGGAAAATCACTAGATCATTCAGGTATGACCTAAATCAAATCCTTTATGATTATACAGTGGAATTAACAAATAGATTCAAGGGATTCGATCTGATAGAGTGCCTGAAGAACTATGGATGGACATTCGTGACATTGTACAGGAGACATGGATCAAGACCATCCCCAAGAAAGAGAAATGCAAAAGGCAAAATGGTTGTCTGAGGAAGCCTTACAAACAGCTATGAAAAGAAGAGAAGCAAAAAGAAAGGAGAAAAAGAAATATATACCCATTTGAATGCAGAGTTCCAAAGAATAGCAAGGAGAGATAAGAAAGCTTTCCTTGGTGATCAATGCAAAGAAATAGAGGAAAACAATAGAATGGGAAAGACTAGAGATCTCTTCAAGAAAATTAGAGATACCAAGGGAACATTTCATGCAAAGATGGGGAAAATAAAGGACAGAAATGGTATGAACTTAACAGAAGCAGAAGATATTAAGAAGAGGTGGCAAGAATACACAGAAGAGCTATACAAAAAAGATTTTCATAACCCAGATAATCACGATGGTGTGATCACTCACCTAGAGCCAGATATCCTGGAATGCAAAGTCAAGTGGGCCTTAGGAAGCATCACTACAAACAAAGCTAGTGGAGGTGATGAAATTCCAGTTCAGCTATTTCAAATCTTAAAAGATGATGCTGTGAAAGTGCTGCACTCAGTATGCCAGCAAATTTGGAAAACTCAGCAGTGGCCACAGGACTAGAAAAGGTCAGTTTTCATTCCCATCCCAAAGAAAGGCAATGCCAAAGAATATTGAAACTACCACACAATTGCACTCATCTCACATGCTAGTATGGAGAAGGCAATGGCACCCCACTCCAGTACTCTTGCCTGGAAAATCCCATTGTCAGAGGAATCTGGTAGGCTGCAGTCCATGGGGTCGCAAAGAGTCGGACACAACTGAGCGACTTCCCTTTCACTTTTCACTTCATGCATTGGAGAAGAAAATGGCAACCCACTCCAGTGTCCTTGCCTGGAGAATCCCAGGGACAGGGGAGCCTGGTGGGCTGCTGTCTATGGGGTCACATAGAGTCAGACACGACTGAAGTGACTTAGCAGCAGCAGTAGCACATGCTAGTAAAGTAATCCTCAAAATTCTCCAAGCCAGGCTGCAGCAGTACATGAACTATAAAATTGTAGATGTTCAAGCTGGATTGAGAAAAGGCAAAGGAACCAGAGATCAAATTGCAAACATCCATTGAATCATCATAAAAGCAAGATAGTTCCCAAAAAACATCTACTTCTGCTTTATTGACTATCTCAAAGCCTTTGACTGTGTGCATCACAAACAAACTGTGAAACATTCTTAGAGATGGAAATCAAACCACCTGACCTGCCTCCTGAGAAATCTGTATGCAGGTCAAGAAGCAGCAGCTAGAACTGGACATGGAAGAAGAGACTGGTTCCAAATTGGGAAAGGAGTACATCAAGGTTGTATATTGTCACCCTGCTTATTTAACTTATATGCAGAGTACATCATGCAAAATGCCGGGCTTCTCACATTGTAGAATGTAATTTCTGGGCTCCTAGGGTGGCATGAAGCAATAAGAGCAGTCCCCGCCCCTGAGTAAGAGAGTAAGACTACAGGTTATAATGTCTTACCGGTTCCTTCAAGGAGTGGCTTGAGGCAATTCAGTCTTCTAGAAAGAACAATGAGACCCGAATACAGGTTATGTCTGTGCATGCGAGCTAAGTCACTTCAATCGTGTCCACCTCCGTGACCCTGTGGACTGTAGCCCACCAGGCTCCTCTGTCCATGGGATTCTCCAGTCAAGAATACTGGAGTGGGTTGCCATGCCTTCCTCCAGGGGATTTTCCTGACTCAGGGATCAAAACCACTCCTCTTGTATCTCCTGCATTGTCAGTCACGTTCTTTACCACCAGCACCACGTGGGAAGCCCCCACAGGTTATGGCTGTGCCATTGCAATTGCTTAGATTTGGACTCCTGCCCCTCCCAGAGATGATGATGGTATTACCCCAACTCTTTCTTTGAGTTGATATGAGTGTTAAAGAATTCATAATTTGGGGGAGGATCAAAAGTGTTATACATACTAAATTTCTACCAAACAAAAGGAGCTTTCTGAGAATGCTGCTCTGTCCATTTAATTTCCATGCAGTGGTATAGAGAAGATGCAAAAATGCTTTCATAAGGTAATGGTTGATGGACATTTATCAACAACTGGTTCACCTTCATAGTGTAATAAGGTGAAATTATGGCTTTAAAGAATTTGAAGATTTAAAAAATTTTTAATACAATAAAATAATACTTTCATAAAGCATGGACCCCTCTTACTGTAGATTCTTGTTGCTTTCACAGGATGTGAAAAACACTCTTTTTTGAAATGATAGCTTCAAGGGGACCAACTCTCATTATAAGCCCTGAAGAAGGACTACACCCTTTTCCTCCAAGAATAGATTACCTTCAATCTTGAAATGCCACCTGGTTCCACCCAGATTCAATTTAACTATGGCACAATGTTATTTAGTACTGAGTTCACTCATTAAGGGTGTAAGTTGAGAAATGGAAAGGTTGAGCCCAGGGCTGCTTGGAGATTCTTAAATGGAGAAAAGATTAAGTTGTGTTCAATATATTGACCTCCTACCACTGAGAGTGCATGCCTCTAACATCTCCCGTTTCTTTTCAATAATGGAATGTTCCACCATTACCCCCTCTTACTGGGTGACATTATAACAAGTCATGAATGTTGCTCACCAAATGTATGTGGCTCCTCACATCATAGAATGTAATTCATGGCCTCCTGGTGTGGGGTGAAGCAATAAGACCAGTTCCCCCTGGACCAATGAGTTGTGAGGAGAAATGATGTGTGTCACTTTGAATCTGGAAAATTTAACAGCTAATAAAAGTATCTTCATAAACATGCTTTCTCTGCCATAGCACCTAGCAACACTTCTGGTATTAGCCTACATCCCAAAGTATGGAGAAAGGAAACGAAGTCCCCAGTTGACCCCAAATGCTCATGCACAAGACCTTAGTTTTGATATTCTAAACTGCTGAAATTTTAGAATCACCCGTGATTCTAGCATAACCTAGCCTGTTGACTAAAGCAAATTAGGAAGGTAGAGAATATTTAGATGAATTTACTGACTGCCTATACCTATGATAAGCCATTCCAAAACCTAGAGATTTAAAACAACCATTATCTTATTTGCTTATGATTCTGTGGGCCAGCAATTTGGGTTGGGCTCAGCTGAGTGATTCTTTTGTTTATTCCACCTGAGTCACTGCTCTACCTGCAACCATGGGTAGACAGGGTAGAAGCTGGTTTGTCTAGGGAATCTCAACCAGAAAGCCCCGTCTATGTGCTTTGTGTTTTCAGCCTTCAGCAGGTTAGCTGAGGATTCTTTATCTAAGCCTCAGTAGGGCAAGAGAGTAAGAGTACAAGCTATAGTGTCTCCAGGGTCTATGATAAAAACTTTCACTTTCCACTGAGTAGAGCAAATCACTGGTACAGACGCAAGGGAGTAGAAAAATAAACCACGAATTCATTGTAGGAGCAGGAAAATCATATTTAAAGGGGTATAAATGTAGGGAAAGAAGGAATGTGTGGCTTTGGGGGGCAATCTATTATTAACACATCATCTTATGATTAGAATACTGGCCCAGAGAGTTTAGACATTGAAATGGAGTACTGTCCACTGTCTTTAGCATCATCAACAAGATTGTACTGAAGAAACGTTAGCTCAACAAGACCATTGTTTGTGTCCCACAAAGAGTCATCATCACATGGTCTCCATGAGGTTACTTGGCCTCCTTATATTATATGTGTCTTTCAACCAGTGACCACTCCAGCTCCTGAGATACTTGGGTCATCTCCTCTGTTATTATTTATACAATGTTAAAAAAAAAAAACAACACATCTCTCTCAGGATGATGACTTGAAAAAGTCAGATAAGAGCCCCAGCACCCGCAGTTTCACTTAAGTAGGTTGGAACTTCCCATAGTGGTTTCCACAAATAGGTCAATGACTGATACCTGAAACCGTGAAGGCCACAGGAGTAATTTGGATATGATGCAAAAAGAAACCCTCCTTTGGAAAGTGGACAACTTGATGAAAACCCTGATGAATAATAATAGCTATTTCTGAATATTCAGAGTACTCTAATATCACTACCACTGAGAGTATTGAGGTACCACTAAGGCAGGAATCCCTTAGAAAAAAATGGAGTAGCCATCATGGTCAACAAAAGAGTCTGAAATGCAGTACTTGGATGCAATCTCAAAAATGACACAATGATCTCTGTTCATTTCCAGTGCAAACCATTCAATATCACGATAATCCAAGCCTATACCCTAACCAATAATGCTGAAGAAGATGAAGTTGAACAGGTCTATGAAGACCTATAAGACCTTTTAGAACTAACACCCAGAAAAGATGTCCTTTTCACAGGGGACTGGAATGCAAAAGTAGGTAGTCAGGAAACACCTGGAGTAACAGGCAAATTTGGCCTTGCAGTACAGAATGAAGCAGGGCAAAGGCTAATAGAGTTTTGCCAGGAGAAGTCACTGGTCACAGCAAACACGCTCTTCCAACAACACAAGAGAAGACTCTACACATGGACATCACCAGATGGTCAACACCGAAATCAGCTTGATTATATTCTTTGCAGCCAAAGATGGAGAAGCTCTACACAGTCAGCAAAAACAAGACCAGGAGCTGACTGTGGCTCAGATCATGAACTCCTTATTGCCAAATTCAGACTTAAATTGAAGAAAGTAGGGAAAACCACTAGACCATTCAGGTATGACCTAAATCAAATCCCTTATGATTATACAGTGGAAGTGAGAAATAGATTTAAGGTCCTAGATCTGATAGAGTGCCTGATGAACTATGGACGGAAGTTCATGACATTGTACAGGAGACGAGGATTAAGACCATCCCCATGGAAAAGAAATGCAAAAAAGCAAAATGGCTGTCTGGGGAAGCCTTACAAATAGCTGTGAAAAGAAGAGAAGAGAAAAGCAACAGAGAAAAGGAAAGATATTCCCATCTGAATGAAGAGTTCTAAAGAATAGCAAGGAGAGATAAGATAGCCTTCCTCAGTGGTCAATGCAAAGAAATAGAGGAAAACAACAGAATTGGAAAGATTAGAAATCTCTTCAAGAAAATTAGAGATACCAAGGGAACATTTCATGCAAAGATGGGGAAAATAAAGGAAAGAAATGGTATGAACCTAACAGAAGCAGAAGATATTAAGAAGAGGTGGCAAGAATACACAGAAGAACTGCACAAAAAAGATCTTCATGACCCAGATAATCATGGTGATGTGATCACTCATCTAGAGCCAGACATCCTGCAATGTGAAGTCAAGTGGGCCTTAGAAACAAAGCTAGTGGAGGTGATAGAATTCCAGTTCAGCTATTTCAAATCCTGGAAGATGATGCTGTGAAAGTGCTGCACTCAATATGCCAAAAAATTTGGAAAACTCAGCAGTGGCCACAGGACTGGAAAAGGTCAGTTTTCATTCCCATCCCAAAGAAAGGCAATGCCAAAGAATGCTCGAACAATTGCACAATTGCACTCATCTCACGCACTAGTAAAGTAATGCTCAAAATTCTCCAAGCCAGGCTTCAGCAATACATGAACCATGAACTTCCAGATGTTCAAACTAGTTTTAGAAAAGGCAAAGGAACCAGAGATCAAATTGCCAACATCCGCTGGATCATTGAAAAAGCAAGAGAGTTCCAGAAAAACATCTATTTCTGCATTATTGACTATACTAAAGCCTTTGACTGTGTGGATCACCATAAACTGTGGAAAATTCTGAAAGAGATGGGAATACCAGACCACCTGACCTGCCTCTTGAGAAACCTATATGCAGGTCAGGAAGCAACAGTTAGAACTGGACATGGAACAACAGGCTGGTTCCAAATAGGAAAAGGAGTATGTCAAGGCTGTATATTGTCACCCTGCTTATTTAACTTATATGCAGAATACATCATGAGAAACGCTGGGATGGATGAAGCACAAGCTGGGATCAAGATTGCCAGGGAAATATCAATAACCTTAGATACGCAGACGACACCACTCTTATGGCAGAAAGTGAAGAGGAACTAAAAAGCCTCTTGATGAAAGTGAAAGAGGAGAGTGAAAAAGTTGGCTTAAAGCTCAACATTCAGAAAACTAAGACCATGGCATCTGGTCCCATCACTTCATGGGAAATAGATGGGGAAACAGTGGAAACAGTGTCAGACTTTATTTTTAGGGGGCTCCAAAATCACTGCAGATGGTGAGTGCAGCCATGAAATTAAAAGACGCTTACTCCTTGGAAGGAATGTTATGACCAACCTAGATAGCATATTCAAAAGCAGAGACATTACTTTGCCAACAAAGGTCCATCTAGTCCAAGCTATGGTTTTTCCAGTAGTCATGTATGAATGTGAGAGTTGGACTATAAAGAAAGCAGAGTGCTGAAGAATTGATGCTTTTGAACTGTGGTGTTGGAGAAGACTCTTGAGAGCCCCTTGGACTGCAAGAAGATCCAACCAGTCCATCCTAAAGGAGATCAGTCCTAGGTGTTCATTGCAAGGACTGATGTTGAAGCTGAAACTCCAATACTTTGGCCACCTGATGTGAACAACTGACTCATTGCAAAAGACCCTAATGCTGGTAAGGATTGGGGGCAGGAGGAGAAGGGGACGACAGAGGTTGAGATGCCTGGATGGCATCACCGACCCGATGGACATGAGTTTGGGTAGACTCCAGGAGTTAGTGATGGAGAGGGAGGCCTGGCATACTGCAATTCAGGGGGACCCAAAGAGTCAGACACGATTGAGTGACTGAACTGAACTGAAGAGTATTGAAAACTAAATAAAGCATATTCTTTCTGGAGGATGAAGTTATTATCTTCATCAAAATGTGAGGAGCTTGGATAAGTGGTGAAGAGGACATAGGAATTCTATGTCGATTACTTGCTTGTGCAATTTGAACAGATTGAAAATACAATCCACTGAAAAAGCAGTCACCAGAAGGAAAAAATTATGAAGTATTCCCTGGTGGCTCAGACGATAAAATGTCTGCCTGCAGTGCCAGAGACCCGGGCTCGATCCCTGGGTCAGGAAAATCCCCTGGAGAAAGAAATGGCAACCCACTCCAGGATTCTTGCCTGGGAAATCCCATGGACAGAGGAACCTGGTGGGCTACAGTCCATGGGGTCGCAAAGAGTCGGACACGACTGAGAGACTTCACTTTCATTTTTAAGGAGCCAATGGCAGACCACCTAGTCCCCATCAGTAGCCCACCCACCATTCTACCTCCACCTGTCAGCCCACCTGGCTAAAGCTCCAGAGTCCATAGGCTCAGTCCTTCTGTCTCCTGGATTCTTGGGCCTGCAGTATCTTCATTTTCTGGTGTTCAGAGAAGGGCTAGGTGAATACCCAGGAAGCATGGTTCTCAGACCTGACATGCCAGATTCTGCTTTCTTTCTACTGTTGCACGGACAAGGCAATAGGCAAGGGGCACATGAGGTCAGGAAATGCTCACTCAGCCACATCTCCTCTGAAGGCTCCAGGGAGACAGCAAGACTCTTGCTCTCTCAGATGGAATGTGAGCGACCTTCCCTGGGGACAGTTGGATAGATCCAGCTCCAAGAGGTTCCAGAATTTGAAAGGGCAGCCAACCTCTGGTCTGGTTGTGAAGGTTGTAGGAAAATTGTAGTGTGTGCCCTTGGAGTCGCTCCCTGCAGGTCGGCTCTCTGCCGCTTGCCTGTTCTTTCTGCCCTGTGCCAACAATCTAGCTGCTGGTAGTGGAGTGATGACCCTTGAGAGAAGGAAATGAGTCTGCCTATACCAGGAAGGCACCCTGAGCTAGACAAAGGGGCTGCAAAGCCTCTCCCATGCCTAATTTACGCCCATGAGCCTATTTCATTCTTACCCCACCATAGTTTTAACCACTCAAATATCTCTAGATAACATTGTAACAGGATATTTGAGCTAAGACTGGACTTCTGAAATTTTGAGAGCCAAGGATATGATGCCATTTTTAAGCTGCCAACAGATTTCTAATTCAAAACACTAGTAACTAACTAAATTTATTTACTATTTATTTACTAATATTAGTAAAGAAAATACACATAAATTCAATGAGTGCTGGGAATGCATGAATGCATGCTAAGTTGCTTCAGTCGTGTCTTACTCTTTGCAACCCTATGGACTGTAGCCTGCCAAGTTTCTATTTCCACAGAATTCTTCAGGCAAGAATACTGGAGGGGTTGCCATGCCCTCCTCCAGGGGATCTTCCTGACCCAGGGGTCAAACCTATGTCTCTTACATCTCTTGCATTGGGAGGCAGGTCATTTACGATTAGCACCACCTGGGAAGCCTGTGCTGGGGAATAGAAGGGAATCTTTCAGGCTGGAATATAGAAAGTATATGGGATCCTACTGAACACATCATAGAAGTGGAAGCTGGAATCCAGAGTGTTTGGGGAAAGTATCTTCAAAGGTGGAAGGCAGTACTCTTGGCAGAGCCCCAGCGCGCCACTCAACTACATGCCTGTGGGTAAACAGAGCAGAAGTGGGAAGGAGCACAGAAATCAAGGTGATGTCAAGCTCCCTTCTTCCATTCCCTACTGGTATCATAGCTGAGTAAGTGATGGTTTCACTGAAGGTGTGTATAAGGCTCCTGATATGGCAGTCAGTGTCTCCTTCTACATGGAGGAAGGGATAACCTGTTGGTCAACCCACCCTTCCTAATTTCCCACCCCGTTGGTCAAGGCTCAAGTCACTCTGCTGCACCATTCAAGGAAGGATGTGTTGGAGAAGCAGAGCTATGCAACAGAAATGAAAACCCATGCCACCAACTGTATAAGTCATCCAAGTCTGTGATTGACACATTAATGGACAGCCAAAGATCAGGAGAGGGGCTTTCCAGGTGGCACTAGTGGTAAAGAACCTGCTTGCCAATGCAGGAGACCTAAGAGACTCAGATTCAATTCCTGGGTCTGGAAGATCCCCTGGAGGAGAGCATGGCACCCACTCCAGTATTCTTGCCTGGAGAATCCCATGGACAGAGGAGACTGGTGGGCTACAGTCCATAGGGCCACAAAGAGTCGACATGACTTGGCAAACACGCAAAGATCAGGAGAAGGTGGATGATCCACTCAGGATAACTTGCAGCCCAAAACAAACACACAAAAATGACTCTGGAGAAAACAGAAAATTCAGGAAACAGCAGAGAATTTTCCACCCCAAATCGAATAAGAATGCTCAAAGATATTTAAGATTCTTAGAAAAGAATAGACCACTCTGAAAATGAAGCAATCAGAGGATAAGAAAAAGTGCTTTGAAAATAAACATATGATAATATTGTGGATGTTTGTGCTTACTGACTGAGCATTCATTCCATTCTTACACATTCCTCAAAGAACTTCCCTTTGGTAGCACTGTCCACTCATCCCAGGGACTCGATGTTATGCACATTTTGGTTATAACAATAAGAGTGTGGGAGGCAAAGAGGGTGGAGGTAGAGTGGCCTAAAGAATGGTCCCTAAAGATGTCGTGTCTTAATCCTTGGAGCCTGTGAGTATGTTATCTTACATGGTAAAGGGATTTTGCAGATGTGATTAACTTAAGGATCTTGAGATGGGAAAATTGTTCTGAATTATATGGGTGAGTCCTTTGTAATCATGAGTCTTATGAGAGGGAAGCAGGAGGGTCAGGATGATAGTAAGAGATTTTACAATGGAAACAAGAGATTGGAGTGATGTGGAGAAGTGGTCCAAAGCCAAAGAATTGAGGTGATTTCTAAAAAATGAAAGGCAAGAAAATGCATTTTCCCCTAAAGCCTATGAAAGGAGGATAGCCCTGCCATCACCTTGATTTTAGACGTCTAACTTCCAGAACTGTAAAAGAATAAATCTGTGTTTTTTTCAGCAACTGTTTGTGGTAATTGGGAATAGCAGTGATTAAAAAAAAAAAAAAAAAAACTAACATAGGAAGTATTATTGATTTAGTGGATAGATATCAAGGATGATCAATGTACTGAAATGTATATGCAGCTGCTTATAATGAAACATCACTTGACCAAAATGGCAATAGCACCAAAGTTGAGAAACATTGGAAGCTACTCAGAAATATCTTTTCTCCTTTGCCAGTGGTTGGGCCAAGAATGGGTGCATGACAAAATTCAGCCCAAGAGTTGTAAATAGAGTTTGGCTGGGTTTCTCAGAGGTCTCCTCCTCTGGAAAGACATTAACAAAGAAGTACACATACCATGGTTGGATGGAATCACCAACTCAATGGGCGTGAGCTTGAGCAAGCTCCAGGAGATGGTGAAAGACAGGGAAGCCTGGCGTGCTGCAGTCCACGGGGTCACAAAGAATCGGACACAACTGAGCGACTGAACAACAACAAAATACATACCAAGTTCCTCCTGGAACTCATCCTACAGCCATGATGAAGTTCTGTGGATAACAGAACAAAGATGGAAAGCATTTAAATCATTGTGACATGTTTAAACAGGTAAATCAACCAACCCCGAATCCTGTCCCACCTCTGAATTTACAGTTCTACAATTTTTTTACAAAAAGACCTTAATGCTTAAGCCATTTGAATTTGACTTTCTGTTGCCGAAAGTGTGTTCTGAATAATACAATTGCAAAAATATTGATAGAATTGTTTGAAACGTAAGGCCAAAGATGACTCCTCAAAAGAAAAAGACACAAACTAAGTAGAAAATTCATGAATTTAAGCTAGCAACGTAGACTTCCCAACACATGCAAATTGGAGGCGTTAAATTAACCAAAGAATATAGTCATACCATGCAATATTATTAGGTAATAAAAGGAACAAAGAACTAGTACCTGCTACGATATGGATGAATCTTGGAAACATTACACCAAGTGCAAAAGCCAGGCACCAAATGTCCCATATTTTATGATTCTGTTTATATGAAGTGTCCAGAATAAGTAAATCTATAGAGACAGAAAATAAACTAGTGCTGGACTTGGGATGATAAGATGATGGGTAGTGACTATAATGGGTAGCAGTTTATTGGGATTTTTTTTTGAGATGATGAAATTCTTCTAAAATTGTGATGATGATTGCACAGCTTTGTGAGTATGCAAAAATGTTGAATTATATAGTATGCAAATTATATCTCAAGAAAACTTTTAAAATAATTTTAAAAATATTTTTAAATGTTCTATACATAAAAGTCCATAATTAACAGAAACATCAAATACTAAGTGTGTGTGTGTGTGTGTGTGTAGTCGCTCAGTTGTGTCCAACTCTTGCGACCCCGTGGACTGTAGCCTACCAGGCTTCTCCGTCCATGGGATTCTCCAGGCAAGAATACTGGAGTGGGTTACCATTTCCTTCTCCAGGGGATCTTCCCGACCCAAGAATCGAACCCGGGTCTCCCACATTTGAGGCAGATGCTTTAACCTCTGAGCCACCAGGGAAGCCCGGATTGAAAAATGAAATTCACATTTCAATATATATTTATAAAAGCTTGTAGAGAGTATAAACGTTGCCTACAACATTTAAGATTCAAAACTACATCTATTTTGTTAAAATATGGGATATTGAAAGAAAGGGATATTGAAGAAAATATGTTAAAGAAGGGATACTGAAGAAAATATTGTTAAAACAATACGGGACATTGAAGAAAATAATCTGAAAACTAAAAAAATTATTTGAGCCTATAATTTTATACTCAACTAAACTATAAAAATGATAAGTGTATTGTGAGGAGGGGGTGGATATCAAACATGCAAGGATGTAGAGTTTTCCCCCACATATCATTTCCCAAAATTCATTTGATAGTATAATTCTGGAAACAGGAAAGGAATAAAAGAAAACATGGGATTCAATAATAGGGCATCTAACTGAAGACTGAAATGAGGAGAATCCCAGGATGAGTTCTGTGAAGCAGATCTAAAAAACAATATATCCAAGTTTGAAAGTTTGAATTAGCAGTCAGAAGGCTATTTAAAAGGCTTCAAGAAGAAAGTGGTCTCATTCTCAATAGTATGATTAAGTTTTTCTGTGCTCAGTCACTCAGTCATGTCCAACCCTTTTGCGACCCCATGGACTCTAGCCCACCAGGCTTCTCTTATCCATGGAATTCTCCAGGCAAGAATACTGGAGTGGGTTCCCATTTCCTGCTTCAGGGGATCTTCCCAACCCAGGCATCAAACCCACATCTCCTGCACTGGCAGGCAGATTCTTTACTACTGAGCCACATGGGAAGCCCCCCATATGGTTAAGTTACTGGACAATCTTAATTAAGACATAAAGGCATGATTTTGTCAACCAGGAAAATAAAAAAAAAGAAAAGAAAACTTCTCCAGGGGGGAAAAAGTACAAAAAATTTCTTGGTATCAGTCAGTTTAGTCGCTCAGTCATGTCCAACTCTTTGAGACCCCATTGACTGCAGCATGCCAGGCTTCTCTGTCCATTACCAACTCCCGGAGCTTGCCCAAACTCATGTCCATTGAGTTGGTGATGCCATCCAACCATCTCATCCTCTGTCATCCCCTTCTCCTCCTGCCTTCAATCTTTGCCAGCATCAGGGTCTTTTCCAATGAGTCAGTTCTTCATATCAGGTGGCCAAAGTATTGGAGCTTCAGCTTCAGCATCAGTCCTTCCAATGAATATTCAGGACTGATTTCCTTTAGGATTGACTGGTTTGATTTCCTTGCTGTTCAAGGGACTCTCGAGAGTCTTCTCCAATACCACAGTTCAAAAGCATCAATTCTTCAGCGTTCAGCTTTCTTTATAGTCCAACTCTCACACCCATACCTGACTACTGTAAAAACCATAGCTTTGACTACACAGAGCTTTGTTGGCAAAGTAATGCCTCTGCTTTTTAATATGCTAAGTTGATCACAGCTTTTCTTCCAAGGAGCAAGCGTCTTTTAATTTCATGACTGCAGTCACTGTCTGCAGTAATTTTGGAGGACCCCCCAACCGACCCTGCCGAAAAATAAATGCAAACTTATAAGTGGTGCAGCAGAAGGAGGTGTACTAGTTTCCTATGTTGTCCTAACAAATTATCGCAGACTTAATGGCTTAAATAACAAAACATGCTCTCTTATGGTTGTAAACAGTAGAGTTCAATATCTTTCTCCTAGGGCTGAAGGCAAGATGTCATCAGGGTTGTTTCTTTCTGGAGGTTCTGGGGGATCATCCCTTTCCTGGCCTTTCTAGCTTCTAGAGGTCACCTCCATTCCTTGGCCCATGGCCCCTTCCAACAACTTCAAAGCCAACAATATAGCACCTTCAGTCTCTCTCTGACTTCCTAATCTCTGTTTCTAAACAGAATCAGGATATGCCAACCCGAGTACACTACTTTGGCATAAAAATCATTTTGTGCTAACTCATGTGAGTTCATGAAATCCCTTATCTGCCTAAAAGCAGAGACTCAATTGTCATAAATCCCTCCCGGGAGCAATCTTCTCTTCTTGGAGAGAAGTTGGCAGCACACCCAGAGAGCCATCTTCACAAACTATCATATGTCTCATCTGTTTTCCTAAGGACCCATTTAACTTTCCAAAAAGTCACTTGCTTTTTCATAAGTGCCCTTTCTCCCCCTCCCTTTTCCTGCTGTGTTCCATTCTCAGACCCTAAATTCTAAGCACCTCTTTGAGTTACTTGTCTCTGGGTATTCTATGTGTGTGCACCGTCGCACACGTGCTAATAAACTTCTGCTAGTTTTCCCTGTTAATTTGTCTTTCGTCAGTCAGTTTGTAGAGCCCCAGCCAGGGAATTTAGGAGGATAAAAGCAGAAAGAATTTTTCCTCTTCTGTGATTCAACCATCACATCTTCTCTGACTCTGATACTTCTTTCTCCCTCTTTAAAGGACCTTTCTGATTACATTAGGTCCCTGCAGGTAATCAATCCATAATTCAGTATAATCTCCCCATCTCAAGATGGTCTCTTCTTGCAGGTAAAGTGATATATTCACAGATTAGGGGATTAAGATGTAGACATCTTTAGGGAGCCTCCATCTTATAGGGTGAGAAGGGAGGATCCATGTGTCTGACGTTGTGTTATTTTCCTAAAATTTTGTTTTATTTTCCTTACTGTATATGTATTTTCCTATACACTTAGTTTCCTAAACTGTATAATCACCTCAGTTTATAAGGCTTCAACCTATAGAAAAAACATGGATTATTGATTATAGTAATAGAATGTGAAATGTCAATAAACCTAAGCAATGTAAAAATAACAATATGGCTGAGAGAAATTAAAGAAAGTGGAAGGCCTCTGTAGAAATGCTAACTTCCCTCATCTTAAAGGGGAATAATATAATGTTATTAGATTAAGAAATAGAATTATATTATTTAGCTCTCCAACAGGAGTTGTGATGCTGTCTCAGTGATTCTATGATCCCATGGGGGAACCTTGAAACTGAGATGACCCTTAAGAATTGTCACGCATGGGACTTTATTATATTATAAAGTTCTCCAACAGGAAAACTTGAAATAATTTAAGTAGCAAAATTGGGAGGACATAGGGAGAATGAGTTCAGACCCTTATCTTTCTTATCAGAATTCAATAGATGCAGCTCAGAATTGATTGACCAAGAAGTAAAGTTGTGAGTATTTGATGTGGGCATGTGAAATCAACTCAAGAAGTCTAAAGACTAAAAACATAGACAATTAAATATTAATACTATTAATATTAAATATTAATAGTAAACCTCTGTGGAATGGGCTGAGCATGTGCCAGGTAGAGGAAAAGATTGCTTTGTTTCATTTATACTCGGATGTCCCTCCCAGAACCTGGAAGGGGATGATTATTTTGCAGCTACTGGTAGTACTGCCTGGAGTCAGTTCTCAGTTATCAGCCCTTCTCTGATCTGTCTCAGTTAAAGAAAGCTGCCTTGCTTAGGAGGAATTCCCACCTCCTCCGATGGAGGTAACCTCCTGATAAATATTCACTGGGAGGACTGATGCTGCAGTCAAAGCTCCAGTACCTTGGCCACCTGATGCAAAGAGCCGACTCATTGGAAAAGACCCCGATGATGGGAAAGATTGAAGGCAAAAGGAGAAGCGGGCAGCAGAGGATGAGATGGTTAGATAGCATCACTGACTCAATGGACATGAATCTGAGCAAACTCTGGGAGATAGTCAAGGACAGGGGAGCCTGGCGTGCTGCAGTCTATGGGGTCGCAAAGAGTCAGACACAGCTTAGCTACTGAACAACACCAACAACCTATAGGCAGCCTATATAAAATGGTAAGTCTGGGGCAGCAAGTCCTGTGCAGAACAATTATTAAGGGTTAACCCAATTTCAAGGCTCCCTCATGGGGTCATTGAACCATGGATACAGAATCCCCACCAACCACCCCTTCAGCCCCAGTCCTGCTCCAAGCATCTCCCTCACACATGGATCTCAAGTCTTCCCTAATAAACTTCCTACTTCCTGGTCTCCGTCTCATTCTGCTTCCTAAAGGGCTCAAGCCACGATAGATCTGTTTACACCAACTTTTGAAAACTCTGCCTAAACTACTTTTGTACATGTCAGCACAGAACCAAGAGCACACTCTTGTTTGTTTGTTTGTTTTTTCCTAGACATGAAGATCCATTTAAAATCTGAGGGAAGATTTAATCTTGATTCTGAGAAAAAAATCCAATAAGGGACTGTTCGCTCACACCATTACCCTGACTTCCCTCATCTATAATGGAGAGATTAAAACAATGAGGAGCTAAAATACTTTGCCCAGTAATGGAACACATTGTCTTTTTGGAGTATGTGTGGCCTTGTGTTTTCTCAGTACACTTAAGTGTAGTGTTTTTCAGCTTCAGGGCTTGTTTGTGGGTTTTAAACTTAATTTGGAAAAGTCAAAACTCAACATCTTTTATCAAAGGAAGAAGAATGTATTACTATTCTCTGTCCAAATAAATACATGAACATATAGAAATTATTGTGAGAAGCATCTTATGTAGTGGGAAACTGTATGGCCTTGATCATAAATTCCAGTGGTTTCTTATAACACATGAAATCAAATCCAAAGTCCCAATTAAGTTTTACCATATCTTACAAGATCCCACCTCCATCTATATCTTGCCTCACACCATACCTCTTCTCACCCTACTCATCACTCTGGAGCCACACAGCCTCTCTGCCATCCTGTAGCTTACTAAACCGACTTCTGCCTCAGGACCTTTGCACTAGCTGTTCTCTTGCTTGAAATACCTAAATTGTCTTCCTTTGAATCTTGGCTCTATCTTGTCATTCAAGTCTCAGCTCAAATGCATCCTCAGCATAGAGACCTTCCCTGCCCAGCTAGTATAAAGCAATACCCTCTTCCTTCCTTTATACCTCACTCAGCTTTATTTTCTCCAAAGCACTTACCTCCACCTGGAATTATCTTGTATGTTTGTTGTTGTTGTTGCTCAATCACTAAGTTGTGTCCGACTCTTTGCGACACTGTGAACTGCAGCAAGCCAGGCTCCTCTGTCAAATTCATGTTTACTTGCTTATCGTCTACTCTCCCTGTCCCCCTAGAAGGTAACCTTCACAGAGCAGAAACTTCCTGTCTTGGCCCAGCTATCTTTGTAGCATGTAGAACAGTTCTTGGCCACAGTAGGTGCTCAAGAAATATTTACTGAATAAGCAAACACTATCATAGTATCTGAGTTTGATATGTTTAGGAATACCACCCCAAATTAGAAGAAATACTCCTTACTTTTAATGAAATTAGGAGATAGAGTCACAATTTTGAAATAATTTTAAGTGCTGGCAATTAGTTCAGTTCAGTTCAGTTCAGTCGCTCAGTCGTGTCCAATTCTTTGCGACCCCATGAGTCGTAGCATGCCAGGCCTCCCTGTCCATCACCAACTCCCAGAGTTCACTCAGATGCACGTCCATCGAGTCAGTGATGCCATCCAACCATCTCATCCTCTGTCATCCTCTCCTCCTCCTGCCCCCAATCGTTCCCAGCATCAAAGTCTTTTCCAATGAGTCAATTCTTTGCATGAGGTGGCCAAAGTACTGGAGTTTCAGCTTTAGCATCATTCCTTCCAAAGAAATCCCAGGGTTGATCTCCGTCAGAATGGACTGGTTGGATCTCCTTGCAATTAGTTAAGTGATACTTAACTTATGTTGTGAAACAGAACGCCCTGGCTATCCCAGGCATGGAAAGCTGTGGTCATTTTCCCCAGGGAAAGAAACGTGCTCATATATACATGAAGTATGGTGCACACAATTCTGAGATTTCTTCCCCAAGTTGAGAAGTCCTTCTTTGAAGACTATGTGAAAACCATTGGTAAGTGGCACATAGTTAGCAGGTGAGGGAGTGTTACTGAAGTAACTGAACATATCTTTTCCCCTTGATGGCTGACACCATTTAAACAAGTCTGGCTAGGACAGTATGGAGTTTCCTTTAAAAACTAAAAATAGAGCTATCATATGGTCCTGCAATCCTACTCCTGGGTATATATCTGGAGAAAACCATCATTCAAAAAGATACATGCATCGCAATGTTCACTGCAGCACTATTTACAACAGCCAGGACAGATGAATGGATGAAAAAGATGTGGTATGTTTGTGTGTGTGTGTGTGTGTGTGTGTGTATACACAATGAAATATTCATCAGCCATAAAAAAAGAATGAAAGAATGCCATTTGCAACAACTTGGATGGACCTAGAGAATATGTTAAGTGAAGTAGATAGAGAAAGACAAACATCATGATATCATTTATATGTGGAATCTTAAAAAATGATACAAAATTACATACAAAACAGAAACAGGCTCACAGACATAGAAAACAAACTTATGGTTATCAGAGGGGAAGGGAGAGATAGTTAAATTAGGAGTTTGGGATTAGCAAATACCCACTACTGTATAAACACTAGGCAACCAGCAAGAACTATTGAATATCACAGGGAATATATTAAATATTTTATAATAACCTATATTGGAAAAGAATCTAAAAGAGAATATGTGTGTGTGTGAATCACTTTGCTGTACACCTGAAATTACCACAATATTATAAATCAACTATGCTTCAATAAAAATAAATATATACATTTTTAAAACTCTGGCTAACTGGGTGCTTTCTCCTGGAACAGGGAGAACAGGGTTGAGCAGGCAGAAAGATCGAAGAGGTCACCTACTCTAACCCCTTGCCGGGCATGACTGCTCTTCTGAACAACCTCAGCTGCTCAATGATCTTATCAACTGCCCTTCTGGCCTTGGCTAACCTCTCTGAAGTGATATTAGCCCCATCTCATGTAATTACCTTTAAATGTGTCGGTCTCCTGTATTTGACTATAAATTCATTAAGACAGATTTACCTGTGAGTCCCTTCAACACTGATGAAACAGATACAAAGGCACTGGGTTCAGAACTTTATGCCAATAAACTATCTTACTTTTCTAAAACTTAGCATTCATCACAATCCTAAGAGAGGTACCCTAGTGTGTATTTCCCCATTTATTTATTAATTTCCTTTCTTCATTAGAATTTAGCTTTTGCAGGATTATCAGCTACAAGTGAGTGCTGTAAACAGAGTTGAATAAATGAATGAATGATGAGTGCCTACGCCATGCTAGGCACAATTCTAGGCATTGGCCATATAGAAGAGAACAAGATAAGAAGCCCCTTGCTTTCTTAAGGTAGACCCCAAAAAGACCACAAATAAATTGGTAAACCTATTGTTTTATTTTAGATGATCAATCCTCTAAAGAAAAAAAAAAACAGAAAAGCCAGTTAATGAACTTGAGAATGACTTGCGGCAGGATATGTGGGGTCCGGAGAACCCCCTCTGAGGAAGCAACATTTAAACAAATGTTGAAGCATGAGAAGAATGTAGCAATAATAAGAGTCCAGGGAAGAGGCTTCCAAATGGAGAAAGAGCAAATGCAAAGGCCCTGAGGTAGGAGTTTGTTCTGGTCAAGAAGCAGAAGGAAGGCCACTGTGTCTAGACGTGTGGGTGTCAGCTCAAGTTCAGAAGAGAAGTTTGGGGACACAGACAGGGGTCAGATCAAGTAGTGTAAAAACTCCGGATGTTGTCAAAGGGGAGGTGGGGTGGGGGGAGGATGAACTGGGAATTTGGGATTAGCAGATGCAAACTGTTATCTATATATGTGTATAACTGATCACTTTGCTAACACAGAAATTAACATGACATTATAAATAACTATACTCCAATAAAATAAACTAAGAAAAATAAAGATCATTGTGGCTTCTGTCCAGAAAATGGACTGTGGGGACAGGAAGCACCAGAGAGTGAACAAATGGACAAGTGGATGGAGGACGGATGAAAGGGCAGCAGAGGGATGGCTCCCTGGAGACTGGAGACCTGAGGTCGAATCCCTGCGCACTCCCAACCACTTTGCAGGATGGGCGAGTCCGTCTCTGCCCAAACCTCTGTTTTCTCACCCTTAAAATAAGAGGACCATGGAGCTCTCTTTCAGGGCCACTTCACCTGTCACATTCTGGAAACTCCTGCATTTCAGTCTTGTTATCTGGGTTAAGAGACAAAACTAAAGACTGCAGGTTAGTCCCCTGCCTGCCTGAGCCACCTTGAGACAGCCCACTGGCCAAGCAGGTGACAATACTCAGGCCCGCTTATGACGTCCTTTGGCTGGGGTGGGCTTCTGGAGCCAAATAGTGTCCTTCCCACTGGCTTTTCCTGGTTCCATCAGAGCAGATGACACCCACTTGATTCTGCTTCTTAGTGAAAAGAGAGAGGGCACCCAGCCTTTAAAACAGCAACTCATCGGGGAGGCTTTGATCAGGTCCATTCCTTGCTTTGCTCTTTGCTCCCCTCTCCCCCACCAAGAACATACGGACACCCCTCCAGTCTCATCCCAGTGTCTCCTCTACGAGGGGAGAGGTGCTCCTTGGCCAGCGTTCCAATGTAACTTACTGCATTCAGTTGATGCTGAAACCAAAAAGAAAAAGGGATTGACCTGGCTGGATATTGAATCTGGCTGCCTCCCTCCCTCCTTTCCTTTCATCTCCCAAAGTGGTCCTCTCCTGGCTCATGGGAGAGGGCTTGCGCTGGGCTGGGGGTCACACCACCTCCCCCTCCCAACTTCCTCGCTCCCTCGCCCTATGGACACTTGCTTGTGCAGCTGCTCAATATAAATTCCTCACATACATCTCCGGCCGGCCAGTTTATTTTTATAAACAATAAATAGGACGACATTCCTATGGTGTCCCACTCCGGCCGGCCTGGTTTGCAGAGCTGGGGGACGGCAAGGGAGAGTTGGTGGGGTTTACACAGATGGCGGCCCGCATGTCGTAAATCTCATAAACACGAGGGAGGTTTTTTTTCCCCAGAAACATAAACAACAACAACTCACTGCCCACCCCGTTTTCTTTCTTCCCCCAAGATCACAAGGCATTATCGAGGCCTACAAATCACCACCAGATGATATTAAGTTGCTCGAATAACACTCGGAATCCCTTCCGGTGTGTGATTTTTCTTCATTAGAAACGATGGCCCAAGTGCACCAAATCCTCTTTCTCTCTCCTCAAAATTTATAGATCACAGTCTCTAAACTAATTGTTACTTGCACACTAGGCCTCAAGCTGTTTGTCCACAGAGCAATTACCTCCGAGGCCTTGATTAAAGGGGAGCAGAAGTGAAAGAAAAATGAAACTCTCTGGCTGGCTGGGGACAATGTCCTGACATCCTTCTGTGGATGACAGCGAGTGAGGGGCCTCCTTCATCCGTCACAGACCCCTGTCCAAAGCCCAAGACATGACAGGTCAGGGGATACAGGCCACCGATCACTCTTATGACCTTCCGAACCAATGCAGCTCCCAGGCTACCGCAGCATCTTCCTGGAAAGAGGATCGTTTCCTCTGATTCCACGTCTCACCCTCCCAGGTTTTGGTACATCCGCTGCTCATATTCATTTACTTCTGTGTGGATAAGCCAAGTGAGAGGTAGCTTTGCTCAGAAACAACCTGGGCTCTGCATTCCTACTGCCTTCAGGAGGTTCTCAGCATCCAGGTGGTGAAGTTGAGTGTGTCCCCTCAGAATGACTTCTGAGTGCTGTCCTTGGAACAACCTTGCCCCACCCACCCAGTACCCATCTCCCCTCCCTTGGTGGAGCAAAACCCCAAGCCCTGGAGTCCAACTTAGCAATGTCATTTGCCACTTCTTACAGAGAGATTGGGGCTTCCCTGATGGCTCAGTTGCTAAAGAATCTGCCTTCAATGCAGGAGACCCCAGTTTGATTCCTGGGTCAGGAAGATCCACTGGAGAAGGGATGGGCTACCCACTCCTGTATTCTTGGGCTTCCCTTGTGGCTCAGCTGGTAAAGAATCTGCCTGCAATGCGGGAGACCTGGGTTTGATCCCTGGGTTAGGAAGATCCCCTGGAGAAGGGAAACGCTACCCACTCCAGTATTCTGGCCTGGAAAATTCCATGGACTCTATAGTCCAAGGGGTCGCAAAGAGTTGGACATGACTGAGCCACTTTCACTCTCACAGACAGATTGGGTCTTCCCTGGTATCTCAGAGGTAAAGACTCCAGCTACAATAGAGGAGATGTGGGTTCCATCCCTGGGTGGAGAAGGTGCCCTGGAGAAAGAAATGGCAACCTACTCTAGGATTCTTACCTGGGATATCCCATGACAGAGGAGCCTTAAGGCTCAGAGACAGAGAGCAACTTGCCTGACATCACACAGCAAACTGGTGCCAGGGAGAAGCCTCTAACTCCCCTGATGTCCTCGAAATCTTGCTGTTTGCAGATGGAATTTCAATTCAAAATGTCGTAGAGGCAATGTCTCCTGCGGATGTCCCTAATCATGACCAGTTTGCATCACCAACCATAAACACTACATAAGAAAGCACTTCTTTTAAGGGAACTCAAGGTGATTGTCCTTCTCCAAGTGCCTTAGGGGGAGGGGTAAGGGTGGGAGTGGGGGAGAAATGCATTATTTTGGCATCAGTCCTGGTCCATCAAGCTTCTGCTATCAGTCTGTGATACAAGAATGTTATTAGTGTTCCACTAATGGAAGCTTACCACCCATGGGTGGGCTCTGGTCCACCCCAGCACCTGGGACTATGCCCCAGGGTGCTTGCAGACAAAAGGAGGGTGCACAGAAATGCCAGTGGGTAAACAATCTGGGAACAGCTCTTGACCATGGAAGGAGGGGAGCAGGCAGAGAAATGCCCCAGCTTCTTCAGCCCTCAAATGGAAAGACCTCGACACATGACCTACAGGTCTCTTGGAGGTCGCCAGCCCTGAATCCCCAGAAAGATGAGCGTCACCTTCATGAGCATTTCCTCTTCCTTAGCACATGCTGTAATGGCTACCTTCCCATCCCCATCTCACTCCTCACAGCCCTGCCTGCAGCTCCTGAGATCACTGTCCAGATAAATTCTTTGCACTCAAATCCTGTCTCAGGGTCTGCTTATGGGAAAAACCAAACTCAAGAAACTTTACAACCATCTTCCCTCTTATAAATGGCATGGGTGTCAGTTCAGTGGACTAGGTTTTTGCTTTTTCATTTATTTAACCAGAATTTTAAATTCATGGTATTTTAAATAAAGGTTTTTTTAAAAAAATAGGAATTCCCATTTCTTGGAAAAATCAGAAATTCTGGTGTCCACATATGGCAGCCCAAAGAGGAAGTGGGAGCAGCTGCCCCTTGTAGACAGATCTGTTGTCCTGGGTTCCTTCTGGTCTGTACCAGACCCTGCTTTGTTCTTCCATGTCAGCTTCCTGGCCCCTGTGGGCAGTTGTTTCTGAACTGCAGGTTTTGATATTATTCTGGGCTTTTTCTAATGGACAGCAGACAACAAATTAAGCATCAGCCTTTCATCCTGTTTAGTTTTTTCCTAAAATCTAACAAAGGGACTCCCAAAGATGTGAAGGTATTTGAGTATTGCTCTTTTTATTCTTTTTAATTTCAGGTTTTGACTTTTTTTTAATTGGGGTATAGTAGCTTTACAACGTTGTTAGTTTCTGCTGTACGGCAACGTGAATCAGCTATATGTATACATACATATATCCCCTCCCTCTTGGACCTCCCTCCCACCCCACCCCCCATCCCACCCATCCGGGTCACCATGAAGTACTGAACTGAGCTCCCTGGGCTACACAGTGGATTTTAGCAATCATGGTTCTCAATTTTTACAGTGAAGAATTTCTTGTCAACCCCCAGTCACAGTTTGGCCAATTTATGTAAGCTCCATACATTGGACTCAGCTTCAACAGGAAGCCAAACCAATACGTTTCCCTTTGACTTCAGTTCATGGTATGTTCCAGGTAGACAGCTTTAGTGGATGTGATCAGACTGTCTTACCTTGACAACATGTTTTGCATTGTTGAATTTTATTTAGCTTTGCCTTGGATGAAATAAAAATTATTTTCAACAGGAAAAAAGTTCCTTTGAGGAGATAAACTTTCAAAACTAATGCCATCCTTCTTCTACCTCGGGGTAGTAGTTTAGTCTCTAAGTCATGTCCGACTCTTGCAGCCCATGGACTGTAGCCCACCAGGCTCCCCTGTCCATGGGATTTTCCAGGCAAGAATAGTGGAGTGGGTTGCCATTTTCTACCTCATACCTTACTGCTAGTAATATTTATGGATTCTTTTTCTCTTGTACAGCTTCCTACATTTCAAACAATTCCTTTTTCCTCGTATCGAAGTGCTACATGTACAAGCTCGGGCGAATCAGAAATGAACCATTCATGGTACCTGCTCTAGAGGAACTCATGGTCCAGTAGGGGTGACAGATGGGGTCAGATAATTTGTGGGGTTGCCTAGGGAGGACTGTGAGAGTTCTCAGGTGACAAGAAGAAAAGAGTGATCAGTTTACTGGCAGAGGGAAGGGAAGACTTCAAACAGAAGAGCATCCATTGGGCTTGAAGGCTGATGAGCATTTGGCTAAGTGGAGGAGGGGAACAAAGACTCTCCCAGCAGAGGGACCAGCTTGAAGGAGGCACAGAGGTTCAAAACTGCCTGGGACATGAGTTCAGTAAAACAAGTGGTCACAGAGACATCTGGGAGACCAAGGCCAAGGAATTCCCGAGTCCAAGCTCCATTTTCCAGTCCAAAGTATGGGAGAGCACCTGGGCTTGGAGCTCCTAGAGGTCACCTGCATTCCAGGGCTTCCTGTGTGAGTCGGCACTTTTTAGACTGCACTTCTTCTCTGAGAAGTATTGATTGTCATGTGTTCTTGGGAAATCCAAAGAATAGCATAGCTTCAACACTGCAGATCTCTTGGCTGTTTTTTCCTCTTTATTGGTTTTGTTTTCCAGGCAAGTTTTCCAAGAGATGGCAAAGATGGTCACTGATATCTTCGAGACACATTGATGATGTCAATCTTTCTGGAAAGACAGTGTCTCTTTCTCATTAATTTCCATGAACTTCCAAGAGAAAGAGCCTCATTGGCTCCAACTATGTCACATGCCCATTTATAGACCAATTAATTACTTGTGGTCAGGAAAATGCAATATTTTCACTGGACAGTCTGACATCAGACTGCATGGGATGGAGTCAATTTCTTCCTGTAATAACTATGAGTAGTAGAGAGTTGGCACCCCATAAAAAGTTGGGATGCTATCTCCCAAGTGGGCAGTGGATGAAAGGCAGGGGAAATCAAAGCACTTCCTCTTATACAAGTGCGTCCCTGGCCCCTCAACCCCCAGATGTGTGCTCTGTGAAGAGGACAGCATCCCTCTTGCCAAGATGATAACTGCTTGGACTTTGCTGGTCCTCAGTTTCTACTCTAACTTTCAGCTCTTCTGCCAGAGCAGCGTTCTTGTTTGCTTCATCTGAATGGATTTCTATGATGCTTCTGAGGGCAATGACTCTATCAGTAAGGTCCACTGTTTCATTAGCTTTATTGAGTAGCGTGATTTATGCACTGGTGAGCTATTTTGATGACTCCGGCTATCCCAGAGTAGCTGAGTTTCAACATATCCTTTCATCCTTGCTAATTTCCTCTCCCACGTCCATGTTCAAAGGAAAATTGGTAGGCTTTGTGACAACATTCTTACACCTATTAGGATTTACTCACATCAGCCAAGGCAGCTTATATGGTCTACTTTTCTCAGCAATTCGATTTTGCTTATCAAGCAAATGTGTTCAGTGGTGATGTCACTGGCCTGAATTTATTAAAATAGACTTTTAAACCTCACAAGTGACCTATGTTATTTCTATCATCATTGTGCCTACTTTGCTTGCATAATATTGACTAAGGAGATGTCAGAAAACTACCACAGAGAGAAGAGCTCACCATACTCCAGGCACTAGAGATAGGATTTTTTTAAAACCCTCTAATGATAAATATATAAAATGGATAAGTATTTATATAGAAATAAATTATAAATTAAGTAGATATATACATACCTGTATATATCTATATAGATAGATGTATTCATTCATCCTTATTTGACAGGTCTTGGTCTAAGAACTTTACACATAGAAACTCTAAATATTATAAAGATATAATATGATAAATACATTTTACAGATTAGGAAATCAAGGCAATGAGGCATCAAAGGACTCATCTAACATCACATGACTAATTGTTGGTGGACACAGGACCTCAAGCCAGGCTCCAGAATCACTATACTCTGCTGCTCCATCTATTTATTGAATAATCATATGAATAATCACAGAATCACCATACTCTGCTACCCCATCTATTCATTTAATAATCACATGAAAAATAACTACAAGTTGTGGTTAATATTATGATGGATAAGATTTTATAAGGGTCCCAACCTGGTCAGAGAGGTGTAGTGAGGGAAGGCCATCTCTGAGGAAAGGACATGTGAGCTGAAACGTAACGGTGAGTTGGAATTATGTTGGTGTAGGGTGGTGAGGAGGAGAGAAATGCAGGTGGCAGCCAGAGGGACAGTGGGCGTGAGCCTGCCCCAGAGATCCAGATGAAGCTGCCGGGCTCTGTATAGTGCAGTGCGTCCTGCAGAGATAGTAAAACTAGGCTAGGGACAGGTAGGGTCACCCTTTGGGGAGGTTTTATTTGTGATAAGCAGATAAGATAAGACCATTATTGTGGTCATTAACAATGACCATAAAGGGTCCATGATTTAATCTTCAGAATCTGTGGGTATGTTCCCTGACATGGCAGAAGGACTTTGCAGGAAGGATTAATGGTGCAGAACTGGATATGGGAAGATGAGTCTGAGTTATCCAGGTGAACCCAATCTAATCACGAGTCCTGAAATGCAGAAGACTTTCCCCAATTGTGATCACAGAGAAATGTAGTCATGGAAGAAGTCATCAGGCAGATGAAACTTTGCTGGCTTTGACGATGAAGGAAAGGAGTCATGAGCCGAAGAGCTCAGGTGGCCTCTAGAAGCCAGAAAAGACAAGGAAGCCGAATTCCCCTCTTGAGCCTTCAGGAAGAAAAGCAGCACCACCAGCACCTTGACTCTAGCCCAGTAAGATGGTTTCTAACTCCAGACTCCAGAACTGTAAACTAAATATATTTGTGTTGGTTTAAACTAACAAAGGTTCATATAGTCAAAGCTATGGTTTTTCCAGTAGTCATGTACGGATGTGAGAGTTGGACCATAAAGAAGGCTGAGTGCCAAAGAGCTGATGCTTTTGAATTATGGTCCTAGAGAAGACTCTTGAGAGTCCCTTTGACAACAAGGAGATCAAACCAATCAATCCTAAAGGGAATCAATCCTGAATATCTACTGGAAGGACTGATGCTAAAGCTGAAGGTCCAATATTTTGGCCATCTGAGGCGAAGAGCTGATTTATTGGGGAAAAAAAAATCCTGATGCTGGAAAAGATTGAAGGGAGGAGGAGAAGGGGGCATGCAACAGAGGATGAGATGGTTGGATGGCATCACTGACTCAATGGACATGAGTTTAAACTCCGGGAGATAGTGGAGAACAGGGAAGCCTGGTGTGCTGCAGTCCATTGGGTCACAAAGAGCTGGACACAACAGCAACAAACTGACTTTGGGATCATTTGTCACAGCAGCAGTGGGAAATAAATGCATGCCATGAGAAGCTATTGAAGGCTCTGGGCAGAAGCATGGCACTCTCAGATTTTTTTTTAATGACCTGCATATTTTTTTATCTTTTATCTCATACCATTTCACCATAATTTGGGGGGCAAATATCAGAAACTTTACTGAGCTATAGACAAGTTTTCAATCGGGATTAAAGGAAGCTGTTTTCTTGTTATAGGATGAAGCTTTTCTACCCACTGCTGTCACAAAATATTTGTAGCAACTCCATGTGTTGTCATCAGCCCCTGACACCAAAGTCCTGCAGCAGCAGAGATTTCCAAGGGCCTTGATGCTAGTTGGATCTGTGTTCAGATTCTGGCTTACCTTAGGTGACCTTAGGCAAGTTGCATCACCTCTCTAAACCTCACCTTCTCATCTGCAAGATGGGGATTCTGCCAATGCCCACCATACTGATCACCACGAGGATTAATAGAAAACCTTAATAATGACCTTGACACGGAGTGAAAGTGAAAGTCGCTCAGTGGTGTCTGACTCTTTGTGACCCCATGGACTATACAGTCCATGAAATTCTCCAGGCCAGAATATTGGCATGCGTAGCCTTCCCCTTCTCCAGGGGATCTTCCCAACCCAGGGATTGAATCCAGGTCTCCTGCCTTTCTGGCAGATTCTTTACCAGATGAGCCACAAAGGAAGCCCTGATACAGAGCAGGGCTCCCAAAAATGTACCATTCTTCTCCTTCTCTGTAGTTGCTTCCGCTGCTCCAGTTTTTCCAAGTCAGACAATGCAGAAATTGTCTGGACAATTATAGCCCTGGACATGCAGAGACTTTAAAGATGTAAGTGCCAGTTTAGGGTCAAGTATTAGCACTGGGATGATGGCCAACCATCAAAGGACTTGGTGGAGGAGATAAGACCTGATGGTCCCAAGAAGCACAGGAGAGGAGAAGAGGGAGAGGCAAGGCAGAGAAGAGAAGAAATATAGTAATAATTAAAGGTATATCAATGAGCACGTTACCACTACGGGCAACTGGGGCTAATTCTACTGGGAGCTTCTGAAAGGCTGTGCAGGACCCACCTCAGATCTGTCCCTCTGGAGAACAGGAGACTGGGATATTTATCCACCAGCAACCATCCCCTATTGGTTGAGAGTTGTCCCCAAGTTAATTGCCCCATACTTCTGGTTTGCCCCTGCTTACAAAGCAGAACAAGTTCTGTGCTGCCACAGATGACTTTGGCTGTAAAGAAAAAATATCCAGGCAGCTGAGGAAAGAGTGGGCACTGCAGGGAATTCAGCGCCACAATCACAGGCATCAAGAGCATCTGCTAGGACTTCTCTGGTGATCCAGCGGTTAAGAACTCTCCTCCCAATGCAGGGGACACAGGTTCTATCCCTAGTCAAGGAATTAAGATCTTATATGCCACATGGCATGGCCAAATTAAAAAAAAAAAAAAAAACAATCCAGCTGCCAATGCAGGGAACAGAGATTCAGTCCCTGGTCTGAAAAGATTCCACATGCAGCGGGGCAACCAAGCTCATCTGTCGCAACTATGAGGTCTGTGCTCTAGAGAGCCCACGAGACACAGTTACTAAACCTGAAAGTCACAACTACTGAAGGCCCTGAGCCTGGAGCCGGTGCTCCACAACAAAAGAAGCCACCACGGTAAGTCTGTGTATCACAACTAGAGGGTAGCTCTTGATCATGGCAACTAGAGAAAGTCTGCACACAGTGATGAAGAACCAGTGCAGTCAAAAGTAAATAAATAAATAAGAGCATCTGCTCCCTGCGTGTGATGGTGATGGCGATGGTGCACGCCACCAGCCCAAAGTCCAGGCAGAACCAGCCAAGGCACAGCTACATCCTCCAGGGTGGCTGCGTGACCCCATCTCCTTAAGGGGCCATCAGTGGAAGAAGTACACTCTGGACCTGGGCAGCAGATGGCTGGGTGGGGACAATGGCCTCCCTTTGGGATTCAATAGCATCCACAGCCCAGGGAGTAGAGAACTCGAGAGCCAGTCCCACAGGGTGTCCTTTGCAATCATGACCAGACTCCCACAGTCAGGAGCCTCCAGAGGGACTCAGAATTTTGGCACAAATCTGGGGCCTCAGAGTGGGCTGTGGGCATTATCAAGAGCCAGAACACCACAGAGAGGAGCAAAGCACCTTCCCAGGATGGCTTAGGATGTGGGTCACATCTCTCTAATCTTCTCAGGGATGAACACCTCACTGACCTGGGTTCCCCAGACAGGTAAGAGGAAAACCAGATGACAGGGCCCTTGGCATCCCACTGCTGGGCCCCAGAGAGTAAAACCCTGTGTGATATGACTCCCCAAGGAAAACCCATCACCTGCTGCCCTTGGGAGAAATTTGCAAGCTTTCATCTTTTGAACCTAAACAATAGGAAAATAAAAGCATTTTTATACCTGACAATCCAGCACACACATACATATTAAAATAGTTTTATGTCATCACATAATCTTTATTCTTACTACATATTTCATAGTTCAATACTGCTGTTATATCAAGTCATATGATATTATAATTTGCCTTGTAAAGTGCTGGTCAAGACTCATTAAATTAATTTTTCAACACACTTTCTGCTTCCAGATTGGTTGTTGTTATTCTTCAGTCATTCAGTCATATCTGACTCTTTGTGATCCCATGGACTGTAACACTCCAGGCCTCCCTGTCCCTCACCAACTCCCAGAGTTTGCCCAAGTTTATGTCCATTGCATTGGTGATGCCGTCCAGCCATCTCATCCTCTGATGCCCTCTTCTCCTTCTGCCCTTGATCTTTCCTAGCACCAGGGACTTTTCCAGTGAGTTGTCTGTTCCCATCAGATGACCAAAATACCAGAGCTTCAGCTTCAGCCTCAGTCCTTTCAGTGACTATTCAGGGTTGCTCTCCCTTAAGATTGACTAGTTTGATCTTCTTGCTGTCCATGAGACTTTCAGGAGTCTTGTCCAGCACCATAGTTTGAAGGCATGAGTTCTTAGGCCCTCTGCCTTCATTACAGTCCAGCTCTTACAACCGTACATGACCACTGGGAAGACCATAGCCTTGACTATACGGACCCTTGTCAGCAGAGTAATGTCTCTGCTTTTCAACACACTATCTAGGCTTGTCATCACTTTCCTGCCAAGAAAAATCATCTTCTGATTTCATGGCTGCAAGCACAGTCCACAGTGATTCTGTAGCCCAAGAGGAGGAAATTTGCCCCTACTCCCCTTCTATTTCCCTTCTATTAGCCATGCAGTAATGGGGCTAGATGTCATGATCTTAGTTTTTTAATATTAAGTCTTAATCCAGCTCTTTCACTCTCCTCCTTCACCCCATCAAGAGGCTCTTTAGTTCCTCTTCATTTTCTGCCATTTTGGCAAGAATGTTTATAAGGTCAAGTCTCAGGCTTGTGGGATTTTACTTCCCTGACCAGGGTTGGAACCTGGGTTTTCAAGGCCCTTAGCAGTGAGAGTACAAAGTCAAGGCCCTTAGCAGTGAGAGTACAAAGTC
>NW_024070197.1:44947621-45097155 GCF_014754425.2 Oryx dammah
CAGTGAGAGTACAAAGTCAAGGCCCTTAGCAGTGAGAGTACAAAGTCCCAACCACTGCACCACCAGGAAATTCCCTTTCTGGATTAGTGGCACCCCTCAGTTTGACAACACTGTTAGCAGATAGGGTGGCTCAGTGGGTAAATAACCCACCTGCAAAGCAGAAGACATGAGTTCAATCCCTGGGTTGGGAAGATCCCACGAAGGAGGGTATGGCAGCCCACTCCAGTATTCTTGCTTGGAGAATGCCATGGACAGAGGAGCCTGGTGGGCTGCAGTCCATAGGGTTGTAAAGAGTCAGACATGACTGAAGTGATTGAACACACACACACAAGCTAGCAGATAAGGGATTCAGCACCTATACAAGAGCTTTGGTTGGAAATAATGAAGCTTGCCTGAGTCCCACCCAGCTATGTCTCTGGTGAGCTGTCCAGAAATATAAGGTTCAAACTCAGCTGAAGGCAACAACCTTTTTTCAGGCAAGCTTTTTCTTGAAGTATAACACATACAATGACTCCAATGCCCTAGAAGTCCTCTTGTACCCTGTCTCACCACGACCTCCCATAACACCAGATGTTAATTTCACCTGTTTTTGAACTTTTTAAGTACCAAATCATATAGGAGGTACTTTTCCATGTCTGACTTCTGCCTAGTGAACCTAATGATTCTTCTTTGTCCTTGGGTGTAGTTGAAGTTTTTTCCTTTTCATTGCCACGTACTGGTCATTGTGTGATTAGATCATAATTTGACTTATCAGCACTGGCCCTTTAATTGTCTCCAATTTTGGGTTATAAGTATTGCACTGAGCATTCATCTTTGATGAACATATGTGCTCATTTCTATCCGAAATTTACCCAGGAGTGAAATTGTTGGGTCATAGAATATGCATATGTTCAACTTTAAAAAATATTAGCCAGATGTTTTGCAGGCCAATTCTGGAAAAATAAAAATGATTAGAGGTTCCACTTTTTCATACTCAACATGAAAATCATTTGTAGAGAGCCCATGGGGGTTAAAAATAAATATTCTTACAGCTGAAATTACTTATTCTATCAAAGAGAAGAATATCAATGAGAAAATTGGCTCCCTTGTCAGCCAACATCTAGGCACTTGGGGAAGCCCCCAAGGAAACATCTTCCTAAATCACTTTAAAACATTCCATGTGGGTATGGGCCTTCTCTGATAGCTCGGTTGGTAAAGAATCCGCCTGCTATGCAGGAGACCTTGGTTCAATCCCTGGGTCTGGAAGATCCCCTGGAGAAAGGAAAGGCTATCCACTTCAGTACTGTGGCCTAGAGAATTCCATGGACCATATAGTCCATGGGGTCACAAAGAGTTGGACAGGACTGAACGACTTTCACTTCACATGTGGGTACACCTAGAGGATTGGAAATGTCTCAAATGCCTCTCTGAGCCCCTTCCCAAGGTATCTCCCAGCTCTGGTTTCTAGAAATCCATACTTCATCCCCACCATTTTCAAGCTATGGTGCTGATCACTCTTGGGGACATGTTTGTTTTTAGTAACTGGCTTGAAGTATCTTGACTGCAAGGAGATCCAACCAGTCCATCCTAAAGGAGATCAGTCTTGGGTGTTCATTGGAGGGACTGATATTGAAGCTGAAACTCCAATACTTTGGCCACCTGATGCAAAGAGTTGACTCATTGGAAAAGACCCTGATGCTGGGAAAGATTGAGGGCAGGAGGAGAAGGGGACGACAGAGGATGAGATGGTTGGATGGCATCACCAACACAATGGACATTGTGTTTGGGTGGACTCAGGCCTGGCGTACTGCGGTTCATGGGGTTGTAAAGAGTCAGACATGACTGAGCAACTGAACTGAACTGAACTGAAGTATCAATGGCTGATTCATGTTGATGTATGGCAGAAACCAACACAACATTGCAAAGCAATTATCCTTCAGTTAAAAAAAAAAGGTTTGGGAAGGCCATATACAACAGTTATTAAGGACCTACATACTTGAGTCAGACAGAGGTTTTGATGCTTGAGTCCTAATGGGTGACATTGGGCTCATTATTTCACACCTTGGGTCCTGGTTCCTCCATATGTGAAATAAGCGTAATAAAGATATCTCACAGGGTCCTAGGGTAGTAAAGAGGATATTCTGAAATGTATGGACAGGAGTAGCACAGTGATAGAAGCTTAATTGTCAGTAAATATTAACTGCAATAAGAATCATTGCTGGGATTATTCTTACTTGCTAACAGTCAGAAATGAGGTGTTCAGAGCTGGGGAGCATTCAACTGTTTCCTGAAGGCACAGTTTTCCCCCTTCATATTTTATGTGTCCTCAGAACCTTCACTTTCTCCACCCCCACTGCTCAACAGTAGCAGGAGCATTCAGGCTACAAGCACCAGAATCACTTTACATGGAGCCTGCTAATCCTCCTGGCTCTAAGATGTGGTTAGCTGGGGATGGGGATGGCAAAGTGGGGGTGGGGGTGACCAGGTTGCAAACACAGGGCAGCAAAACTGAGCTGCCTGAAGTTTGCAGCCAGAAACAAACAGGAAACAAATTAGTTCAATCCCAGAATGCAAACCAGTGTTGACAGAGATGCATGGAAGAGCCATGCAAGGAAACATGCTGCAATTTCTCATCCGGTTAGCCTAGGAATCAGTTCCACAGTGCACAGGCCATGTAGAAGACACTGCATGCAGGCAGGAGCCTCAGGGCCTGGGACGCCCCCCACCCCACCCCTGCTCTGGGACTCCCACATACAGCAGGTTCCAGGGTCAGCGGTGAAGGAGGGGTGCTTGCCTCAGATGTACCTGGTCTGTGTGTTTCAGTGCTTGAGAGTCCTGCTCTTGCATGAGAGCTCAGAATTAGACTTTGAATTTTAGGACATGGACATCATTTCATCCAAAGATTTTACACCAGGGTACTATGAGTGTGCAGTGGGTGTGGAGGGTGCTGTAAGCAGGGTGAAACACTAAAAAGGTGGGATCCCAGCTTCAAACAGAGGTAGTCTTATCCATTTCATATTAGGTTGAACCATATGACATTGCCATTTCTGATGGTCAGAAGCAGTTCATTGACAATTTCACATGGAGCAACATGTTCTTTTGGTGTTTCATATAAGTTATCATAGGGGCTTCCCTGGTGTCTCAGATGGTAAAACATCTGCCTACAATGCGGGAGACCTGGGTTCAATCCCTGGGTCCAGAAGATCTCCTGGAGAAGGAGACGGAAACCCACTCCAGTATTCTTGCCTGGAAAATCCCATGGATGGAGGAACCTGGTAGGCTACAGTCCATGGGGTCACAAAGAGTTGGACACGACTGAGTGACTTCACCTTCTTTCTTTCTCTTCTTTCTTTATGAGTTATCATTTGATCCCAACATTCTGAAGTTACATGTATAGGATGTGGTCCAACTTCCTGACTTTCAGATGGGGGCCAGCCTGGATGAGATTCTGCTCCAGCCGTAGAAGAAGGGCAGGGCGGTGGGTTACAGTCTGCCTTGCCATCCTCAGTCCTAGGTCAGGGCCTGGTGTACATGAATGCTGGAATAGCACATAAAGAAAGCAGGTGTGAATTCTATCATGGTTTGTTTCCTTACTTATTTATTTATTCATGACCAAGACTTCATTGTACCGTATGTATCAGGTCCTTGACTAAGTCCTTGGTTACAGCAATTAAGCAGATGCAGACTCTCCCCACGGCCATTTCTAGTCCAGTGGGTGAGACAGACGTTAAACAGACAATGCCTGAGTATTTATTTATTACGAGTGTGATAAATGGCAGGAAGGAGACAGTGCAAGCGATCCTTGAGTGCTTAGGTGCACAGCACCGGGCTAGCCATCCTTGAGGGCTGGTAGACAACATACTGCTCACAAGGCTTTGGTATCCCTCCCTTGGAGGTGTTGTCATTTCCTCTTCTGCTGAACTCAGGCAGGCCATATGACTTGTTTTAGCCAATGAAATGTGAGCATGAGTCCCTCCTAGGTAGAAGATTCAAGAGTCAGTGTGTTATGCCTTCCTCTTCTGCCACAACTGGCTCTTCATTAGCCAGACTGAAGGTAATGTGGAGCAGAGTCCTCAATCCCCTCACCATGAATGTGAAATGTGAGCAAGAAATAAACGCTTATGGTTATAATCCCCTAAAAACGTCAGGGTGTTTCCTTCAGGTTGTTTCAGCATATACTTGCTTAATACAGAAATGATAAGCACTCACACTCTAATCAAATGATTACTCGGCAAATGACTGTGTACCAATGACTCAACACAAGGTGTGATCAAAGAAGGGCAAGAATGGTCCCCTGAGAGGTCAGTGAAAAGATAGCCTACATTCAAGTCGAGAATGAGGGTTTCTTAAGCACAGACTGACCCACCCTAAATGCTCAATAGATGGTAACTACTACTATGATCCTGCTGTGATCATAGTCCAATTCATGTTTGGGGAATAATTTGTAGGCAGGTTGGACCACAGCACGTCACACTGCCCAGGCCTTTTCTTCATACTCCAGGCATCACTGGCTCGAGAGGCCAGGGCCTCCCTTTCTTAAAACCTCATGACCAGAGAAAAAGAGTACTTCCTTCCATGCACTAATTTTTAAAATCCTAGGGAAGACTTCCTATTGGTTCTGCTGGAGTCACATGTCTGCTCTTGAACCAATCACTGTGGTCTCTGGGTAAGATAGAGCTGAATGAGCCAGCCAAAACTTGGTCCTCTGTTATAGGAAGAACAGAGCTCAGAGTAATTGTGACAGGCAGGCTCCCCATTTTTATTTGGACTGAGAACCTCCTGTATAGAAGTCCTGTATACACGGACTGAGAACCTCCTGTATAGAAGACTTTGCATTTGGCACCACAGAGAGACATAGGAAACACAAACAGAGGTGTTCTAGGGTTTGAGGAAGCAGAAGCAAGAAAATCTACAGCGGAGATCTTGTCTAGCTTCACTGCATGGATGTTCCCTGTGATGCTCTGCCCTGCTTGGAATATGGCCCTCCTTCCAGAAAGCTCTGATCCCATCCCAGCAGCTGACTGTCCCCTCCTCCCACCCCTAAGGAGTTAAAAGGCAGTGCAGCTCCATCCTGGGCCTGAGAGCCAAGTTGGATGAGCATGAATGGGGCTCTGTAAGGCATCTTGTAGCTCTCTCAACTCTGTTCTGCTCCCATGCACTGTGTGCTTGTGGTTTCTGTCTCCTCTTCTGTTTATAATGCTGGGCAGCTGCTGTATGCCCCAGCCTCTGCCTTCCCTGGGTGCTTCTCAGGGAGACAGAGATGAAGCCATTCAGCCCTAGGATACATGGCCCAACTCTGTCCACAGTCCCAGGCTTCATAGTATAGGCACTGTAGCCAGAATGAACTGGGTCTAACCAGAGCCCTGAAACTCACCAGCAGGATAACCTGGAATGTTGGAGCAACTGGGAATCAACTAAGCAGGAAGCTGCCTGAAATATGATTACAGTGACTTGAAGAAACCAAGGTGCATTTTTCCTTCATAACAAGAAATCCAGCATTTATGGTTCAACCATGGAAGATCCAGGAATCCAGAGGATCTTTGGGCCTCTTCTTCATTTTGCAAGCTGGCCACTGCAGTGCTGGGCAGCACACTGGTGAGCAGATGCAGTGATGAAGGGAGGGATGGATTAAGTCTGATCTATCTCCTTTATCAAGAGAAAACCTTTCCCCAAAACATCCCCCAAACTTAGGTTCATTGGTCAGAGCAAAGGCAGTGGACACTCCAAATTTAAGAGAGTCTGACAAAACAGGTATGTTTGCTTCCTGAGCACCTTCCCTGGTGGCTCAGTGGTAAAGAATCTGCCTGCCAATGCAGGAGACCAGGGATCAAACCCAGACCAAGGAAGATTCCCTGGGGAAGAAAATGGCAACCCACTCCAGTATTCTCGCTTGGAGAATCCCATGGACAGAGGAGCCTGGTGGGCTACAGTCCATGGGGTCGCAAAGAGTCAGACATGACTTTGCAACTAAACCACCACCATCACCACACGCTGTGAGGCAGCTGAGGCCCAGAGGTGCAACTACTGAAGCCTGCCCGCCCTAGAACCTGTGCTCTGCAACAAGAGAAGCCACATAATGAGAAACCCGCACACTGCAACTAGAGAGTAGCCCCCACGAGTCACAGCTGGGAAAAAAAGTTCACACAGCAACGAAGACACAGCACAGCCAAAAATAACATAAATAAACAATTTTTTTTAAACAAGTTTTGGGAATAACTGTAGGTCAGACAGTCATGTCTGCTTCACAGAGTTACCTCTCTAAGCTCCACGCATTAGTCTGCTAGGGCTGCCATAACAAAATTCCACAAACTGGGTGGATTTGAAAGCAGGAATTTATTGCTTCAAAGTTCTAGAGAACAGAAGTCCAAGGACAAGGTTCTTTCTGAGGGCTGAAGATGAACGTGTCCCATCCCTCTCCCCTAGCTTCTGATGGGTTGCTGGCCATCTTTGATGTTCTTGGACTTGTAGAAGCTTTACCTCCATCTCTCCATTCATTTTCAGGCAATGTTTATTCTCCTCATGTACACATCTGTCTCCAAATTTCCCATTTTTATAAGTACACCAATTTTACTGGGTTGGAGCCCACCCTAATGACTTCACTTTAACTTGATTACTTTTATAAACACTCTGTTTCTAAATGAGGTCAAATTCTGGGGTCCTGGGAGCTAGGACTTCAACATAAGAATTTGAGGAGGGACACAATTTAGTGCATCACACCCCAGTTTCCTCCTCTATAAAAAGAGCCTCATGGGACTTCCCTAGTGGTCCAGTGGCTAAGATTTTATGCTCCCAATGCGGGAGGCCTGGGTTCAATCCCTGGTCATGGTACTAGATTGTACATGCTGCAACTCAGACCTGGCACAGCCACAGTAATTAAATAAATATTAATGGAAAAGAGTTACCAAAAAAAGAGCATTTTAAGAGTTCCCATCTGCACCATGGCATGGGACTTACATGGAGTGATCACCAGGATGTGGCCCCAGAACATACCAGTGCTATGGGGGTGGCTTCCTAGCTCCACACTATGGCTGAGGCTGAAGCCAGGTCTTTATAAAAGGGAGGTGGGGCCAAGGAGGAGGCTGATATCCAGCCCCATCCAGTGTGCCAGTTCCCCCAAAATGATAGCCAAGATTTTCAGCCCAAAGCTTATGAGACAGACATGACTCAAGAACTCACTTGCTGGCACTCACTTTCCAAAATTGCCCCCTCCCACCATCAGTTCAGGACAGCTGGTCGCCTGAGTCAGTGGGACTTTTGTCTACAGTTCAGGACAGCCCCCACATACTTGGCAGCCACACTGGGCATGCGTTTCCAGGGCAGCAATCTTTAGCAGTTCCAAGGAGAAGGTAGATCAGGGGCTTCCCCAGCCCTGACCTGGCAGTCTCCTCTCTGTAGTGATGGGGCCCACCTCTGGAGTCACTCCTGATGCCTGGGGTCACTTCTGATGCCTGCAAGAGCAGGACGTGCTGCAGTCGTACAGGTTCTGAGGGACTGTGCTATGCTTCTGCACCATAGTGTTTCGAGTAAATTACAAGGCTCTTATCAGGACTAGGGGCTTTATTGTTCTGCCAGGACATCTCCCTTTGTCAAAAAAACAATAACTTGTTGTAAGTAGTACTTTTTTAGGTTTACCATGCAGACAGACTAATTGTATCTTTTAATCTGGGTCAGACTGCTCTTGCTTATTACAAATTGGCTCTGAATCCTAAAAAGAGGGAGGGGGGAGAAATGTGAGGAACATTTGCAAATAATTTAGAGGCAGAATTACCTTCAGATAAACTTTATGTCATGTTGGGTTTAAATGCATATCCAGTCCTCAGTCCAGTTAGGCTCTGGTTGACCCAGAGGGAGGCTGAGGGACAGAGGGCCCCTCATTATGGATTCTGGATGCTTGCATGAATTGTGAACCAGGGCACCCCATATATAATGGGGCACAGAACCATATGTAGCAGGCTGGAGAATAGCCCCCCAAAGCATCAGGTTCTAATTCCTGAAAACAGTAAATGTTACCTCATTTGGAAAAGGGTCTTAGTAGATATAATTAAGGATCTTATCCTGGATTATTCAAATGGTCCCTAAATGAAATCACAAATATCCTTCTAAGGGACATGCACAAGAGAAGGCAGAGATAGGTGTGATGAGGCCACAAGCCAAAGAATGTTGGCAACCACCAGAAGCCAGGGGATGCAAGGAACAGATACTCCCCTAAGGCTTCTGGAAGGACTGTGGCCCTGCTGATATCTTGACTTTGGTCTAGTAAGGCTGACTGTGGGCTTTGTTATCCAGAACTGTGAGAGAATAAGTTTCTACTGTTTTAAGCAAGCAAGTCTGAAATTTGTTATAGCAACCACAGGAAACTAATACACCAGCAGACTCCTGTTGATGGCTTCCCTGTGCTCAAGGCTGAAGAGGCCCCCAAGTGAAATGGGACGTGTCCTGGAAAGAATGGCCATTAGAAAGACATGCCTCATAGTTTAGCTCCTTGTCACCACTTTCCCAGTTGTGTGACCTTGGACAAATGGCTACCCTCTCTGAACCTGTTTCTTCATCAGTAAAGTAAGGATAACCATAGCCCAGTCCATTTTAAATTGATGGTCATTTCATTTTGAGCTCATACCAAAAGCATTACATTTTTACTCCCTCATCATGTTTTATGTTTTTGATGTCATATTTTACATGCTTTGATTTTGTGTATCCCTTAACAAATTATTGCAGATACAGATACTTTTCTTTCAAATTTTTATTTCTTTAGCTATGGTCTTTCGTTTGTTTGTTTAAAGAAATCCCTTGAATATTTCTTATAAGGTCCATTTAGTAGTGATGAATTCTTTTAACTTTTGCCTGTCTGGGAATCTCTTTTTTTTTTTTTTTCTCCATTTCACTTTTTTAGCAGCTTTATCAATATAATTCACATGTCACACAATTCATCCTTTTAAAGTTTACAATTCAATGGTATTTAGTATATTCACAGAATTGTGCAAACATCACCACTATCAGTTTTAAAGCTGATTTTAGATTTAGGTTTCATAATTTATTTTTTATCATTCCCAAAAAGAAGCCCCATATGGCTGATAGCAATCACTTCTCACTTCCCTTCAAATCTCCCTCACTCATGTCAATCACTGATCTACTTTCTGTCTCTATAGATTTGCCTGTTCTGGATATTTCATACAAAAGGAATAAAACTTTGGCCTTTTTTCTTGCTTGGGAAACACTTTATCTCTCCTTCAATCTCAATATTAACCTTGCCAGATAGTGTATTCTTGCTTGTAATTTTTTTTTTCCTCTCAGCACTTGGAATATGTCATGCAATTCCCCTGTGACTTATAAAGCTTCTACTGATAAGTCAGCTAGTAGTCTTATGGAGGCTGCCTTAACTGTAACTAGTTGTTTTTTTCTCTCACTGCTTTTAATATCCTCTCTTTAATTTTGCCATTTTAATTGAAATATGTCTTGATTTAGTTCTCTTTGGGTTCATCTTGTTTGGGACTCTTTCTTGAGCTTAGATGTCTGCTTCCTTCTCTAGTTAAGGAAATTTTTAACCATTATTTCTTCAAACAGGTTTTCTGTCCCTTTGTCTCTCTTCTTCTTCTTCTTGTGGGGTCCCTATAATGTAAATGTTAGCACACTTGATGTCCCTTAAACTATCCTCATTTTTAAAAATTCTCTTTGCTCTTCTGATTAGGTGATTTCCACTACCCTATCTTCCAGATAGCTGATCCATTCTTCTGCATCTTTTAACCTGCTGTTAGCTCTGATTGGTTCTTTCTTATATTTCCTATCTCTTGCAGTTCTCACTGTGTCTCTCCATCCTTCTCCTGAGTTTGGTAAGCATCTTTATGACCATTACTGTCAACTCTTTATCTAGGAGGTTGCTTAGCTCCACTTTATTTCATTATCTTTCTGAGATTTTGTCTTACTCTTTTGTTTGAAACATACACATTTGTCTCCTCATTTTGCCTAATTCTGTGGGGTTTTTTCCCTATGTATTAGGTAGATTAGATATTTCTCCTGGTCTTGAAGGAGTGGTTTTATGTAGAAAGTGTTCTGTGGGGCCCAACAGCGCAGTCCCCTGATCAGCAGAGCCAGTGCTCAAGCGGTGTCCATTGTGTAGGCCGTGTGCACCACCTCCATTGTGACTGGGCCATGATTGCTGCAGGTGCATTATGTGAGATGGGTCCCTGGCACAGCAGGCTATAAAGCCCATCTGTGGTGCTCTGGTGTGTAGGGCCAGCCCCTGGGGTGGGATCCACTTTGGAGGGCCTTTGGTGCTGGCCAAAGCTACCTGCTGGGTGTGGCATGGCAGGGGCCACTTTGCTGAAGCACCAGCTGGGGTGAGTTTGCAGGTAAATGCTGGGGCAGGGAAAGTGACACTAATAAGGTAGATAGGGATAGTCAGAAATGGCCCCCACCAGTTCTAGGCCAACTAGGTAAAAGGCAAGAAAAAAATGGCACCCACCAGCACATTCTGTACCTGGAGAAAGTTCCAACAGCTCTCTGTGCTTCCAGCACATGCTCTAAAATCACTCAATGAATCTTTTTCATGTATAACCCAGTGATTTTAAAACTGTTGCTTCTCGGCTGGGACTCAAAGCAAGTGAGTTAAAAATCTGCCTGCAGTGCGGGGGACCCAGGTTTGATCCCTGGGTTGGGAAGATACCCTGGAGAAAGAAATGGCTACCCACTGCAATATTATTGCCTGGAAAATTCCATGGGCAGAGAAGCTTGGTGGGCTATAGTCTATGGGATCACAAAGAGTCAGACATGACTGAGTGACTAACACATGGCCTCTTAATAGAGTCTTGGTATCCTTTGACTTCCAACTCTCCCAGTCAAAGCCAGACATAATGAGGTTTGTCTTCCCAGTGCAAGTTCCCCAGGCTGGGATGTCATGTGTGAAGCTGGACCCCTTGCTCCTCAGGGAGGACCTCTGAGGCTATGTTATCTCTCCTGACTAGCGGTTGCCGTGCCAGGGATAGATTTTGGCCAGACCACATCTCCACCTCTCCTACCTGCCTGTCTCAGTGTGGTTTCTTCTTTATGCTCTTAGTGATAGACAATCTTCTTCTTCTTTTTTTTTTTTTTTTGTAGACAATCTTTTATTCTAGTCTTCAGCTATGTTAGTCATAGGTCTCTCAGATATAATTGCTTTATACGTAGTGGTGGTTTTTGTGTAACCGAGGAGGGGCGATTCCAAGAGTTTTCTGCTCTGCCTTCTGGTCTTCCTCCTTCCACAAGGGTGGCATTTCCCTTGGTGTGTTTTTTTGGGGGGGTACTCTTGTCTTACTGGAAATTTCACCATTAAAGATTTATTCCTTTGGTGATTTTGAGTATGGACCTATGGAGAGCAAATATCACTAAAAAGTCAGTCCTAGCCATTAATAGCTTAGTATAGTTTGCAACTTAAAACCTGTCAGTGGCTTTCTGATGCTCCAGGATAAGCCCACATCCTTTCTATGGTCTCCAAAGTCTCCATGGCTTGACGGTCCCCTCCTTGTTCTTGTGTCTTTTTCCAGTTGTTCAAAGTTTCAGTGGTTCCTCCTGCCTTGAGCCTGCTCTCTCTCTTAGAAAGCTTTTTCTCTTGCTGACATCTGAGCTACTGGAGACAAAGACAGGAGCTCTTGTGCTCACTTCTGTGTCCTTATGTGAAATTCAATGCTGGTGCAAATGCTATGCTGCTAAGTACATACTTGTTGAATGAATGGATGAATGAATAAATGAAACTAGTCCATGAATGATGGCATCAAGAACACAGAAGAGTTTTGTTTCATGTAGAAAATAGCAAAGAATAAACAGCAAAGTTGGAAAAAGAGGATGCAAAAAGAGCTTGCTTAATAAATTTGGTTTGGGTGCATGTAAGAGAAAATAACAATTGCTTAAAATAGATAGGGATTTCTGAGGTAGGTTGTCCAAGGATGACACAGTGCTCCATGGTCATCAAAAACCAAGCCCCCGTATTTATGCGTGCATGCGTGCCCAGTTGTGTCCGACTCTTTGCAACCCCATGAACTGCACCCCACCAGGCTCCTGTGTCCGTGGGATTTCCTAGTCAAGAATACTGGGATGGATTGCCATTTCCTCCTCCAGGGGATTTTCCTGACCCAGGGATAGAACCTGCGTGTCTTGCATTTCTTGCATTGGCAGGTGGATTCTTTACCACCATGCCACCAGGGAAGCCCTCAGTATTTGTATTCCACCAATTTCATGACTGACTTTAATCCTCAGGATTGCTTCAAGGTCCAAAAATGTTGTTAAAGCTCCAGTTATCACATCAGATCCCAGGCAAGAAAAGGGAGCAAGGGGTAAATGGTATATTATCCAGATAAATAAGCGACTTTCAAGGAGCTGTCCTGGAAGTCCCACCCAATAAGTTGTTTTTACATGTTATTGGCCACACCTACTGGAAGATATAATGTTTTCACTAGATAAATTGCCAGCCAAATAAAATTGTGGTTCTATTGATGAAGAAGAAAAGGAGATTGGATGTTGGACAGGTAACCAGCAGTTTCAGACACAGGGCCTAATGCTTTGGAAGAGGAATTCATTTATTCACTTCGCTTATGTACTCCACTCACTCATGGAGAATGTATTTGACATATTGACTCACTGGGCTGCATACTAGACAGGGAAAGAAAGGCACAAATATGAAGATAATGGGAACTGTTTACAACCAAGATGCTCACATTACAGTAAAGCACAAGCTGTTAAACCCAGAGTCAGTATTGGCGAGCACTGAGTTGAAGGGCAGCTAAATGCTGTAGGTGTTGAGAGAGACTTTTTTTCCCTAGAAGTGGCTGGAGCAATCCAGAAGGAAGCCCCTGATTGATAGATAAAATTTTGCCAAGTAGGGAAGATTGTTGTAGAAAATATATTTCAGGAGGAAAGAACAGCTCAGGCAAAGACATATAGGTTGTGATATGTATGTACCTAGACAGGAACAACAGCAGGAGCAAGAACTGAATGGTGAAAAGTAATCCAGGAAATTGTACCAGGTTCCACAGGAGTAGCTCCGCCCATTGCCCCAGTCTCCTCCCATTTGCTCTGGCACTTTAACATTTAGATAAAATGATAAGTTATTTTACTGAAAGTATACTTTTTTGGAAAAAAAATTCATGAAATCTTTAAGTGCTGTCTCTATCACTCAAACTTTTAAAATGTTAACATTTGCAAGTGCCCAGAAGAGGTACACAAGGACACATTTTATTATGGAGTTTATATAGGTTACATCACTTCATGGCAAACAGATAGGGAAAAAATGGAAACAGTGACAGACTTTATTTTCTTGGCCTCCAAAATCACTGTGGATGGTGACTGCAGCCATGAAATTAAAAGACATTTGCTCCTTGGAAAAAAAGCTATGACAAACCAAGACAGCATATTAAAAAGCAGAGACATCACTTTGCCAACAAAGGTACATATAGTCAAAGCTATGATTTTCTCAGGAGTCATGCATGAAGGTGAGAATTGGCCCATAAAGAAGGCTGAGCACCAGAGAATTGATGCTTTCAAACTATGATGCTGGAGAAGACTCTTGAGAGTCTGTTGGACAGCAAGGAGATCAAACAAGTCAATCCTGAAGGAAGGACTGACGCTGAAGATGGAGCTCTGATACTTTGGCCACCTAATGCAAAGAACTGCCCATTGGAAGACTCTGATGCTGGGAAAGATTGAAGGGAGGAGGAGAAGGAGACAACAGAGGATGAGATGGTTGGAGAGCATCACCGATTCAATGGACATGCATTTGAGCAAACTCCAGGAGACAGTGAAGGACAGGGAAGCCTGGTGTTCTGCAGTCCATGAGGTCACAAAGAGTTGGACACAACTGAACAACTGAACGGCAACACAGGTTGCATTATTGTTTGATCCTTTGCAAGACTTTAGTCTTAAACATTTTCTGATTTTAAAATCCCAAGATCTTTTTACAAAACTTCCATGTATCAAGATACCTTTTATTGTAGAATTTGTCTATAAAAATCCATCCCTTGGAATATTTCAATTTGTTTTAATATTAACTACAGCATTTGTACTGTGTTGCTTTTTAAAATACTTATCTTGCTCCGTTTTCTTATCCGGAATCTGGTTGTGAGAGCTGGAGCCTGAGCAACCATTTTGGAAGGTTTTGGATAAGTTACATGGGCCTTCTAGCTGTGTCTCCAGTGAGTCTATTTTGTACACCTCAGGGCCTTGGTTCACCCCTTCCTTTTGTCGGGGGATCATCTTATCCACCCTTTACCTGGCTGATCCCTTCTCATCTTTTCTGTCTCAGATAAAAAGTCACTGCCTATAGAGGCTCTCTCCATCATCCTTTCTGAAGTATGTTCACTCTGTTTTTCTCACTCAATATACCTTACTCTGTACTTCATAACATTATGGCAATTAGAGATTTTTTTACTCATAAGTTTGTCTGCTTAATACTTGTCTCTCCCATTAGATCATGAGCTCTGAGAGGCTAGGTTCTTTTTGCCTACTGCTTGGTGAAGCTTAGCACAAAATTGGCATTTGCTGGAAATTCACTGGATTAACTGATGTGTGTGTGCATGTCTGCATGTTATCGCCAAAGACTGATAGGGAATCAAAGTCCAAGAAAGATAAAAAGTAATGAAGTGTCTAATTATACTCTTGTATACTTTAATTCTAGAAGTTAATTGGTTATTTGATGAAAGCCCACTGCCTTGGTCAGAGATGTTAGCACAGGAAAAGATTTGATGAGCAGTGGCTTCCTAGTTTGAAATGAGATTCATGGAATTGAAGCACATTTATAAAATGCAAACATCAGTTACCAAACGTCTAGAACCAGGTACAACTTCTTCCTATGCTTTGGGCATAATTCAGATGGAGCTATGGAAGTGTGTATGCTCTTTTCAACCCTATGAATTGTAGCCTGCCAGGCTCCTCTGTCCATTCTTTTCCCGGGCAAAAATACTAGAGTGGGTTGCCATTTCCTTCTCCAGGGGATCTACCCAACCCAGGGATCGAACCCAGGTCTCTTGCATCTCCTGAACTGGCAGTTGGATTCTTTACCACTGTACCACCTGGGAAGCCCTCCCATTAGATTAGAATGAACCAAAAGAAGGAAAGGAGGGAGGGAGGAACAACAGAAGGGAGGGAGAGAGAGAGATTTGCACCTGCCATTTGTCCAAGGATTAGTGTACCAATCACTGGGCTAAATGCTCTACATACCCACAGCTCCTAATTCTCCACCCATTCTGAGATGGTGGGTTCCCCCCCCCCCATTTTACAGATGAGGAAAACTGAGGTTCAGACAGGTAAAACCACCTACTTAAAGTTGCAAGGCCACATAGGCAGAGTGTCAAATCCAGATCACATCTTCCTGGAAAGCACATCCTTCCCTTGTCACAATCAGACACTATTTTCAAACCCTGTGGCTCTGAACTTCATTCATGCAGAGGGGCCTTCCACTGATAAATGCAAGAGCTAAAGTCTTAAATCTGTGTTTGTGTGTGTGCACGCACGAGTGCATGAAAGGCCATGTAAACCATAATGAGGAACATCATTTCTGATGCGATCAGTCTGAAAACATTTTAAAAGTCCCACCAGTCAATGTGGAGAGGGGCAGTGGAATGGTGGGAACTTTTTTACGTCCCTGGTGCAGGAATAAGTTGGTAAAATCATTTACAAGTGTAATTCACTGTTCTCTAGAAGAACCAGAGATGCACATACCCCATGACCCAGCACTCCCCCACCCCCAGTGTCATTCAGTCAGTTCCAATTCTTTGTGACCCCATAGACTGTAGCCCACCAGAGCCCACCGGATTCCTCAGTCCGTGGGATTTCCCAGGCAAGAATACTGGCATTGGTCGCCATTCCCTTCTCCAGGGGCTCCTCCCAACTCAGGGTTTGAACCCATATCTCCTGCATTGCAAGCAGATACTTTATCATCGGAGCCACCAAGGAAGCTCCACCTGCGTGTATATGCTTGAGAAATGTTTTCCTTTTTGCATAAAAACACGTATAAGAATATTCATTGCTATAAAGTTTAAAATGCATAAAAAAGAAAAGATAAAAAGAAAAGCTCCAAGGCACAGTCTGGAGAACTAACAAAACAATGCAATGCTGGGGGAAAAAATAGCTCCCAGAGATTATCCACAGTGATATGACATTTTTTAAAAAGTTTAAAACCATCTGAACATATACAAGTGTAGTAAAACTATAAAAGCAGGGAAGGGGAAGTGTGGAGCAGTAGTTAGCCCTAGAGGAAAGGAGAGAAATGGTTTGGATAAGAGGCTTTGACTGCATTTGCGATGCATCCTGTATTCAGCTGAGTGTTGGGTACCCTAATGTTTATGAATATAGTCTCTGGGGCTTTTTTTGTCATGCCTGACGTGTTTCAGCAGAATACAATTTTAAAAGGAGGAGGGGAAGTGTTTCAGTTTCTACAAGAAATGACATTGGGAGGGAGGCTGAGACCATACATGAAACTAGAAAAAGCTTCTAATTTCCCATTGCTTGGCCAGAGGCATCGTGTCATTGGCGGGTGGTCCAGCCAGACCCACAGCCCCACGTGGTGATGCCTGCAAGCAGAAAGTGTGGCAACCTCCCAGGATGTCCCCGTCAGCCCTCTGCAATGCAGCATGCATTCCCTGGGAAGTCATGTTTCCTCCAGGTGAAGGATGGTATCGCTCCATCTCTGTCACCTGCACGGAGAAGGAAGTGCTGCAGGGAGACAGATGAGGTCATCTATTATCAAGCAGGCAAAGAGAGACCAAAGAGGCACCTGCAGCTTGCCAGATGTTCTATCAATCATCAGAGTCAGAGGAAGGGGAGCTTACTTCTTCCTCCCTGTCCTCTCCCATCCAGCCTCTCCAGAGAAGAATCAGACAAGAGATTGGTTCACGGACCCATGGACCAGTCCCCTCAAAAGCATCCTGAGGATGGGTTGGGAGCATTTCCAGCAACCACAGGAGACATTGCTCCTGGGCTATAAAAATCTGCAAGGTTCATGTACTTGGGTCAGTGCTGAACCATGATGACTATCCCCCCAAGAATTCTTAAAAGAAGACCCAGCTGATATTACAGTGGTCATCATCTTCTCCTTCTCCATCAAATGCCACTGTTAGCCAGGAACTGAGCTAAGAGTTCCGTCAGCAAGTTTCTCGTTTGCCTCTGACAACAGCTTTACAAGGAAAGACTATTAATGTCCTGTTCCAGGAGAGGAAACTGAGGCAGAAAGAGACAAGTAGCCAACCCAAAGTCCCCCAAGGTGGACCCCCGCCAATATGTCATCTCCTTCATAGTGACATTGATGTGTCAGTAACACCCTGTTTCTTTCTAGCTAGGGAGGCAGGCACAATTCCACTGCATCCTTACATTCCAAAGCACCCTGGGCAGGGATGGCACTCCCAGGGCTGTCTCTGACCACACAAGTCCATGAGGCCAAGGTCTTCAAAGCCCAACCTCACAGGAATCCAGTGTAGTTACATGACTTTCCCCAGAACCTAAAAGGTTTTGCACCACCCTATGAATCCTTGGAGATGAGGAAGGCCATGGTTGTTAGGAGAAACCAGAAGCCTTGCAAGACCTAACCCATTCCCCCAGAGAGAAACCCAGCCTCTGTGGTCTCCAGAAACCCCCATTCGCCAGCCACCCCTACTTGCTGATCCTTGGGGATCAAGCAATTGAGAGTCACAAGCCCTACCACCAACACCACCACACATTGCAAGGCTAGTGACTTCCACATCCATGGAACTTCACCATCTGATCTGGAAACCTCTTTTTACACCTTGGGATGTTCTGCATCAGTGTCTTTAAGGGGCACCCCAAGATGAAAATAGAGAACCCAGAGGCAATGTGTTGCACTTACAGATTTGGCACACAGGCCTCAGGCTACGGCAAATCCTAATAGTGTGTTTGGAGGCATCCCACGTGTAGGAGAAGGAGCCTAGTGGACAGAGATGGCAGTTTTCCTGGCCAAGAACAGAACTGGGCAGTAAAAACACAGCCCACTCACCCATCCCCTTCCCTTGCCCCCAGAGCAATTTGGTCCCACGGGGAGAAATTAGCCTTCAGCAGCTCACAAGCGAAGCTCCATCAATTCACTCTACCCTGGCCCAGCCCCCTCCCTGTTATTGTTCAGTTGCTATGTCATGTCCGACTCTTTGTGACGCCATGGACTGCAGCATTCCAGGCTTCCTTGTCCCTTACTATCTCCCGGAGTTTGCTCAAATTCATGTCCATTGAGTTAGTGCTCCCTCTCCCCAAACCATCCCACCTAAGGCCAGGCTCACTTTGAAAACCACATCCATTGTTCTAACCATGAGATGCCCCAGAAAATCACATGCTTCCCATCCAAAGCAGATGTGTTAGTCTATGCAAGCTGCGGTACCAGACACCACAGACTGGATGACTTAAATTTATATCTCACAGTTCTGGAAGCTAGGAGTCCAAGATCAAGGTGTCAGCCAGTTTGGTTTCTTCCAAAGCCTCTCTCCTTGACTTCTAGATGGCCATCTTCTCCCTGTGTCTTCACATAGTCTTACCTCCATTGTATCTGTGTCCTAATTTCTTCTTCTTACAAGGACACCTGTCAGATTGGATTAGAGCCCACCCTATGATCTTATATTGACTTAATTACTGTACCCCTTTAAAGGCCCTATCTCTAAATACAGCCACATCCTGAGGTGCTGAGGGTTAAGACTTTAACACATGAATTTGGAGGATATGATAGGAGAGAAAACAGTTTCAGCAAAATGCCATGAGTTTATAAGTCATCTGTCGATTCTTTGGTCCATTGGGATAAACCACCTGGAATTACATTGCCTCTTATCCCTCTCCTATCCCCTCTTCTACTCTCTAAATCTTGACATATTAGAGACTTTCACATTCCTCATGATACTATATGTTTTCTTTACAGCTGAAATTAGAGTAAATTTAACGCATCCTTCTAAGTGCAGGAGATGAGCCCTGGAAAATATTGCTATCACATCTGATATGGGAATGAATTATCTTCTGAGTTGCCCCAATTAATTAGCTCAGTGAATAGCAATCATCAGTCTTGATGGACTCTTCTCTGAAACTCTCCTTATTTGATTTCCTTGAATTATCACCCAAGACAGGCTTGACAGAGGACACACATAATATGCTGGAATTCCAAATGGACAGGGTGGTGCTAAGCCAGGCTCTGTCCCCCATCAAACTCAGTAATCTGAATTTACAAAACCAAGAGGAAGGGCTGAAGCAGACGTGGAGAGGTGAGGATGGACAGGAGTAGAGGAGTCCCTGGTTTAGAAACCAGCCCAGGTCATCACAACTGGAGAGACAGCAGTATTCTTGCCCCTCCCTCAACCCTGATCATCTTCCAGGAGGGGCTGTTCAGAGGTGGTCTCCTCCATGGTCCCAGTGATAGAAGGAGCCAAGGACACCTCCCGACTGATACAGTGGTGACCAGCTTTCAGGAAACACAGACTCTAAATATCATATGGTGTTAGAGGGGTGTCCTTGGGAAATTGTTTGCATGACTGGAGTCATTATTTTAAAAGCATTCTCCAAGTTCCTGTGGACAATGCCCACAATATAATTTTACCAGTGCCCTCCTATTAAAAGCCTCTATGTATGCTGTGGGCAGAGCCCACTAACCTTTGGTGACCCTTGAGGGCATTAGAAAGACCCCCTCCCTGGTCTCATCCCACCCCCATCACCACCGTTTTGACAAAATGGTGCCCCATCCAACCAGTAAGGGATGCCGCCCAGGGCTAATGCAGTCTCTAGATCAGTGCTTGGTCCATAGAAAGTACTGTACCCTGGCTGTCATTATGTATTCACTCTACACTCCCAGAGGATGCCTCTCCTGTTCACCTTTGCCTAACACAGAGACTGGCACAGAACCAGGGCAATTGAAGGAAACACGTAGGTCCCAGCCAGAGGGAACTGTCATACTAGCATCAATTAGGAACCAGGATTTGCTTTCCCAAGATGTATAATAAGGGAGCTATTTATCCCAGTGACCCTCGTTTCATACACTCCAACCTTAGAACAGGGGAACTGTGCTATGTATAAAAAAGCCAGTCTCAAAAGGTTACATACTGAAGCATCCCATTTACATACTACTCTTGAAATGACAAAAGTACAGAGATGGTTTCATGTACTTTGATACACGAAACTGTCATATTTCTAACAAGGTCCTCCCTCGCCCACCCTCCTCAGTGCTTTCATAGGGTTGCATCTAATCCATCACTCTTCACACCATGGCCTAATCCACTGTCTGACCCCAGAGTAGGTGGAAATATCAGCCTGTTGAACAAATAAATGAATGAGCATATTGTGCATCCAGAGAAGGAAAGTGGATAGAAGGCCAGGAATTATAGGTAGTCTAGACTAGAGATTTAGAGAAAATTCTCAACAGTTTAGATGGCGGAACTTCTGGGGTGGTCCAGTTGTGAAGAATCCAGGTTGCAATGCAGGGGACACAGGTTCGATCCATCCCAGGTCAGGAAACTAAGATCTCACATGCCTGGGAGCAACTGAGCCCGTGCACCACAACTGAGCACACAAGCTGGACCCTGGGAGCCACAGCTAGAGAGTCCACACGCCACAACCAGGGCGGTCATGCGCTGCAACAAAGCTCCCCCATGCAACCCAATGTAGCCAAATAAATCAACACTAAAAACAAAAACTCACAAGGCAAATCCAAACTGCCTGCATGTGAACTGCAGTTTCAGAGTTTGCATCTAGGAGTTCTGTTGAGATTCATATCATCCAAGAGCTGAAAAAAATCTGAAGAAATTATCTGGAGATAAAACTCCAGCGTTTGGACCAGGATCAGTGCTTAACAAATGTTTACTGAAAGAATGGGAGGCAAAATCAGATGATGAGTGGAAATGAATGCAAGAATTTAATCAAGATTGACTCCTTTACCTCTCATGAGACCCTCAATTGACCCTCTGAAAGTAAAGGAGATTTTATTCATTTATTTGCTTACTTAATATGCATCAGGCTTTGCTCCCTGTGCTTCACCTAAGTAAACTAGCTTAACATTCCCTTAACTAGCCCTGGAAGGTGGTGTCATTATTATCCCTGCTCACAGATGAAGTACCTAAGATCAGAGAGGTTGTCTTGCCAAAGATCACACAGCTAAAAAAAGAACAAAGCAACAATTTATGTGGCAGTCTGGATAGGAGGTGGGGTGAGGGAGAATGAATACACGTAGATGTATGGCTGAGTCCTTTGCTGTTTACCTGAAATTATCACAACATTGTTAATCAGCTATATGCCAGTAAAAAATTCAAAAAATCCAAAGCAAGTCTTCAACCCCAGACATTTCAGCTCTGGGAAACCATGCTGCGATTTCAATAGGGAGGCTAACACAGCACCCAAGGGCTTAAGGGGACATGACTACATGTCCATGTAGATGGACATCCCATCTATCTACACCAGTCAGCTCAGACCAGCTGCCCTGAGAAGGTGCCCAGAGACAAAGGTGGCCTCTGTTTTGAGTTAACAGGTCTTGTTTGGGGACCTCACCATCAAGTCCCCCAACACTGCCATGCCTCCTCTGAGCCTGGGGCTCGACCCTGTAAAGTATCTTTGAGTCTTTTGAGTCTTCAGTTGTCTTTCACTTCAAGTCTCCCAGAAAAAGCTCCTACCCAGCTCCTTCCCAAGGCCTTGTGCAAAAACGACAGATAGGTCTGTCCTTAGACCAGGTGTAGCCACAGCAGTGGCCACCAGCCACACTGGGTGGAAAAGGACTTGGGGTCACACCTAAACTCTCCAGGAAACTCAGCTGGTCCGTCAGTGATGTCCCCACGGGAAGAGAACTCGGGTTCTCTGTCACTGGCCTAGCATCTCAGTCAACCCCGTAGCTGAGGCTCCCAGTTCTCGGCTCTCTTGACCAGCTGGGCTGGAAGCCTTCCTCTTGTCACCTACTGGTAGCTAAATCATGACATCAACCAGGACATTACCAAACCAGGTTCATTTGCCCGATGCTCAGGAAGCCAAATGCTGAGCTGTTGAGATCTGCCACAGAGAAGTTTATTCCTGAGACAGCCAAGTGAGGAAAGAAGAGAATAAATCTCAAATCTGCCTCTCTGAAGATAGCACTGAACGATATTTACCAGATAAAGGGGAATGGTGGTCTGAGGCATGGAGGTAAGAAAAGTGAGGTAATCGGGGATCTGTGCAAGTGCAATTGAGCTTCATGGATCTTTCTAGGACTTGTGTGCACAAAGTAGCAGCATGAACATGTTCTGAGGGTACAGGTTTTGCTCACCTGATGCCAAAAACTCATTCTTTGGACACTCACCACAGGCCCGGCTGAACGGTTGTAGGCTTCCCTGGTGGCTCAGGTGGTAAAGAATACACTTGCAATGCGGGAGACCTGGGTTCAATCCCTGGGTTGGGAAGATCCCTTAGAGAAGGGAACAGCTACCCACTCCAGTATTCTAGCCTGGAGAATTTCATGGACTGAGGAGCCTGGCAGGCTCTAGTCCATGGGGTCACAAAGAGTCGATTCAACTGAGTGACTTTGGGCTTCCCTCGTAGCTCAGTCGGTAAAGAATCTGCCTGCAATGCAGGAGACCCGGGTTTGATCTCTGGGTTGGGAAGATGCCCTGGTAAAGGAAATGGCAACCCACTCCAGTATCCTGGCCTGGAAAATCCCATGGACAGAGGAGCCTGGTGGGCTACAGACCATGGGGTCGCAAAGAGTCGGGCACGACACAGCAATTAACACTTGGACTTGGTCTCTATCAGTCAGAACTGGGCAAGAACTAGCTCCAAGTTTCTGAAAAACCCTTTGGTGATCCATCCATCAGAGGTATTGTCTTTAAAGAAGCTAGTGGGTGTTTAGTTTAAAATCAGCTTAGAAGCAAATGAGGCTTTTTCGGTCTGGGGAGCCTAGTCAGGTTAGCCCTCAGTTAGAAGAACTCTGCAGGTTGTAGTGGAAATCCAGCTCTGTCTGAGCAAACAAAAAAGAGGAAAGAACTAGTTCACATCACTACATCATTTCAGGGCAGATTTCTCACCCTCTCCATCTCTCTTGGTTCCGTTTGTAGTAACTCACTCATGTAGGTTCTCCTCATCAAAAATGGCTACTTAATGTGCTAAACATGTTCCTTATCTAGAGTTTCAGCCAAAGTCTCAGAACTGAATCCCATTGGCCACAATGACCCATGTGAGTTGGGTCACATGATCATCGCTAAACCAACCACACTGGCATGCCTGGGAAAATGACTGGCCCTGAAATGGATGGGGATTTGGGAGTGAAGTCAATTCCCCTAACTTCCTGTGAACTTGGAGGGGAAGAGCGCTGGTTCTCCAAGGGAAACTTGTGGTGATTTTTTTCAGAATCAGGATGGATTCTGCCTCAAATATATCAGGTATCTACCACGACTCCCCAGTACTTGCCCTCATTCCATGAATATATTTAGTTCTCAGACCTCTCTCCTGTCCTACACTCTGGTGTGGCCTGTTCCTGCAGAACCATTAAAAGTTCAGTGTAGTCTTTTCTGAGAAGGAAAATGCTGCTTGTGCTTTTGAAGGGTTCCTGGATCCTGGTCATCTGTGTGTCTTTATTCCTTTCCTCTGTGGGGACATCAGTAGCTATCCTAGAGCTGTCTCCTTCCCAGTACCTACCACAGGGGTCAGAGGCCATGTTACTGCCACTGACAGCCTTACAGGAGGGGAAAGATCATATGGAATGGAAACCCCAGCATACCCTTGGTGCCAACACCCTTGTGTGCACTTTTCCTCCTCCGCCACTGCCACCACCCTACTCTCCTGCCAAGCTCCCCATGGGAAGAGCCCCAAGGGAATAAGACACTGGGCCTGAGAAGTGGGGCTAGACCCTTTTATGGCAGATTGCAAATCAATTTCAGCTGATGCAGGGGGCATAGGAAGCCCTGTGGACCCCTGAGAGGGAGTGTGATGAAACATTGTTTCCATCAGCATTTTCTGGAAAAAGTTTTCATGGGCTGGGTTAGAGCAGAGAGTCCCCAAAACTAGTCAGTCAACCAACAAAACCAGTCTTCCACTCTCTGGGTTTCTTCCCATAGACCTCAGTCCTGAGAAGGTGAGTTGTTTGCTGGTTCACATCAGAAAGGAGTTCTGAAACTTGATATATATTTTTTTAATTATGGAAATTTTTAGATGTAATCAAAATGTAGAGAATCATCTGATAAAGCCCCCTCCCCCGGGACCCATGACTGGGCTTCAGCCGTTAATAAAGCAGGGTTCCTTTTGTCTCATCTGCAGCCCTGCCCATCCCCTTTCCAGCCTGGATTACTTTGAAGCTAATCCAGACTTCATATATCCTTAAGATGTTCATATTGTAAGTGCCCCCAGAAGATCTGGAGCTTCCATTCTCTTTGAGAAGAAAGGAATCTGGCCTGTTATTACTACGTCATGCAAACAAGGAGATACTGTCCTTCCTCCTCCGCAAACCATGGCCCCACTCTCCTTATTTGATATTATACTTCACCTCTTTATGAGAGGAAAATTGCAACTCCAGTTTTCTCCTCTGGAAATGCTCTCAGCTGGAGTGATTACAATGTTATCTCCCTGGGTTTCCCCCCACCACCACTCCACCGCCCTCATCCTGCCATCTAGCCCATCCCCAGGCTCTGTCCACTCTGTGGGTCTGAAGCCTGGTTTTCTACCCTACTTCTCACTCCCTCTGACCTGATTTTTGGGTGCCTCGCCCTTGTTCCCCACAATAAATGAACAGATGGTCCCGGGGAACCATGAAAGCCTGAAACCACCCCCTTTCCCATTTCCTACACCCAGCACAGAACCATCTATCTTCTCATGTACCATACCAGCCTGCCAGTTGCTGCCCATCCTGGAATCAAAAGGAGAATTGGGGCTTCTGATCTAAACATGGGCTGACCTTGAACTTTCCCACATGTTATCTCTGCTCCAGTAATACTCCTTGAATAATTAATCAATGCAAAAGAAAGCTGGGGAGAAAGAAAAAACGCAGCAAAAATTATGATTATTACTTAAAGAGCTGGAGAAAGATAGCAAGGTCCTTCTAAAGTTACAACACCATCTTTAGCAGCTGCAGGGTACATTAAAGCGAGGGGCCGGGGGAGGGAAGATAGGGTATATTTCAAAGCTGACGGCTGCAGTAACAAAACGCGAGGGGGGTGTTGTGTGGAATATGCCAAGTGTTTGAAGTGGACAAGATTTCTAGCATGTTGCCTTGATGCCTGTACATACTTAATAACAGATGTTTGGTCTCTCTAGGCAGATAATTGTCCTGCTGTAAGGTTGACTTGACCTGCCTGAGCGATCCGGCTTCGAACACCCCAGCAGTAACAAACGAGCCCAGCTTCTCTCTGTTTTACTAGCGGAATGCGCAGCCACGCTTCCTTTTAAGCACATAATTACTCGGCGGCAACTGAAGCCCATCCATCCCCTCTCCTAATGGCCACGGAGCCATTCGGCCATAATTTATGGGGACAGGGTTCAAAGTTTTAATAATATTTGGATAATATCATTGCCCACACGTCGGTGGCGTCGTGATGAATAGAAGCAGAGCGGGCTGATTTCAATTCCACGCATGACAGTGCGAGCCTTAACGACTGGGTGCCCCGCATGGCCTTTATGGAAACTGCCACCAGACCATCGGCTCATGAATTATAGATCTGGGCATGAAGGATTATAAACAGCAGTGGGGATCACACAGGGACGCTTGTTCATGAGGAACTGTCCTGTTAGTGCCTCTTCCTTATGCAGATAAATGAATTGCAGGGAATACCAAAACGGCGTAAATAAACCCTTAGTGGATAACAGATTAGCACATCAACATAAAAAACCCAGTGCCGGGGCCTGCTCGGGGATATTTATGTTTATACTCTCTGCTCAAGTGGCTCCCTGATTTTTTGGCTTCTTCCCGCTCACCTCATAATTCCCACATCCTAACGGCACCTCTGGGCGTGTTTCTCGGATGCTCTGCGGAGCCCGTTGGCATCATACACAAGTTTGCTCAAAGAATCACCTTGGGGCAGGCTGAGGGATAAAAGACGCTCATCCAGTTCAAGGCAGCCTTGATCAGAATTGCCTTGTGGAGTTGCAGGATAACCTCCAAACTCAGGCTGTTGTTTGCTGGTTGTTGTTTGCTGGTTGTTGTTTAGTTGCTTAGTCTTGTGTCCGACTCTTTTGCGACCCCGTGGACTGTAGCCCACCAAGTTCCTCTGACCATGGGATTTTCCAGGCAAGAATACTGGAGTGGGCTGCCATGCCCTCCTCCAGGGGATCTTCCTAGGTCAAAGATCAAATCCACATCTCCCGCATTGGCAGGTGGATTCTTTACCACTGAGCCATCAGGGAAGCCCATGAATTCAGACTACATACAGGCAAATGCTGACAAGAGGAGGTAGCATGTATTCCCTGGGAAACAAAAGGAAGGGAGGGGGTCTCAGCCATAAGCCTTAGAGATGATCAAGTTCAACCCATACCACCGCCAGAGAGCAGGTGGCAACAGCAAGCCAGAGAAGGGGAGGAACTCCCCCTAAATGATATAACTTTGTTGCCAAGTCAAGATTCCCGACTCCCAAGTGTTGCCCCAGGCTGCCTTATCTGGCCTGAGTTTTCTCTCCCTTAAATGTAAGCTTTCAACATCAGCCTCAGATGATAGTGTTAAGACTGAAACAATCGTCTGCCAACTTCCTCCTGTTCATCTAGACTGACTCACCCTAAACTTTGACAAGGTTCGTGTGCCGCGTGAGCAAGTGTTGAACTTACATACTCGATATCCATTTAATCTGAAGGATTTATTTGGAAAGAACAGCAATTATAACTACACCTCAGAATAACTAGGAAATGACACATTTAAATATCTTTAAATAGCTTACTGGCATTCTAAATAGCTCTCCCCTAAGCCCAGGTACTGATCTTGAGTTGTCATTTGCCTGGGCCTTTTCACAAGAGACCAGGAGCAGATGGGAGCAGGTTTCAAACATCCCAGCTTCTTTCTCTACTCTGAGGTATTGTGTGCTGTGCTTTCTGCTTTCCACCGCTTCTAAAGAAATGTTATCTTTTTTCTTATACCAGAAGAAAGAAGGTAGGAGAAAGGCAACAACATTTATCCAGCCCCAACATTTTAAGAACTTACCATATGAGGATTTCCCTTGGTAGTATGGTGTGCTTCCGCTGCAGCGGGTATGGGTTCAATCCCTGGTAGGGGAACGAAGACCCCACATTCAGCTCAGCGTGGCTGAAAAACCAAACAAACAAAATTACCAAAAATTAACTTTGGGAGGTTCACAGTTTTAAGACATTTAACACATATACAGATTCCTGTAGCCACCAACATAGTTGGGATACAGAATAGCACTATCACACTGCTGTTTCTCAAAAAGTCAAATTTTCTCCCAGCTCCTAATCCCCAGTCCCCATCAAGCACTGATCTGCTCTACATCACTTTCTTTTCTGTCTTCTGGGAATGTCATATAAACGGAATGATATAGTGCTCCACCTTTGGAGACTGGCTTCTTTCACCCTGCCTAATGTCTTTGAGTTCCATCCAAGAGGTTGCCTGTATATAATACACTCTCTCTCTCTCTCTCTCTCTCTCTTTTTTTCTGAGTCATATTCAACCACGCACTAGACATAGAGTTGGGATACACCAGGCACTTTCTGGGATGATAGTAATGGCTGGCAGCCATGAAACCTAGTATATTCATCTTAGTATTTTCTTATAGTGACTCATTTAATCTCTTAGCAAACCAGTGGGTCAACTACTAGCATTGTCCTTTTTGCAGACAAGACAACCAAGCAATAGAAAAGGTGACATAGATTGTCCAAGGTCACACAACAGGTATTTTTAAGAATCACTTAGAAGGTTAGAACTGAGTCCAGCCTTGTATTTCATACTGGGAGATCATAATTGTAAATGTTTCTGGAGGGAGATGAGACATTTTAATCTCCAAAGAAGTGTGAAAATCTGTTAGCATTCCATTCCTGAAGCAGGCTATGCTGAGGATTGAGGACGACTGACATGACCAGGAGAAAAACAAGAAAAGGAGGCCAAACACTCACTCCCTCTATACAAGTAGCTAAGGCCTGCTTACAGAGTTCACACCCACCTACCACACTTGATGTGAATACCGTGGCTGATAAACAGGATACCTCCCAACCTCTGTTCATCCTCCCTGGTCTCAGGGATTGGAACCAGAACCAGACCTGAGAATTTGGAGTTACTTACAATGAACCCCAGGGCTGTCAACCTCAGGCCTCCAGAAGGGCAATCATCAATCATCAACCTTCTTACCCGGCCTGAGTTGCTCCTTTATTAATAGAACCATAACTGCTGATAAACGTAGATGTGGATTCCAGGTGTCAACTCATCTAATACTGCACATGTGGGGAAACTGAAAGAGAATGGGCTTGCCCCAAAACACACAATACTTGAGTAGCAGATCCAGCCTGTAACCTAGATCCTTTCTCCCACTCATCCAAGCAGCCATCCATTCAGTCAACAGATTCTGTACTTACGACATGCCAAATACTTTTCTAGATGTTGGAGACAAATGATGAATAAGACACAACATTTGCCTTCATGGATTTGTCCTTTTGGCAGGAAGAAAGACATTAAGCTAATGATCACAAAGAAATAGATCATTTAAAACTATAATAATCCAAACAATAAAATTGCCTCAAGACTCTGAGGCAATGTATTTCCCAATAAATCTAGCTATTTCCATTTCTTAAAGGAAGAAAGGTAAAGTTTCCTGCAGTGATAGACACCTCCACAAGCCCTCTGAATAAGGGCATGCAAAAGTATAGTTATATAGTCCTATAGTATTTTATTATAGCTGTCCAATGCTGGCTCCCCAGTTTTCACTAACAACCTGTTGATAAGACAAAGCTGAGTCTATTGATTACTGAGATGGAAAGCACCATGTTAACAGAGCTTGGGTAGCATCTTAAAGAGGGAAAGGCAAGGTCGTTTTTACCAATATTCTGTACTCTGGTTTAAGGAAGGTTTTCAAAGCAGCAGGAGGGGGAATTGGTTAGAACTGGGTAATAACCATGTTAAGATAATTGAGGATTGATGAAAACATCAAGATGATGATCTTGATGGTACGATTTCAAAGAATCTTGGGGGAATAAAGTGTTGTTGCAGGCTTTCTACTGAAAAGTTCATGGACTACTCCTGTAATGAATAGTAAGGTTAATTGACTGGGCAAGAGAATTCATGGGATGGTAAAGTTATACTAATAAAGACAGTAGAATAGTGAAGGCATGTTAGAAGAAGGTAGAAGGTTTTGGTTCTTATAAAGTAATACCTTTGCATTATAAGCAGTCAAGAGAGGCAAAAATGATGATGATGATGGTGATGGTGATATCCACCACTCTATGCCAAATCAGTGAGTGTAAGGAAGGAGTGGGCAGATCTACTTTATAGATACGGACTCAAGCTGAACAGAACAAAGATGCTCAGCCTGAATTCTCTACTTTGAAGCAGGAGAGCCAGGATTCACTTGTAAGTGTGTTTACCTCTGATCATGTTCTATTGCCACCCAGCCTAAAGAAAGGAAGATAAACATCACCTGTGATCCCATCACTGATAACAAATTCCAACCCTTTGGTTGGTGATCATTCTTTGTCTTTTATTATTTTCTGTTCATTTATAGACATAATTTTAGTAATAGCTCAATTAGTTTTACTCAGCTGTCCCTAGCTGTTTGCTCAAGTCACATTTTTTCTTTCTTGCTGGGCCAAATCCACGGCTGCTTTTCTGGAAGAAAACACTGCAAAGTTCCTTTAGAAATGACCCTTCCCTCTTCCACTCTCAGTCATGCTATTCAAATGGGGTTCACTGTCCCACCCCACTCTTGTCCTATTTTAATTATCCAGGTCTGGTCAATTGGCTTGGACATGAATCAAAGTGACTGATTCTGGGAGTCATGCAGTGGAAGCTATGCCAAGGAAAGTCTTTCTGGGACCATTGTGGGAACATGCCCACTTTTCTCTAGAATTTTAGTCATAAAGATTCAATAAGCTTAAAGTTGCCGGTGGCATTCTTTGCCATCCACTAGGGAGAGTCTTTCAGGAGCTGAAGCTCAGAGAGAAGAAAGCAAGGCCAACATACACTGTTCTGATAAGTTGACTGAGTTTCTGGATCTAACTATGCCTGAAACTCCTTGAGCTCTTTTGGACAATGCAAGCATAGAAACCAACAAATTCCTTTTATGGTTTAAACTAGTATGAGTCAGATTTTAACTAATAAACCTAAAATCCACAGGCTTTTCTCAGTTATTCTAAATCCTTGAACCTCATACACAAGGCTGGACAGTTGAGTTACAACCCTGGAATTCTCAGCAATTCACCTTTCCATTGTAACCACCCATAGCAAACTGCTTTAGCAGCTTTATTAGTTTTAAGTTTAGCAGTTTATAAGGGCTTCCCTGATAGCTCAGTTGGTAAAGAATCTGCCTACAATTCAGGAGGCCCTGGTTCGGTTCCTGGGTCAGGAAGATCCGCTGGAGAAGGGATAGGCTACCCACTCCAGTATTCTTGGGCTTCCGTTGTGACTCAGCTGGCAAAGAATCCGCCTGCAATATGGGAGACCTGGGTTCGATCCCTGGGTTGGGAAGATGCCCTGAGAAGGGAAAGGTCACCCACTCAGGTATTCTGGCCTGGAGAATTCCATGGACGGTATAGTCCATGAAGTCACAAAGAGTCGGACTCCACTGAGCCACTTTCACTTTCATACTGTTCAAATCTTTCTAGTCTGTGTAGATTGCTCTCATTCTGAGGTGTATGCTCATTCCCCCAAGTCTAATTGAAGGATTTTACCTCAGACTGGAAGGTTAAAATTAAGGCTGTTCTCTTTGCAGGCTGCTATCCCCCCCCCACCATCTTAGTCACCGCCAGCACCGTCACCACCATCAACAGCACCACCACATTACGACCGTCATCACCTCCATCACCATCGTCACTATCTCCACCCCCACCATCACCCCCATTACCACCAGCACGGCCTCTGCCACCTTCATCACCATCACCACCACCACCACCTGCAGGGGGCTGATCACACAGCCTTTGCAAATTCCCAAAGGGCTATCAAAGCACATCTGGGGGCTTTGTAAGTTTTTTTGTGCAAGTTATTTGTGTCCTCACTGGACAGAGAGCTCTTGGAGGGGAGAGACCTTCTGATTTAACACTGAGCCACCAGAAACTTGCAGAAGGCCTTGCCTAGAACAAGAGCTCAGACAGGATATGTTCACTGAGTGATGGAACATGAGATTCTGATGAAATCCTGATTCCTGCAGAGGAAACGGAGGCAAGGCTCTTAACTCACTCTTACCCCCCTTGATGATGAGAATGATGATGATAATGGTAATGATTTTGATGACTCAGAACTTTATGCCAGTGCAAGGACCTGAGAATTTAAAAGGAAGACTTGGCAGGGCTCTAACATATAGAGAGCCCACTCAGTAGACTGCAATCTTCATGGACACTTGTTCCAGCTCTGATTCAATCAATGTTTGGACTCCAAAGTCTTACCAAACTGGTACCCTAAGTCAGCCAATATTTGTTGCATGAAATGATCTTTATTTTCACTTATTTACCTTTTAACCTCTGAATTAAATTCCCAAGTACAGTGGTTCTCACATTTCAGAGGTGCATCAGAAATCCCCCAGACGATTTGTTGAAACACAGTTGCTGAACCCTTATCGAGAGTCTCAGACTCAGCAGGTTGAGTAGGAGCTGATGATCTACATTTTTGACAAGTTCCCCGGTGATGCTGACCCTGCTGGTCCAGGGATCCCATGTTAAGAACCGCTGCTCCCGTGAAACGAGAATAAGAAGTCCCTGGGATTGTGAATTGGGAAGTCCAGGAAGGCATCTTCCTACTTCATCTTCTCCCATCCTGTGCTCCACGTGCAAGGCCTTCCTGGGCCTTCAGGGCAAAGCTCAAAGGCCTCATCCAAGATACAGCAAGGAACCTGGAGCCGGAGCAGAGGCGGGCTCTACCTGGGCAAATGGCAGATCCCTGGGGGTGAAGGGCCTCCCATTTAGCCAACAAACAGAAGGGGCTAAATCTGCAACCAGACCCACTTTTTTGAGTAAACACATTGCAGGGCTGCCTGTGTAAACATGCATTGTCTGCTGGAGGATTAAGAACTAGCAAGGCTGGGCTTTTTTTTTTTTCCTCCTGTTTCCTTCTCTTTGCCCCCTCCCCTTTTTTAAGCACTGAGAAAAGCCATTAAGGGATTAACACCCCGATTTATGAAAATGGAGAATGATAAAGGAACAATGGGGTGACAGCATTGTGTAAACGACATTGATTCATTTCAGAGACAGGACTGTTAACTGGGAGAAATGGAGAAATAAATGGGACAATGAGGAGATGCTTTTACCAGCTTGTCATTAATTAGCCGAGAGTACAATTGTTTTATTGTCCTTTTTGAAAAATACAAAATTGGTAGGAAAATACAAGCACTGAGTGAAGCGATTATTCTATGTCACGGGCTGACATCTGCTTTTCCTTTTCTCCTGAAGCTTGCCTCCGGAAGTGGTTTTTTAAGGGAGGAAAAGAAACTTGCCCCCTCCACTCAGCAGAAGGTTCTTCTGGGGTTCAGGGATGAAATAACCAACTCCACTCTCCCGTACACCTCAGATTTCTCAGCAGTGGAGGGCAGACTCACAGCTAGAAAGACCCCCTCTTGCTCCTTCATCTGGAGGAACTGAGGACTGGGAGGTGGGAGATGAGTGGGCTACCTGGGGGTCTCTCCAGTGGGTGAGAAGGGACGAGGAATTTAGGGAAAGAAAGACAAGCTGCTAGGAGCAGCAAGGCCAGCAAAGCAGTCCCCAGTGGGTTCCACGTGCTGTGTGTTAAGTTGTTTCAATCATGTCCCACTCCTTGCGACCCTGTGGACTGTAGCCTGCCAGGCTCCTCAGTCCATGGGATTCTCCAGGCAAGAGTACTGGAGTGGGCTGCCATGCCCTTCTCCAGAGGATCTTCCACACCAAGGGATTGAACCTGGGTCTCCTGCGTTACAGGCGGATTCTTTACAGCTGAGCCACCGGGGAAGACCATTTGGCTCTGCAGACCGATCCTCACCTATTTCATCTGCAATTGGAAGCTGAAGCATTTGAAATAAGCCCATGTGGGGATGTATATCATGAAAAACCTTCACCAGATCACGTGTGGTGCGGTGCTTAGTTGCTGTCGTCTCTGACTCTTTGCAACACCATGGACTGCAGCCCTCCAGGCTCCTCTGTCCATGGGATTTTCCAGACAAGAATATTGGAGTGAGTTGCCGTGCCCTTCTTCAGGGGATCTTCCCAACCCAGGATTTGAACCCAGGACTCCTGAATTGCAGGCAGATTCTTTACCCTCTGAGCCACTAGGGAAGCCCGATCTCCAGATCAGGAAGTGGGCTCAAATCCTGACAGCAGTGGCTTTGCCCCAGAAAAGTGCCAGAGCCAGCCCTGTTTAGAGGAAGGATGCATGTCTCGCTCAATAAGAGTTCAGGTCAGACTTCTCTGGGCTCAGAAGATCTTCTATCAGCTTGGGATGGGGTGGGGGAATGGATGGCATGGGCTCGGGGCCCTGGAGACTCACTGGATGGACGCATAGTAGGTCTGTGTGGACTTTTATTTTTGTATCTGCTGGGTCTTCACTGCTGCGCGGGCTTTTCTCTAGTTGTGGCGAGCTGGGGCTACTCTTCATTGCCGTGGGAGAGCTTCTCATTGTAGGGATTTCTCTTGTTGTGGAGCTCAGGCTCCAGGGCATACCGGCTCAGTAGCTGAGATTCCCAGGCTCTAGACCACAGGCTCAGTAGTTGCAGCACACAGGCTTAGTTGCTCTGTGGCATGTGAGATCTTCCTGGACCAGGGATTAAACCCATGTCTCCTGCATCGGCAGGTGGATTCTTAACCACTGAGGCACCAGGAAAGTCCCTATGTGGATTCTTGATGGGATAAGCTGAGCCCATGCTGTCCAGATGGTCCCTACCCAGCCGGCCTAGAGAAGATGCAGCTGCAGAGCCGAGCCAGGCTGCCTGGGTCTGGTTCCCAGTCGCCTCTCCATTTCTAAGGGCCATTTGTAAATCTGAGTATCTCACATTTAGATCCTAACCTGTCAGACACAGAAAAGTTGGCCAACTGTGATTAATTCTAGAAAGAGTCAAACAATCACACAAGGGTTAATAGTACTTATTTAAGAAGAAGAAAAAAAAGGAGCTCCCAGAAACAGTGTGCCTGGCAAAGAAACTGTAAACAGCTTTCCCATTGTTCTTGCCTCTATGACTACTGGCCATTGTTTGGCCTTTAATCTGGAAACGCTATACATATAAATATCACCATCTTTATAGTATTGTATCTGTACAGGCAAAGATAAAACAATGGACCTTTGCATCTCTAAGCTTTATGTTTATATAAAGATATCTTTATTGGGGAAGATTATGTATGTGTGTCTCACATATAAATGTTGAGCCTTCTCAGACTTTCCTCCATTCATACCATATTCAGGGTCTCCTGTGTGCCAGGCACTGCTCTGGTGGTGGGCATAAAACAGTGAACAAACAAGAAATCTCCCCGATTCCCACCCCCTATAGAATTCACATGTCTGTCTGTGTAAACAGAAAATGAATATGAAATAGAAATAGGTCACATAATAATTAGCACTATGGAGGAAAGTGAAGCAGATCTGGGGTAGGCAAGAGGGGTTATTTTATGTGAGGGAGTCAAGGGAAAGGCTCACTGATAAGGTGCCAGTGGAACACACCCCTGAGTTGGCAGCCTTGCAGGACAAAGAGTGTTCCAGGCAGCCGACAGAGCATGTGCAAAGGTCCAGAGGCAGGAGTGTACTTGGTGGGTTCGAGGCACAGAAAGAATTAAGTTGGAGGAGTGAGAAAACGGGGACAGAGTCCAAGACAAGGTCATTTTAATGGCATTGGCATTTACTGGGAGGGCGATGGGACCGCTGAATTGGCTGTGAGCAGAGGAGCAATATGATTCAAGGTTTGCTATATAGGGCCATGCTGGCTTCAATGGGTAGAATAGACCAAAGATTGTGTGATTACGGAAGATGCTCACCTAGACCACTTATTTCAGGCACCTACAAGGGTGAAATAAAGACAGACTTTATTTTGTTGGGCTTCAAAATCACTACAGATGGTGACTGCAGCCATGAAATTAAAAGACGCTCGCTCCTTGGAAGAAAAGCTATGACCAACCTAGACAGCGTGTTAAAAAGCAGAGACATTACTTTGCCGACAAAGGTCCATCTAGTAAAAGCTACGGTTTTTCCAGTAGTCATGTATGGATGTGAGAGTTGGACCATAAAGAAAGCTAAACACTGAAGAATTGATGCTTTTGAGGTGTGGTGTTGGAGAAGACTCTTGAGAGTCCCTTGGACAGCAAGGAGATCAAATCAGTCCATCCTAAAGGAAATCAATCCTGACTATTCGTTAGAAGGACTGATGCTGAAGCTGAAGCTCCAATACTTTGGCCACCTGATGCAAAGAGCCAACTCATTAGAAAAGACCCTGATCCTGGAAAAGATTGGAAGGCAGGAGGAGAAGGGGATGGCAGAGGATGAGATAGATGAATGGTGTCACTACTCAAAGGACAGGAGTTTGAGCAAGCTCTGGGAAATAGTGAAGGACAAGGAAGCCTGGTGTGCTGCAGCCCATGGGGTCGCAAAGAGTCCGACACGACGGAGTGCCTGAAAACAGCAACAACAGGGGCCAAACAGGTGATAAAGGGAATGAATTCTGGAGAATGTTCGGAAGTGTGACCAACAGGAGGCTACCTGCTGATGTAAAGGGGCAACAATTCCTCACTTCCTCCTGCTTGTTGAACTTGAAAGATTTGAACATGGAGTAGCCATATCTTGTCATCTTAAAGTAAGGCTGCATTTCCTAGTGAATGCTCCCGATTTGAAAACTTTTGCAGTTAAACAATGAAAACTTGAAGCCTGACAAACCACCAGTTTATACTCTTTCCTGAATCTCTTATCAGGCAAAGAGAATTCATACACTAAATCTTCTTACCATTTATTATCTGGCTACCAGGAAGCTCAAGGATAAGTTTAATTTTAAAGCGCTATGACTATATTGCATAAAATTCATGGCAAAATTATCTCCTCCCTTCTCCCAGTTCTCATACTTTAATATGATTTTTAAATGTTCAATTAAAAACCACGTGCTTCTTATTATGAGCACCCTCAAAATATGTTTTGTGAGGAATAAATTCTAAGTAAACTAGGCTATAACATAAAAGTTACTGTGATGATACTTTTACAACCAAGTATTATAGGTGTTCAGGAAAAAAAAAAAAGATTGTGAAAACATGTGTGCATGTGTGTGAAGTGGCTTCAGTCGTGTCCAGTTCTTTGGCAGCCCCTTGGACTATAGCCCGCCAGGCTCCTCTGTCCATGGGAGTCTCCAGGCAAGAATACTGGGATGGGTTGCCCTTTCCTTCTCCAGGGGATCTTCCCAGCCCAGGGATGGAACACACGTCTCTTATGTCTCCTGCATTGCTAGGCGTGTTCTTTACCATTGTGCCACCTGGGACGATACCTGTGATAACATACCTTATTAAATGTTTGCCTTACGTTTGTGAGGCTCATGCTGTCATGTCTGCAGGTTTCCCCAGGCCCAGAGCTGACTGTCACTTCTCTGCATCCTCCCCCTTGAAATGGGCCCTGTCTCCAATATTCACACCCCCACCTCAAGGCTCAGCATGGAAACATATACACTACCATATGTAAAACAGTGGCGATTTGCTGTATGCCTCAGGGAGCTCAAACTGCTTCCTGGTGACAACCTAGTCGGGTAGGATGGAGTGGGAGGTGGGAGGGAGGTTCAAGAGGAAGGGTCATATGTACAGCTGTGGCTGATTTGTGTTGATGTATGGCAGAAACCAATACAATACTGAAAAGCAATCATCCTTCAATTAAAAATAAATATATTTTTTTAAATGAATGGCAAGGTAAAAAAAAAAGAAAAGAAAGCCCTTTGGTATATGGTAACCTCAAACTCCCAATTCCTCCTTCTTAATCCCTACCTCCCTTTCTCCTTTGGTAACCGTAAGTTTGTTTTCTCTGTCCCTGGGTCCCTTTCAATTTTGTACGTAAATTCATTGGTATCATTTTTCTAGATTCTACATATAAGTGATATCATAGGATAGTTGTGTTTTTCTATCTGGCTTACTTCACTTCGTATTGAGTTGGCCAAAAGTTCATTTGGGTTTTTCAGTAAGATATTATGAGAAAACCCAAATGACTTTTTTGGCTAACCCCATATTATAATCTCTAAATCAACTACAATAATAAATTGTTTTTTAAGTCCTTTAGTTTAGTAGCTCCATTTTACAGGAAGAAATAGTAACTCCTAGATTTGAGAAGACTTCCCAGAGGCCACTTAGAGTGGACATTTTATGGGATGCCTGAGTGTCTTTCAACCAACACCCCCACCCCACACCTCTTCCTCTCAGAACTGTCTTCCCACCCTCAGGGTTGACTGTATGTCATTTTCATGCTTTCTGACCCTGATGTTCTAACCAGAGATTTTAGATCAAAGGTCAACCTCTGACCTAAGCTGGTCCAATTAACATCTCCCTCCTGGGAATGCTGAACTGCTAATAAGAGACAGCAACTAAATGTGTTGACCAGAAGGTACTGGTCGGCTGCTCCTGTGAGAAAGGAGAGTGATATAGCCTGCATACAGGAAGCATCAGAGATGCAGATTAGAGTTCCTATTGCCAGTCACTTCCTGGGCCCCCTATTCCATTCCTGGGCTTTGATTCCATGATAGAGCTCTATAGAGAGTAAAAGTTTTTTTATTTTTGTTGTAACTAAAAGAAAACTTATATAAAGTGACCTAATATGATAAAAGTATTACTGAGTGTCACTGATGTAGCTAAAAAGTCCAGAAGAGATTCTTGACTGGTTTGGTTGCTGACCAAAGGCCCAGCTTCTCTCTGTCTCTCTCTCCTGCGTTTTGTGATTAGAATTCATTCTCGGAAACCATAGGGCCCTTTCCAGCTCTAGGCTTTTCTGTGGTGGTACAAAATGGCTGCAGTGGTTCCAGACCGCACACCATAAACAATGCTATCCAAAGGAAAAGAGAATCCTTTGCCCTATACATGTTCTAGGATTCACACTCATTGGCCCACATGCCCATTTCTGAACCAATGGACAAGGAGATAAGACATACTGTTTGGATTGAACCAATCAGGACTCTCCCTTGGGGCAGAAGGTGGGGTCTATTCCTCCAAAACCATGTGACTGATATGGGAGAAAGAATTCCCCAAAGGACAACTGGGTATTTTCAGTGGACAAGAATTAGATGTTAGACAATTAATTAGACAAGAATTAAGAAAAAACGACACAAACCAACAACATCTTAAACACTTAACACATGATTCTTTTTTGTTTAATCTTTCTTTAGTTAATTTTTAACTTTTAACCAAAAAAATCCTATCTAAATAGGTACATTTAGTAGTAATCTTCACCTTTTACTTTCATTTATCCTAGTCATTTCTGGGAAGACCCTGGGATACTCTTGACCAGTTGAAGTAGGCAAGAAGAAAAGAAGCCAAATCTTACTCATCAGGGAGATAGAAGTTTAGTTGGGGTTGGTAAAGTTCCTTGTCTCTACAAAAACTTAACAGAAATAGACTTATTGGACCAATAATAAGATATGAACAAGATTTGAAAGAATTATACTAGTAAAATAATGAGTTAATTCATAATATTAAAAATGCAAATCCTACATAATTCATATTTAATTTACTTATCATAATCCATTTCAATCAAGATTTTGTTGCCTGACTCATAGTGAAGGAATCTTAGTTTAAGTCACTGTGATTTTTTTAAAAGACCATTTTGTTTTACTAGATTTCTCGTATTCACTTAGTATGCACACAAATATTTGCAGAGAATAAAACTTTCAAAATCTTATTCAGTGAGAATAGTGAATAAAATTTCAAATCATCACAAACATTTAAGCCATCAATAATGCTGTATAATTTGCAGAATGGGTGTAGCTGCCCGGAAAAAAAATCCAGAAGACAATAGCTATCCATCCTTTAAGAAAATGCTGAGTCACCAATGTGCCTGATGACAGAGAACAATGTTGTATGAAGAACACAGAGGCTGAAGTCTCAAAGTCAAAGAGCAATAAAAATGTCAGACCTTTATGTGTTGAAGACACTTTAGGAGTGCCTTATCCATGGATTCTCCTTTTGTTGTTTTAGTTGCTAAATCGTGTTGACTCTTTTGCAACCCTAATAACTGTAACCTGCCAGGCTCCTCTGTCCATGAGTTTCCCAGGCAAGAATACTGGAGTGGGTAGCCATTTCCTTCTTCAGGGGATCTGCCGACAGAGGAATCAAACCTGAGTCTCGTGCTTTGGCTTGGCAGATTCTTTACCACCAAGCCACCAGGGATTCTTCTTTATGTTTACCCAAAAGGAATATGGGATTAAAATCATATGTAAATATGTATACAAAAATTCTTCCAACCTATTTAATTTCAAAATCCCAATGCTAAAATGCTGCCTGTTATTTATTTTATGATATTGTTTTCCTCCTTAGTGCTTTGTGAAATGATCACTACACCTTGACAGCCTCCTGGACTCCCCAGAAACATGATAGTTTCGTAACCTAAAAGCTCCCGTGATACAATCCCACTGCATTATTACTGCAGGGATAGTTTACTTTGCTGCTAGTGGCCATATGTTCCTTACACTACTACATACATACATGTGTGTATGTGTGTGTGCTCCGTCATGTCCAACTCCTTTGCTACATCCTGTAGCCCATCAGGCTCCTCTGCCCATGAAATTTCTCAAGCAAGAATACTGGAGTGAGTTGTCATTTCCTTCTCCAGGGGAATCTCCCCGACCCAGGGATCACACTCAAGTCTCGTGTTTCCTGCACTGGCAGGCAGAAGTTGCTTGCACGTGACTCTGGAATGCACTAGGTTGGAACAGAGTAGGACTCCGGAGCCAAGAGCTGGCGCTTGGCTCCAGTGGTCGCCAACTTTACCACTGCGCCACTTGGGAATCCCACATACATATATATACATGTAGCTCAAATAGTAAAGAATCTGCCTGCAATGCAGGAGACCCAGGTTTGATCCCTGGGTTGGGAAGATCCCCTGGAGAAGGGAATGGCTACTCACTCCAGTATTCTTGCCTGGAGAATTCCATGGACAGGGGAGCCTGGCAGGCTACAGTCCACGGGGTGGCAAAGAATCCAACACGGCTGAGCCACTAACACTTTCACTTTCATACACCATACACTATTTTCTCTTTACCCTGCTCCCTGCCCCATATGCCTGCATCACAGCCAAAGTATAGTAAGGCTTCATGTTGAGCTCATTCTCTGGTAAGAATACTATTTGTGGTTCTATCCAAAAATGTCAGTGCATTTTTGCAAGTTTACAATAGCACAAATGCTATTATATTCAAACTTTCTGTGGTTGAACACCTGACTTCCTCAATGAATGTAAGATCTGTAAAACATAGTAACCATATTCAAACACATTACCATTTACTGACAGGCACTGATGATTCCAATGCAAATGAAGAGCAATTCAAACAAACAAATCCTTAGTGTTATCCAATGAAGTGCAAACAAGATCCAAATAAATGAGTGGGCACATTTACTTCCTGCTTGGGTATCTGTTCCTTATTGGTTGGTCTTTATGTCTTCAGTGTCTCCATCCAAATGGGATTCATCAGCCAAGTTGCCTTGTATCTCTGGCTGTTTCTAGAAAATTAATGCTAGAATTACTGCTTGATCCACGTGAAAACATGATCCTACCTCTTGCAAATCTTTTCCCTTGTTCATGGCTGATCATTCCATTACGTCATAATTATCATACAGCTATAGCGTAAATACATAGTTATTTCCATCTCTCCATCCAGATGGTCGGTTACACAATAATTACAGTATGTTTGTACTTACTGGGTTTAATTACCAGATAATCAGGAAGAACATGCAAATTGCTAGGTTGTTGTAACACAGTCCATTGAATCAAGGAAAACCTGGGTATTGCATGTAAGTAAACAAGCTCTTACACGGGATTATGCCCTGTAACCTGTGACGACAAGGAGGTCTGAGATTTGTTATAGGTCCATTGTGTGGGTTCGCATTACACTTGTTGAGCTCCGATTAATGTCCAGATTATAAGGAAATGTAATGGAAGAGATGATCATGCTGCCACGCCTGCCACGGGGACAATAGGGAACCGGCCGGAGGAGTAACTGAATAAGGCGCCAGCTCTTGGCTCCAGAGTCCTACTCTGTTCCAACCTAGGGCATTCCAGAGTCACGTGCAAGCATCTACTCTCAGCCCAAACATGTACCTGTGCAAAGGCTGGCAGAGAGCAAGGGCAAACCGTCAACCAAACAAACCCCTCCCAGGAACAAAATGTCACTCGCAGAAGTCTACTTCCAGTGTGTCTTCCGGTGTGTCCTGTTTGCCCCCAGCTAAGCGCTTTTTTTTCTTCATCACACCAAGGAAAGCTGCTCAGATCAACATCTTATTCCTGTGACCGAACTACTGTTGCACACTAATTTCCCTAGTTTCCCCTTTGTGATTCCCTCCTGAGCTTCCAGAAGTAAAACCTACGACCTTTGCAGTCAGCCTCTCCCCTTGGGGATTGGCTTAGGGTTGGACACATGCCTCAAGCCACTTAAGGCAATCTTTCACTGCAGCCATGAAATTGAACGACGCTTACTCCTTGGAAGAAAAGGCAATCTTAGAAGAGAACATTTTCCAGAATGCCGGGAACATCCCTCTTAGGTGTGAATGGTGAAATCGGAAGCCCCAGGCGCCACTGAAAGCCACCTTGCAACCATCAGGAAGAAACTGGGTCTTTAGTGGCATGACTGAGCCACAGGATCACACTTTACCTGAAACCTATATCGACATTTTCCAATTACACTGAGCAAACTCCCTTTATTGTTTACCTCCCTTAGAGTTGGAGTTTCTGTCATTACCATGAGAAGTATGAAAACTTGTAACACTACCATGACTTATCTGCTGGTTTATCACTGAAAAATCCCTTATAGATTTTTCATGGAACTTCCTGTCCTACTACATAGACATAACCATCCTTCATGGTCTGATACATCATTTCTTCCCCCCACTCCAGTTTTATTCAGATATAATTGATATATCAATTTTAGTGTAAAACATGATTTGATATACGTATATATTGCAAAATGATTGGAGTAACCACAGTTTAGTTAATATTTATCATCTTACATAGTTACAACCTGTGTGTGTGTGATGAGAACTTCTATCTCAGCAGCTTTCAAATATACAGTACAGCATTGTTGACTTTAGCCACCAGGTTGAACATTACATACCCAGAACTTATTTATCTTATAACTGGAAGTTTGTATCTTCGGATCACCTTCACTCATTTCACACATCTTACCTCTGGTAACCACCAATCTGCTTTCTTTATCTATGAGTTCGGTGTTTTTAAATTCCACATATATGTCAAGGGCTACCCCAATGGCTCAGCTATAAAGAATCTGCCTGCAAGGCAGGAGACACAGGAGACATGGGTTTGATCCCAGGGTTGAGAAGATCCCCCAGAGAAGGAAATGGCAACCCACTCCAGTACTCTTGCCTGGAAAATCCCATGGACAGTGGAACCTGGCGGGCTACTGTTCACGGGGCTGCAAAGAGTCAGACACAACTGAGCACACATGCACACACATATATGAAATGTAATATTTTCTTTCTCTTATCTGACATATCACTCAGCATAATACCTTCAGGATCCGCCAATGTTGTCACAAATGGGAGAATTTCCTTCTTTTTAATGGCTAAATAATATGCCATTATGCATATGCCAATATATGTTCTAAGTCACTTCAGTGTATATCTATACATATATATGTATGTGTGTCATATACATACATCTTATTTATCCATTCATCTGTCAATGAGCACTTAGGTTGTTTCCATATTTTGGCTATTACAAATAATACTGCAATTAACTTGGAAGTACACATATCTTTCTGAGATAATGATTTCATAACCTTCTGATATATGCGCCAAAAGTGAAATAGCTGGATCACCGACTGCAAGGAGATCCAACCAGTCCATTCTGAAGGAGATCAACCCTGGGTGTTCTTTGGAAGGAATGATGCTAAAGCTGAAACTCCAGTACTTTGGACACCTCATGAGAAGAGTTGACTCATTGGAAAAGACTCTGATGCTGGGAGGGATTGGGGGCAGGGGGAGAAGGGGACAACAGAGGATGAGATGGCTGGATGGCATCACTGACTCGACGGACGTGAGTCTGAGTGAACTCCGGGAGATGGTGATGGACAGGGAGGCCTGGCGTGCTGCGATTCATGGGGTCGCAAAGAGTCGGACACGACTGAGCAACTGAACTGAACTGAACTGATGGTAATTCTCTTTTTAATTTTTTGAGAGACTTCCTTACTGTTTTCCACCATGACTGCACCAGTTTACATCCCCACCAACAGTCCACAAGGTCTCCCTTTTCTTCACAGTCTCTCCAGCACTTGTTATTTCCTGTCGTTTTGATGATAGTCATTCTAACAGACATGGAATGTTACCTCACTGTGGTTCTGATTTGTGATGTTGATTATTAGTTGATCATTAATGGTGTTGAGTACCTTTTAATGTATCTGTTGGCCATTTGTATGTCTCCTCAGGAAAAATATCTATTCAGTTTCTGCCCATTTTTTAATCACACTATTTAGTTTTGTCTCTCTGTGTTACTGAGCTATATGAGCTCTTTATATATTTTGGATATGAACCCTTTATCAGACATATGACTTACAAATATTTACTCCCAATCCATAGGTTACCTAATGCATCATTGCTAAAGCTTATACACTTATTGCCTTTCCTACAGACAGAGATTGCATGCCAGCATCTACTGTGCGAAAGGTAACCCCATTGCTCAGAAATGAGAAGCAGAGAAAGCAGTCTTCACCATGAGTGGGGTTTGGGGGAAACATGGTCTCCAAGGTTCTGCTCTGCTGCCTGTAGAGAAGCCTGGTAGGAGGACCCTGAGGCAAGCCAGGTGCAGTGTCCCTTGAGATAACTCAAGGTTTACAGGGCGGGATGGAGAGGATCCAAGGACACTGCTAGGAATACAACTGATCAACAAAACTAGAGGGCAAAGAAAAGACATGTGGCAGAAGCAGTGGAGAACGGTCTTGGGACAGAGAGGCAGAACCAGGTGTGTGTGTTGGTCTTGCATCCCCAGATGAAGAACATGCACTGGGTCACCCTGAACAAGGAGTCTGTTATCTGACTTAGAGTCAATGCTTTGTTGTTCAGTCACTCAGTCATGTCCAACTCTTTGCCACCCCCATGGACTGCAGCATGGCAGGCTTCCCTTCCTTACTATCTCCCTGAGTTTGCTCAAACTTATGTTCATTGGGTTGATGATGCCATCCAACCATCTCATACTCTGTTGTCCCCTTCTCCTCCTGCCCTCAATCTTTCCCAGCATCAGGGTCTTTTCCAATAAGTCAATGTTTGGAAAAGCCATATCAGGCTGGACACTCATTCATTCCACAAACACTCACTGCATGTCAAGGTACAGAGACAGCATGGATGACAGATGGATAGAGCAACCATCACAGCCATAGAGGCATACACACAGGTACCCTATGTGGCCCTTGCTCTCATCCTTGTATCTATCAGAGGCAGACCATTAAACCAGCAACTGGCTCAGCTGGTAAAGAATCTACCTGCAATGCAGAAGACCTGGGTTCAGTCCCCGGGTTGGGAAGATCCCCTGGAGAAGGGAATGGCTACTCATTCCAGTACTCTGGCCTGGAGAATTCCATGGACTCTATAGTCCATGGGGTTTCAAAGAGTTAGACACGACTTAGCAACTTTAAAACATAATAATTATAAAACATAGAAGTTGCTAGTCTAGAAAAGATAATAGGTGCTATGGGAAGATAAAAGGAAAGAAACCAACCAAACTCAGGTTCATGGACAACTTCCTGCAGGAAATGAAGTCTGAGGGATGAGAAGTTTAGCCAATGGGTGAGCAGGAGGAGAGATGCTTTAAGCAGGGGTCGAGCGAGTTTTTCAGGAGGCAGGAGTGGGTACATAGATTTCTAGGAATTGGAAGGAGCCTGGAGAAGTTGGAGAGGGAGCCCGAGGGTGAGCATGATAGGAGCTGCAGATGCAGAGGTGAGCAGGGGCCACACCTCAGGGCCGAGTCTCCAAGTCAGCCAGGTAGGAAGTCTATGTTTTTGCTGAAGGACAGTTTTTCACAGACAGGATGATGTGATCAGATTTGCCTTTTAGTGGACCATTGCCCACATTTTATTCCAAATACCTTTCTAAACTACTTTTCAAAGGTCTCTCCCAAAGAGGCATATAGATCAGGGGGAACAGTATCAATAATAAATTTTTTATTAGAACTAATTTTCCTCTGAAACCTCTATCCAGAAGTGAAGAACAACCTGTGGGTATTTCAAAGGGATTTGCAGTGGGAGCCCCTTTTGCATAGCTGTTTGATGTTCAAGAGGCCTTCGGAGCACTTTCAATAAGTCTTTTAAACTCCATGTTTTCTCAAAGTAGGAAGCCTTGTCCTCAGCATAGGATCAGGTGGCACAACCAGCATTTTCTAGACTCTGCTCATTGCACATGATGGAGCTCCCAACCCCACCACATGCCCTGATCCACCTTGATCGAAATGCACTCAGAACTTCTTTTTTCTGATCCACTGAAGCTTAAGAGGGACATTAACCAAGGATGCTATCAGATTCAACAAACAAAGATGTTCCTTGAGACTGATGACCAAAATTATGCCCTCAGCTGGGCTCTTAGGGACCCAGACAGATGACAAAGACAGGTGAGATATGAGTTTTTAATTCCCATGAGTTGGCCTCCCTGGCATTTCTCCTATTTTCTTTTTTATGTAACCAATAATAATAATAATCAGAGGAAATTATTAATAAAACTCACGATCAGTAGCAGCATTGACAATCACGTCTGCTGCTCACCGTGTTTACAATGTACCAAGTCCAGAGCCAAGCACCTGAATTAAACCATCTCATTTAATCCTCACAATAATTATTCCTATTTTACAGATGAGAAAACTGAGGCCCAGAGACGTGAACAAGAGTTAGTATTGTTGGGAGGATTTGAACTCAGGCCATTTGACTCAAATGCCCACAGCATGTTGAACTCAGAAAACATTGATTTCTTAAGAATTATTAGGAAATTGATCCCAGGTCCCACTTGTCCACTAAGTTCTGTGCTGCCCGGCAGAGGGTAGAGATCTGTCTGCTTCCCCAAGCATTTCAGTCTGATAAACTCCTTGGTTAGAGCCATGGTACAGAGTCAAGGGAGGCCCAATCACCTGGGCCAAGTTTTCATTAGAATGTGTGCATTGAGGGTTGGGTGGAGGGGAGGCGCTTAACGATTATTTTCAGTCCCAGTTCCTGCTTATTTGGTTTGGATTTTGCACAATTAATTAGGAACCTAAATTAATGAGAAGGGAAACACGTGTCCAGCTGGTCCTCCCAGATGTTCCTGGAAACAAACTCTCCAGTTTGCACAGCACGACAGAGTAAATATGACATGGCGAAGTCGCTCTGAGCTGGTTCTGTACCCAACACTCCTGGCTGCAAGGAACGGCTCCTGCCTTGGGGTCCGTGCTTTCCCAGTTCTGAAATAACATCTCCAAGGCGTCTGCTGATCTGATTCTCTTTGGTTCCAGGATAGGGCAGCCACGGTTATACTTCCTCACCTGAATCCCTGAAAAGGAGCAAACTGAAATGCAGCACAAGGCCCAGAAACAGAAGGAGAGGAGGAAACAGCCAGCCCTAACAAGGATGAAGAGGAGGAAATGTTCTCCACACTTCCGTGATGAAATGCATTCATAGGCACCTACCAGTAGTGGCTACATTTTGTGTAGATTTTACCTCAATAAAAAAAGATCACTTGGATCTCAACTTCCTGGATGAGTGGGCAAGTTGAGATCACTCTGTAAACAATATCCCCATCCTATACTCCTGCAGCAAGCACCTTATTCAAATTGAACCATTATTAATCTACACAGTATTTATTCATGACATGTTCAATGTTACTCTTGGCAGTGAGAAAATTGAAGTAATCAAGACAGAGAAGTATCCTGCCCTCAGAAGCTTATATGCAAGCAACAAGCAAGCAAATTGTAAACCCCATCCCCAACAGGCTCTGTCTTGACCCTGTTTTATTTTTATCCTTGACACTTATCATAGTTTAATCTAATATATATGTTACTAATTTATGCTCTGTGTCTGTATCTTGTCACTAGAATATAAGTGCTATTTTATTGATTTCATTGACATGAATGTACATAGAATAGGATATGGCACCTAGTGCGTGCATGCAGGCTCAATCTCTTCAGTCATGTCTGACTCTTTGCAACTCCATGGACTGTAGCCCACTGGGCTCCTCTGTCCATGGGATTCTCCAGGCAAGAATACTGGAGTGGGTTGCCATGCCCTCCTTCAGGGAATCTTCCCTACTCAGGGATCAAGTTTGCATTGGCCTGTGTCTTCTGCATTGCAGGTGGATTGGTGGATTCTTTATCCACCCGGGAAGCCTGTGGCACCTAGTAATCACTAATAAATGTATAAAATGAATAAAAGTCAACAAAAAACTAAAAGGATAATTTTTGATTGTGAAAAATACCTTAAAGGAAAGAAATAGGGTTCTGTGATGAAGTGTAACTTATGGAGAAAACATATTAAATAATTTGAGGTGTAAGATTTTAATAGATGATCAAGGATGTGCTTTATTAAAATAATATGGTATTTGAACTAGCATCTGTAGGGAAAGTGCAAGCTCTCCATGGAGCCAGCTAAAGGGAGAATATTCCAGGCAGGGGGAAACAGTAAATGCAAAGACCCAGTGGCAGGAAAACTTTTTTTGTGTTAAGGGAAAAGAAAAAAACCAATGTGACTGAAGTGTAGTAAGTGAAGGAGAGAGCAGTAACAGGTGAGGTCAGAAAGGTCAGCAGGGACCAAGTCCTGTAAGACCTCACAGGCCACGAAAGGAAATTAGATTTTATTCTAGGTGTGATGGGAAGCCACTGAAGCATTTTTTTTCTTCATAAGGTAGTATTTTTTAATTGCAATAAAACATAAATAACATAAAATTGAACATTTTAGCCACCATCCTAATTTCTGTCTCTATGAATTTGGCTAAGTACCTATGATAAATGTCATCATATGATATTTGTCCTTTCATGGCTTATTTCACTCAGCATATCTTCAAGTTTCATCCAAGCCATAACACGTATCAGAATTTCATTCCTTTGAATGTATATACCCACATTTTGTTTATCCATTCGTTGTCAATGGATATTTGCTTCCCCTTTGGATTATTGTGAATCATGTTGCTATGAACGTGGGTATACAGATATCTCTTTGAGACTCAGTTTTCAGTTCTTCTGGGCTCATACCAGAAGTGAAATTGATGGATCATATGATCATATGGTAATTCTATGTTTAATTTTTTGAGGAACTGCCCTAATTTTTTCTACAGTGATGGGACCATTTTACATTCCCACTGGCAATGCATGAGGGTTCTAATTTCTCTATATCCATGCTCACATTTGGTATTTTCTGTTTTTACTTTATTTTTTTTTTAATGGGCCTAGAGTAGAATCTCATTGTAGTTTTGATTCACATTTCTCTGATAAGTAATGATGAGACTCTTCATGTGTTTATTGGTCATTTGTATATCTTCTTTGAAAAGATGTCTATTCAAGTCTTTTGTTTATTTTTTTGACTGAGCTTTCATATTTTTAGTCATTGACTTTTAGGAGTTCTTTATGTATTCTGGATATTAATCCTTTATTAGATATATTATTTCACTATATTTTCTCTGGTTTTATGGTTTGACTTTTCACTCTATTGATAGTGTCCTTTAATGCACCAAAGTTTAATTTTTTAGGAAAACAAATTTATCTAACTTTTCATTCATCGCCTATGCTTTTGGTATCATATCCAAGAAATCATTGCCAAATCCAATGTCCTTAAGTGTTTCCCCTACTTTTTGTTCTAAGAGTTTTATACTTTTAGTCCTTACATTGAGGTCTTCAATCTATTTTGAATTAAGTTTTGCATATGTTATAAGAAAAAAGTACAACTTCATTCTTTATCCAGTTTTCCCATTACCACTTGTTGAAAGATCATCTTTATCCCATTAAGCGGTTTTGACATCATTATCTGACCTCACATGTCTCCTCTGTTCCATTGATCTGTATGCTTATCCTTAATGCAGTACCACAGTTCTGATTTCTGTAGCTTTGCAATACGTTTTGAAATCAGAAAGTGCAATACTTTCAACTTTGTTCTTTTTCAGGATATTTTAGATATTAAGAATCCCTTGAGATTACATATGAATTTTAGAATGGTGCTTTCTCTTTATCTAAACAGCTGAGATTTTGATAGTAATTGCATGAAATCAATAGATTGTTTTGGGAAATACTGACATCTTAGCAATATTAAGTGATCCATGAACACATGAATTTTAATGTATTTATGCCTTCTTTAATTTAAGTTTTATATCTCCTTGGCTAACTTTACTTAAGTATTTTATTCTATTTAATAATATTATAAATCAAAATTTTCTTTTCAGATTTTTCATTGTTAGTGTATAGAAATGCAAATGATTTCTGTGTGTTGACACTGTATCCTACAACTTTGTTGAATTTATTTATAAAATTCTAACAAATCTTGGTTTGGTGAGTCTTTCTGGTTTTCTACATAAAAATCAGAATATCTGTAAGCAGAGAGAATTTTACTTCTTCCTTTCTAATTTGAATGTCTTTTCTTTTTCTTGCTAGAATTTCCAATGCTAATCTGAATAAAAGTAAAGATAGTGGGCATTCTTGTCTTGCTCTTGCTGTTAGGCAAAAAGCTTTCAGCTTTTTACCACTGAGCATAATGTTAAATGTCAGTTTGTCATATCTGACTTTTATTATGTTGAAGTACATTCCCCCATATCCATTTTGTTGAGGTTTTTTACACATGGATATTGAATACTGTCAAATATTTTTCTGATTCCACTGAGATTATCATATGATTGTCTTTCATTTTGTTAAAGTGGTGTATCACATTAATCAACTTATAAATGTTAAACCATCCTTGCACACCTGGAATAAATCCCACTTGATTGTGTGTATGATTGTTTTAATATATTGATGAATTTGGTTTGTAAATATTTTCTCAAGGATTTTTGCATCTATTTTCATTATGGATCTTGGCTTGTAATTTCCGTTTTGTATGGTATCTTTGTCTACATTTAATATCAGGGCAATGCTGGCCTTGTAAAATGAGGTTTAAAGCATTTCTTTTTCTTCAGTTATTGAGAATAATTTGAGAAGGATGTGAAAACTCTCCTTTAAATATTTGATAGAATTCACCTGTGGAGCCATCTGGCCCTGGACATTTATTTGTTGCAAGTTTTTTTAATTATTGATTCAATTTCATCACTAGTAATAGATGGGGAAACAGTGGGAACAGTGGCTGACTTTATTTTGGGGGGCTCCAAAATCACTGCAGATGGTGACTGCAGCCATGAAATTAAAAAATGCTTGCTCCTTGGAAGGAAAGTTGTGACCAACCTGGACAACATATTAAAAAGCAGAGACATTACTTTGTCAACAAAGGTCTGTCTAGTCAAGGCTATGGTTTTTCCAGTGGTCATGTATGGATGTGAGAGTTAGACTATAAAGAAAGCTGAGCACTGAAGAATTGATGCTTTTGAACTGTGGTGTTGGAGAAGACTCTTGAGAGTCCCTTGGACTGCAAGGAGATCCAAGCAGTCCATCCTAAAGGAGATCAGTCCTGGGTGTTCATTGGAAGGACTGATGTTGAAGCTGAAACTCCAATTCTTTGGCCACCTGATACGAAGAGCTGACTCATTTGAAAAGACCCTGATGCTGGGAAAGACTGAGTGTAGGAGGAGAAGGGGACAACAGAGGATGAGACGGTTGGATGGCATCACCAACTCCATGGACATGGGTTTGGGTGAACTCCGGGAGTCGGTGATGGACAGGGAGGCCTGGCGTGCTGCGGTTCATGGGGTCGCAGAGTCGGACACGACTGAGCAACTGAACTGGAACTGGAATCAGTCTATTGAGATTTTCTGTTCCTTCATGGTTCAGTCTTGGAAGACTGTGGGTTTCTAGAAATTTATCCTTTCCTTCTACACTGTCTTATTTGTTGGTATATAGTTGTTCATAACAGTCTTTTATGATCTTTGTATTGTTGTGGTATTGGTTGTAACTTCTCCATTTTCATTTCTGACTTTATTTTCTTGGATCTTCTCTCTTTTTTCCTGATGTGTATGTCATTTGCTCAATCTTGTCCAACTCTTTGCAACCCCATGGACTGCAGCCCACCAGGCTCCTCTGTCCATGGAATTCTCCAGGCAAGAGTACTAGAGTGGGTTGCTATTCCCTCTCCAGAGGATCTTTCCGACCCAGGGATCAAACCTGGGTCTCCTGCATTGCAGGCAGATTCTTTACCATCTAAGCCACCACAGAAGCCCCCTTTCTTCCCTGATGGGTCTGTCTAAAGACATCAAATTCGTTATCTTTTCAAAGAATCAACTCTTAGTTTCATTGATCTTTTCTATTGTTCTTTAGTTTCTGTTTCCTTTATTTCCACTTTGGTATTTATTATTTTCTTCCTTCAACTAATGGTGGGCTTTGTTCTTTTTCACACTTTTAGGTGTGAAGTTAGATTTTTTAAATTTGAAACCTTTCTTCTTTCTGGAGGTAGGCCTGGACTATTATGGACTTCCCTCTTAGAACTGCTTTTGCAATGTTATTTTGGCTATTCTAGGTCCTTTGCACTTCCATATGAATTTTAAAATCAGCTTGTCAATTTTATAAGACAAAAGCCTACTGGATTTTGACTGGAGTTGCTTTAAATCTAGATCTATAGATCTAATTAGAAAAGAATATTGAGACTTCTGACCCAGGAGCATGGTGCACCCCTCTGTTTACATAGAACTTTTACATTTCTTTAAAGAACACTTCGTAGTTTTCTGTGTACAGTAGACCATTGACCAGTGTTAGTCACTCAGTTGTGTTTGACTCTCTAGGACCACATGGACTATAGCCTTCCAGGTGCCTCTGTCCATGGAATTCTCCAGGTAAGTATACTGGAGTGGGTAGTCATTCCATTCTCCAGGGGATCTTCCCAATCCAGGGATCAAACCCAGGCCCCCTGCCTTGCAGGCAGATTTTTTACTGTCTGAGCGACCATGTCTTTGTCAAATTTATCACTGAAGAATTGGGTTGGCCAAAACATTGTTTTTTGGGGTTTTTTCCCATAAGTTGGTTCTAGCAGCACTTTATTGTTTTTAACATCATTTGAAACAATTTTGTTAAATTGTATTAAATACTGTGACAGCAGCAATATCAAAGTGCATTTTTTAAAAATTTATCAAAATTGGTGAATTTTTGTGTAGCTATTTGAATACTGAAGGTGGAAGGGGGAAAAAGCAATATTTTCAGCATATTATGCTTTCTTATTCTAAGAAAGCTAAAAATGCAACTTAAAGTCATAAAAATGAGTTGTGCGGGGTATGGAGAAGGTGCTGTGACTGACTGAACATGTCAAATGTGGTTTGAGAAGTTTCATGCTGGAGATTTCTTGCTGGACAATGCTCCATAGTCAGGCAGATCAGCTAAAGTTGATAGTGATCAAATCGAGACGTTAGTTGAGAACAAGAAACATACCACACAGGAGATAGCCAGCATACTCAAAATATCCAAACCCAGCACTGAAAAATATTTGCACCATCTTGGTTATGTTAATTGCTTTGGTGGTTGGGTTCCTCATAAATTAACAAAAGAAAATCTTTCTTGACCATATATCTGAGTGCAATTCTCACTGAAATGTAATGGAACTGTTCCATTTTTAAGACAAATTGTGACAAGTGATGAAAAATGGATACGGTGCAGTAATATGGAATGGAAGTGATCATAGGGCAAGTGAAATGAACCACAACCAGCCATACCAAAGGCCAGTCTTCATCCAAAGAAGGTGATGCTGTGTATACGGTGGGATTGGAAGGGATTGGAAGCTCATAATCCTCTATTATGAGCTTCTTCCAGAAAATCAAATGATTAACTCCAAACCGTACTACCCCCAATTTGACCAACTGAAACCAGTGCTTGAAGAAAAGTGTCCAGAATTAGATTATACAGAAAATGTATAATCTTCCATCAGGATTATATAAGACCTCATGTTTCTTTGATGATCAGACAAAAACTGTTACAGCTTGGCTGGGAAGTTCTAATTTATCTGCCATATTCACCAGACATTACACCTTTGAATTACCATTTATTTCAGTCTTTACCAAATTCTCCTTAATAGGAAAAATTTCCATTCCCTGGAAGACTATAAAAGGCACTTGGAACAGTTCTTTGCTCAAAAAGATAAAAAGATTTGGGAAGGTAGAATTATGAAGTTGCCTTAAAAAAGGCAGAAGGTAGTGGAACAAAACCGTGAATAAGTTGTTCAATAAAGTTCTTGATGAAAATGAAAAATGTGTCTTTTATTCTTAAAGAGCAAAGGAACTTTTTGACCAACCCAATATATTAAGCAGGTGATTGACATGGTCCACTTTGATATATAAGGTAAAGAATAAAGGACTAGAAGAAAACTAGAGTAGAAAAAGGAAGACAATTGGAGACTAGGGCATAATCCAGGGAAATGATTATGGTGTCTTAGACCAGGGTGGCAGTGGTGATAGAAAAAAGGGCTGATTTAAGATTTAATTACGTTGAGTCGTAGGCAATTGCCTTTTTGTAGGTCAAAGAAGCTATATTATTGGCAACATCATACAGTTCAACCTGATATTTTAGAGCTAAGTTGGGAGTTGGAATTTGCTGGTTGATTAGATGCAGGGGACTAAAGAAAGGAAAGAATCAAAGATGGCTCTAAGGTACTAAGTTGAAGCAAATGAATGGATGATCATGCCATTTCCTCAAACTGGGGTAGGAAGGAACCATGTAGCCCATTCTCTTTGACCTCCTCTTTATTCCCAATTCTTTTTCTTTCTTTGCATCATCTTTAGTTTTTCAGGGAACACAGTTGTCACAGGGCTACATGTTTACTTTTAAACATGCATTTTTTTCCCACCCAGTTCCCTGTCTGACATTTTAATGACTTTTGCCGGCTTAGCCTTTCATGGTCAGGGCACACAAAAAGAACATATTTTCTGTGCACAGTTTGAGATTCGTGCATACTCCCTTGATTTTAATGCCATAGCAACATGCCCTTAACTTTTTATTTCTCTGAGCCCGGCCCTCATCTGGAAGGGTTCTGGGCCACATTTTCAAGCAATTTGGTACCGATCATCGTGAGGCTTCTGAGTTTATGGAGGGAAGGTTAGGAACGCAGGCTTGAGTTTATACTTAAATTACTATCCTAAATGACTCCACGGGGGGTTTCTTTTAGGGGTCACTGAGAGCCAGAGTGGAATGTTTTTCCTTCTTCACTTTATCCCAGGCCTTGGGGCACAAGGACCATAAATGCAGGTAATGTGTTTTATAGCCAGATTCTCTAGGTTCATTTTTCCACCTCTCTCCCCACCCCCAGTGATAGGCATGAAACTCCACAGAGCTGTCTGGAGACTCACTTTGTATGGCCTTGTTTCTACTTAGGCTGAGATGGGTGGCTGAACAACACAGCCAGATACACTTGAAGAGTGTGACATTTTCTGTCTGTGATTCGCCGGACATATGTGATTGCCCTCCAGCCCAGTAGTGAGGTCCAAACTGAAAAAAAAGCCATTCATAGGGAATGAGCTTCTCATCACTGGAGGCATTCAAGTAGTGGTCAAACACCTGCCTAACAAAACTGTTACAGCTGAGATTTTGCATCTGAGAGGGATAAACTTAAGTGTCCTTATTAACACAGACTTTCTCTGAGACTAAAATATTCTTTCACTATAGATATTTATTGAACATAAACTGCAGGACTGAGAATTGTACTCTGTATAGCAGTGAATGAGATGGACATGGGCCCTGCCCTTGAGAAACCTTCAGTCCAGTGAGGGTGATAAATGGGAAATAACTAATTTACAATGAGGCAATTAAAACAACTGTGTATGTCAGGTAATGAGTCAGAGTACTTGCTGGTCTTTTACATGAGTTATCACAAAGATGCTTCCTGATCTTAGGAGGTCAGACTCTACTTTACAAACTATGAAATGCAGGCTCAAAAAGGTTGCATAAATTATCCAAGCTTACACAGCTGTTACCTGCTGAAGCTGGAGCAGCAGCCCAGATCTTGCAGTCTCCAGGGTCTATACACCTAACCAAACCTCTGGTTAAGATTCTTACAAGACAGAGTTAGAGCCCAGGTCCTGAAGGCTCGGGTGTCCACACACCCTACCCCCGCTCTCACCTTGAGAAAGGTAAACATTACAGGTCCCCTCAGCCCCTCTCCTCTCACTAAACATACTAGTCCTTCGAGATTTTCAAATAAAAACCATCTTTCTGCTTTATGCAATTAAGATTGCCAGTTCAAAAAAAAAAAAAATTAGAATAACACATCTTACTTAAAACTTGAGGCCTGATGCTTGCCAGAACTCCCACTGTCATTTTGAAAGTGGAGACTAAGAAAGGAAAGGAGAGAGTGGTTGTGAAGACCCTACTGTGCTTAGGGCTTGTAAAGGCCCTACTGTGTGCTCAGCCCTGGAAGGGAGTAAGGATTGGGCAGCTCAAGTGCGATGCACAGATGAAATAAAACATCTACTGCTTGCTCTTGATAAACAAAGTTTTGTTGCACAGACCAAAAAAAAAAAAAGACAGATGTGTAGGTGATGGGCAGCAGAGGATCAAGCAAAGGACTAAGACATGGCAGCGTAATAGGCACTTTTCAAATCTTGGGTCTTGCTGTGTGTCTTAGACAAGTCAGTTTGCCTCTTTGAGTCTTGATTTCTTCATCAACAATAGTGTGGCCAAAAGAGCTTTCTGCAAAGATGGAAATGTTCTCTGTCTTCAGGGCTCAGTACCATGGGCTTTTGAGACATATGCGGCTTTTGAACTCCTTGAAATGTGGTCACTGTGACTGAGCAGTGAAGTTTTAATTTTATGTGATCATAGCCATCTTACATTTAAATAGTCACACAGGGCTAGTGGCTATCACATTGGGCTGTGCAAATCTAGAAAGCTGGGAGTTAGGAGGCTTTGTCTGTTCCAAATAATGTATAGAAAGAGAACCTCAGGTGGGTAGATTCTGCTTCTGCAACTGTTTGCTCTTTTTTTTTTTTTTCAAATAATGGTGAAACACTTGGGCTCTGGAGACAAGAGCTAGATCCCAGCTTGAACATATCTAGCTATGAAGCCCTAAGCAAGTCACCGAGCCTCTCAGTGTCAGTTTCCTCATCTGTAAGATGGGAATAACAGTAGACCTGAGTTTACAGGGGGTTGTAAAGAAGTCAGGGAGGTAATAAACAGGGCTTTCTCAGAACAAGTTCTAAGTCTTGGTAAATACTCAAGAAATGGAGCTGCTTTTTAAAAAATTTTTTTTATTATTACTATTGTTATTTTTGTTATCAATGGTATTCAGCCTCTGGGAATCACACTTTGTCTCCTAAGCAATTCACTCTTTATCAGAGAGGCATTGAGAACTCCCAAAAGGCATCTTTTTTTATCTCAGTTGCCAAAGCGAAAGGATGAAGGACAAGAGTCCAAAGTCTAAGGGTATCCTCTCTGTCAAAGAAACACATTTTCTCAAGTATAGAGAATCTCCTCCTTTCCATCACCTGAGAAGATATTTGGAAAGTTTCACATCTTTAGGGCATCAACACCCTAAAGAACTTTGCCAAAGGGATTAAGATTGTTCTCTAGGGTTTCTAGATTACATGCTAAGTGCAAATCAGCAAGATAATGATTAAGATGAGACATTCAGATATTTTTATATGGAAGAATATGTTTAAGATTGTTAAAATTTGCAGAGATCTGATCAAGAACACAGAATTTTTTCTTTTTCTTTTTTTCTCAACTTATTTTTAATGCTTTTAAGAAAGGAAACAATACTTCCAGTATCAAAATCTGTTCTTAAATTGCTTTGGATTCCATTCACTGCAATGGTTACTATGGGATTTCTGTGCATGGGCAACTCCCTGTGGAGTGCCTCTGATGTCACCAACTCAGTGTTGAGCCAAGCAGGTCTCAAAAATGAGTGAGCTGGGCTGAATAGTAACCAGGGTGAAACAGAGAACCCACAACTCATCTAAAGAAGGCTGCTGCTCTGTGTCTCCAGCTGATGACTCCATGTGGGAACATGGGCATTTCTTGACAGATCTTCAGCTTTTGCAAGAAAAATCAGAAATCTGGGCTTTTGAGTAAAACCCAGCATCCCAATTTTAAATGTTGGCTTAAAAAAAAAAAAAAACCCAGGGACTCCCCTGGTAGTACAGTGGATGTGCCTGCCAAAGCAGGGGATGTGGGTTCAATCTCTGCTCCAAGAAGATTTCGCATGCCTCCAAGCACTAAGCCTGCCGTGTGCCACAAAAGCGTGAGTGCCTGAAGCCCACGCTCCACAACAAGAGAAGCCACCATTCTGCAATGAGAAGCCCGCACACCACAGTGAAGAGTAGCCCTTGCTCACTACTAGAGACAGCCCGCGCACAGCAGCAAAGACCCAGTGCAACCAAGAGCAAACGAATACATTAGTAAATTTACAAAAGATCTCAGTGGGCCACACAGAGAAGGTGAATAGGATGAACTGTCCTTATCCTTGCCCTCCAGCATCATGTGGAGAGCCTGTGTCTGAGACAGACCTCAAAAGGTGGTTTTTAAAAGAAATATAGACATCAAGGCAATTCTTTTAATCTGAGGTCTTTCTGCTAAAAAAAAAAAATCAACACAATGACCTTTGGCCAAAAACAGTAAAGTTCAAACTGGACTAAAAACCAACAGCAAACAAGATTCAGGGAGCTGGCATTGCTGGGTCAAGGGTTGATTTTTCAAGCCCTATATTACACTCCACTTGTTTCCAGGTAACCGAACCCAAAAAGTCCTGAATTATCTTGAATTCCTGGGCAGCAAAGCAATCATTGCTGTCATAGAATCACTTTCCCAGAATCGTAAAGAAACCAATGTCCAAGGTGATGTCCAATTTCCATCTAAACCATCCTGGAAATGATGGATGTCAGGACCCTTTTCATTCCCTACCATAGCAGCCTATGTCCTTCCTAACAGGAATCACAATCTCTGATTTTTTAAAATATTTGGTTTCCTTGTTTATGGTCTGCATCCCCCATTCCACTAAAACAGAAGCTCCATGAGAGCAAGTATCCTGTTGCTGCTGTTCACAGCTATTTCCCCAGATTCTATAACAGAATCCAGAACAGTAGGGTTTCAAATATATATTGCTAAAATATAAATGCAGATGGCGACTGCAGCCATGAAATTAAAAGACGCTCACTCCTTGAAAGAAAAATTATGACCAACCTAGATAGCATATTCAAAAGCAGAGACATTACTTTGCCGACTAAGGTCCGTCTAGTCAAGACTATGGTTTTTCCAGTAGTTGTGTGTGGATGTGAGAGTTGGACTGTGAAGAAGACTGAGAAGAATTGATGCTTTTGAACTGTGGTGCTGGAGAAGACTCTTGAGATTCCCTTGGACTGCAAGGAGATCCAACCAGTCCATTCTGAAGGAGATCAGCCCTGGGATTTCTTTGGAAGGAATGATGCTAAAGCTGAAACTCCAGTACTTTGGCCACCTCATGCGAAGAGTTGACTCATTGGAAAAGACTCTGATGCTGGGAGGGATTGGGGACAGGAGAAGAAGGGGACGACCGAGGATGAGATGGCTGGATGGCATCACTGACTTGAAGGATGCGAGTCTGAGTGAACTCCAGGAGTTGGTGATGGAGAGGGAGGCCTAGCGTGCTGCGATTCATGGGGTCGCAAAGAGTCGGACACAACTGAGCTACTGAACTGAAATGAACTGAACTGAACTGAAAATATAAAAAACTAATGACTGATCGTCAAGGTCATATTTTACTGTCTCCAGAAGCAAAAGTCGTATTACTTCCCAAAGCAAGCCATTATTTCTTTGGACCCTCTCAGCAAATAGAAAGCTCTTCTAGAACAGTTCTATACCCCCACAGTCTCTAATAGCTTCAGTTTTATCTCTGTGATCACTCAAACTAAGCCTAGATCTCACAGGCTCCTAAGTGTTGAAAGACATGTATCACATCTCTTCGAGCCTTGTTTTCTTATTCTTTTTTCCTTAATCCAGGCAAAGCCTATTCATTTTTTCATTTGATCCCTTTAAAAGGGAGAACAATGGTTGGGGGTAAGAGGGAGGTGGGAACAGAACAAGAGGGGTCAATAAAGAGTAAATCCTGAACATAGTGCATAGCTGACAGCCTCACTGGTACTCTTACCATCAATGGATAGTTTAAAGCCAAATGATCTGGTTTTTCAAAATGTGCATTTTTCAGCTGCATTTGGATATACACATTGAGAAATAAGCCAGTGTCTTGGGCCCAAACACAGTTCCATGTGAATGAAATAGAAGGATCCTTTGACTGTGGTGTTTTTTTTTTTTATTGAAATATAGTTAATTTACAATGTTGTGTTAGTTTCTTGTGTACAGCTAAGTGATTTTGATATAGATATAGATTCTTATTCATATTCTTTTCTATTATGGTTTATTACAGGCTATTGAATAGAGTTCCCTGTGCTATACAGTAGCCCTTATTGTTTATCTATCCCTTATATAATAATAGCTTGCATCTGCTAATCCCAAACTTCCAACCCATTCCTGTTCCCATCCCCTTGGTTCTGTTATAAGAGAATGTCTCTGGTCCTTCCAGCCTTGAGATTTTCTAGGACTCCATGAAGAACACCAAGCACTGTTGTAGGTGTAGGGTGTGTGTGTGGGTTTGGCTGTACAGATAGACTTTCCTCCTGAACACGTGACTCTGAGAATGCCCTTTGCTAAGGGGTTCAAGTCAGCAGCAATGAACCCAGGAATTGTGATGCTGACCTTGAATGACCCTCATCCCTTTGGTGTCCTGAAGAAAATTGTTTTTTATGGAAAACAGAGCTATGTTCTCTTGTTTCCCAAGCTTCCTACTTAACTGACCAAGCCTATTAGTTATCTGGCAGAGTCTGGATGGAAACAGATCAGCAGGCTGAGTCAAGACTCTCCTGAGGCCTAGACACACCAAGTTGCATCCCAAGCTGGAACCCACATGCTACTCTCCAAGAATCCACATTGGTAAGGCCCAGTGCCCTGTAAGGAACAACTTTCAAAGCACCAGAGAGCCAGAGGTAAAGACGTGGATAGAACATTATGTGTGATCCGCTGAGCCACTTTATGAAATAGAATCAAAATGCCAGCATAGATAGCTAGAGACTGTATATGCTTGACTATCAGGCAAGCTTATTTTCCCCCCAAATTATTTAAGAGGTAATGGATTATATTTTAAGTTGGCCTGAAGTCTCTCATGTTGTAAAAGGCTCTCTCAAAATCTTTATTTTGAACAAACAGTACTATTTGGGGAAAACAAGTAAGCCTGAAATAACCCCAGCCAGCTGGTTTGGGATGTTAACAGAGATCACCTGACAGAATCAATAAAGAAAGAGGACAAAAATATTTAAAACAGATTTGGTCATTCTTCCTGGGGGTACGACTTTACAAGAGCAAGTTTTAAGTGTTGTTGTATACAAGTCTTTAAATGATTGGTTCAAAAAGCAACATAGTAAGTTATTAGCACTGAAGATCATGAACAGTACTTGTACATTAAGATAAAATTTCCAGAGAAAGCATCATTCCAAGCTTCAAAGAGCCTTGTGCCTGGACATAAAAAGGACATGTTGTAATGCTATGTGTAGGTTCAACAAAAAGATGTACCAACAATAAATATATATGCATCTAACAACAAAGCCCCAAAATTTATTAAGCAAAAACTGACAGAATTGAAGGAAAAGTAGGCAATCAACCATAAAGCTGAAACTTAGATACTCACTTTATATAATGGATAGAGCATTAGGAAGAAGATAAATAAAAAAAATTTATAAGACTTGAATAGCACTATAAACTACTAAACCCTGTAGACATCTATAGAATACTCCACCATGAACGACAGAATATACATTCTTTCCAGTGCACATGGAACAGTCTCCAGCATAGGACCATATGTTAGGTCACAAAACAAACTTCAATAAATTTAAAAGAATCAAATTCACACCTACTATAGTCTCTAAACATGAAATAAAATTATAAATCCATAAAAAAAAGAAATTAGAGAATGTTATAAATGTGTGGAAATTACACAACACTCTCCCAACTGAATAATGGGTCAGCAAACAAGTCCAAAGAAAATTAGAAAATACCTTGATGTGAATAGAAATAAGAACATAACAAAATATGGGATGCAACTAAAGCAATGCTTGGAGGGAAATTTATATCTATAAATGCCTATATTACAAAAGAAGAAAGATCTCAAATCAACAATCTAAACTTTCATCTTGAGAAACTAGAAAAAGAAGAGCAAACTAAACCCATACAAGCAGAAAGAAGAAAATAATAAATATTAGAAGAAATAAATCAAAGAGAAAATAGAAAAGCAATAGAGGAAATCAATGAAACTAAAGATTAGGTCCTTCAAAAGATTAAGTACAATATCCACACTTTTGTTGATACTGATAGGTCAATTCTAAAATTTATATGAAGAATCAAAGGAACTTAAATAGCTAACATAATTTTGAAAAAGAAGAACAAAGTTGAGAAACGTATATTCTCTGTTCTCCAAGACTCAGCACAGGTGTTATATTTCATTTGCAGCCCTCTTCAATTAGGTCCAATCAGATTTCAATACATCTTCTCCATGTTCCAGTAGGAAACCACACAAAACCTCAGAAGAACACTCAATGTACCATATTGTCTGATCTGTTTCTTGAAGATAAATATAACATCTTTCCTCCTTGTACCCTCATGACCCAGCAGAATACCCCAAAGAGAAAAGAAGGTTAATAAATGTCATTTTATGGAAGGAGGAAGCCAACCCTGAATATTCATTAAAAGGGCTGATGCTGAAGCTTCACTACTTTGGCCACATGATGCAAAGAGAATTCATTGGAAAAGACCTTGATGCTAAGAAAGATGGAAGGCAAAAGAAGAAGTGGGTGGCAGAGAATGAGATGGTTAGATAGCATCACTGACTCAATGGACATGAATTTAATTAAAGCAAACTCCAAGAGATACTGAAGGACAGAGGAGCCTTGTATGCCACAGTCCATGGGGCTGCAGAGTCTGACATGACTTAGTGACTGAACAGAGCAGATGTATAGATGGATAGATGATGATTTTAGAATCCTTTACCTGTGTACAAATAGATGAGACAGTGTGGTTTCTCTTAGATCATTAACACAGAAGAAACGTGAAACTGGGAAACCAGAAGACCTCCAGTTCTGCCACAAGCTCCCATATGACTCTAGTCAAGTCACTTCCTTTCTGATCCTCAGTTCCATCTGGAAAATGTGTGAGTTTTACTAGATGACCTCTAAACATCATCCAGGTTTAGGTTCTGCTATCCTTGGACTAAGCAAGTTCTTCCATCTATGTCCAGCACACTTACTGTTTGATGGAACTGGCCTTTTAAAAACTAAATTTGGTGGACATATTCATTAAATCTCTCAAAGTGGCTAATGCAGCTGAATACCTAAACCTGAGACTCTGTCTCTCTCAAAACCTTCTAAACAGTTTAAATTTGGTACCCTTTGAGCTCCTTTGCAGAGAATGTACATGGCACTCAATCAGCATTCACAACAGGTTTTGGGCATGAATAATTTGTCAGCCACAACAATGTCACCCCATAAACTGACCCTAAATTCCATTTTCTGTTACTGATGGGGAAGCCCATGTGATGGGAATTTATGGGGTGCCTCAGCTTTGACAGACAGTCATGGGGGTAAGAGAAAAGGGTAAAAGAAGTCTCCTTTGGTATTTAAAATCATGGGTCCCTCTGTAAAACTTGCAAGTTTTTTCTGAATGTATCGTAGCAAAGAAAAGAATTGCTCAGTGATTTTCTTGCCTTTGGATTTCAAAGACATTCTACCTTAAAACTATTATTTCTCAGAGATTTTCTTACCACAGGGAGAAAAAAATGTCTTGGTCTAATTTCAGAATTTTAGCTCTTTTTTTTTAGTTTTGGCGAAGACACCCAATCAACTTCTCATTATGATGCCAACCACAGGAGATTTGACCATGGCTTAATTTTCATCATTCTTGCCTTGGCCAACGTGGTGGTTTCAATCTAATAGTTGGACACACACTCCTGAATTAACTCAACTGTCCCAACATTGTAGCAACAGTCAATTTATGTGAGAGCATTTCCCAGGGATGCTGAGGGCCACAAAAATCTCCTCCTTTGATAAAAGCATGACCCTTTTTAGCAAAAGAAAAAAATCATCCTTTTTGGAGTAAGAGAATTGGCCATTTTTTCCATTCATTTCCTAGAACTCATTGTTCTCATTCTAGAACTATTATAGTATAAAACATGCAGAGATAGAGTCTGCTTCTTTAAAAATACCATTTTATAGTAAATATGCAAAGTGTTTTCTTTCAGTATCTATGAGAAATTCTTAAACATCACTAAAACATCTAAATGTTTTAGGCAAAATTATAATTTTGGTTTACCATTTCCCTAATTTGATTTCTCAGAGAGAAAGAAAAAACTAGATAGTAGATTAAAAATGAAAAAATTTTATTTCTCTGCTTTTTTAAGGGAGCTCACTGAAAGTCTATTAGAAACCAATGGAAATGCATTTGGTGAAGGATACAGGCCCATTCGAGAATGCAAAGGTATCTATACATGTATTTGGATGGTGACCTTAGAAAATAGTTTCAGAATTTCAACTACAGCATTCGTGTCATGGCAGGGGCCTGAGATTTTTAACTGGTGGGAACAAAATGAAAGTTCTCTGGTGTATTCACAAGTCAGTACTCTCACTGACAAACTGTGTGCCTTAGTTCAGTTCAGTTCAGTTCATTTCAGTCCCTCAGATGTGTCCAACTCTTTGCGACCCCATGAACTGAAGCACACTGGGCTTCCCTGTCCATCACTAATTCCCAGACCATGCTTAAACTCATGTCCATCTAGTCGGTGATGCCATCCAACCATCTCATCCTCTATCATCCCCTTCTCCTCCTGCCTTCAATCTTTCCTAGCATCAGGGTCTTTTCCAATGAGTCAGTTGTTCACATCAGGTGGCCAAAGTATTGGAGTTTCAGCTTCAACATCAGTCAGGACTGATTTCCTTTAGGATTGACTGGTTGGATCTCCTTGCAGTCCAAGGGACTCTCAAGAGTCTTCTCCAACACCACAGTTCAAAACCACCAATTCTTTGGCACTCAGCTTTCTTTATGATCCAACTTTCACACCCATACATGACTACTGGAAAAACCATAACTTTGACTAGATGGACCTTTGTTGGCAAAGTAATGTCTCTGCTTTTTAATATGCTGTCTAGGTTGGCAATAGCTTTTCTTCCAAGGAACAAGTGTCTTTTAATTTCATGGCTGCAGTCACCATCTTCAGTGATTTTGGAGTCCAAGAAAATAAAGTCTGTCACTGTTTCCATTGTTTCTCCATCTATTTGCCATGAAGTGATGGGACCAGATGCCATGGCCTTCATTTTCTGAATGTTGTGTTTGGGACCAGCTTTTTCCACTCTCCTCTTTCACTTTCATCAAGAGGCTCCTTAGTTCCTCTTCACTTTCTGCCATAAGGGTGATGTCATCTGCATATCTGTGGTTATTGATATTTCTCCCAGCAATCTTGATTCCAGCTTGTGCTACATCCAGCCCAGCATTTTGCATGATGTACTCTGCATATAAGTTAAATATGCAGGTGACAATGTACAGCCTTAACATACTCCTGTGTGCCTAGTACAAACTAAATGAGGAGAATTTGAATGTCTGACTTCCTAGAAAATAAGAGATCAGAGGGTTTACTAGCAGCATCAAGACTTGACTGCCCAGATCCGAGGAAAGAAACAGCAGCCTGGAATGCCAAGAGGCACTGCCACTGCCTTCTCGGCACCTTGAGAGGTTCCCCTTGCCCCATTTTCTATTCCACTACCTCCCTCATGGATCAGTCTCCTCCTCTGAAAGGCAGTAGTTTGTGGACCCTGAAAATGGATTCAGAGAAGAATCCTTTATGCTCAAAGAAGTCAACTAGAAGCAAATTCTAGTTGCATCTCAATGTGTCAAATGGTGAGACTAACGAACTAAAAAAGTGGAACAAGTCAGGTCTGCTCTCAGCAGAGATTTGGGGAGCAAGGGCTAGAGGGGATGGGGCCATGGGCCTAATACTTCATCCTTCAGCAGTCATCTCAGCTTCCGGGCAGAGCATCCTTCTGCACTTCCAGGAAGGAAAGGACAATGGTGATGACACCTCCCATGCTTACGTCACCAATTCCCATACAAGATTCAGTCATCTCTCATCATCAAGACCCAAACACCTACCCCATGATAGAAAAGGAACCCTGGCAGTCTTTATATAAAAAAAAAAAACTTAATAATATTAATAGATAAATTAAATAGATAGATAATGAAAGGAGGGGAGGGAGGAAAAAGAAGAAGAAAAGGAAAAACAAGAATAAAAAGAGTTGAAGATTATGGTTGTCTAACAATGCCCATTGGGATTACAGAATATAAATCCTCTCCTATTCTGAAATGCTATACTTCATCTTTGGCAAATTAAAGAACATATCCTTTCAAAATAACATTTAATAGACACCACTATTCATATTCATGGGCTTCCCTGATAGCTCAGCTGGCAAAAAATTCGCCTGCAGTGCAGGAGACCCAGGTTTGATCCCTGGGTGGCGAATATCCCCTGGAGAAGGGATAGGATACCCGCTCCAGTATTCTTGGGCTTCCCTTGTGGTTCAGCTGGTAAAGAATCCACCTGCAGTGCAGGAGACCTGGGTTCGATTCCTGGGTTGGGTAGATCCCCTGGAGAAAGGATAGGATACCCACTCCAATATTCTGGCCTGGAGAATTTCATGGACTTGCAAAGAGTCAGACATGACTGAGTGACTTTCATTTTCTCACTATTCATAGAGTGAAATACCTCACAGATTTGGGGGCGTAGCTTCCCGTGTCTGGCTAAATCACTGGGAGAATTCTTCAAAAATACTCATTCCAAAGATCCATCCCAAAGATCCTGACTCTCTAACCAAGGATGAGAGTGAAGTCTCTCTCTCTCTCTTCCTCTTCAGTCATTTACCTGATCTTGGTAGGTTGAGAATTTTAGCAATAGGGCATTCAGAAGAAAGCCAAGACATGGGGACTTCTGTCCTAGAGAAATGTAAACATAATCTGATTCCCACCCAAACCAAATTGCTTCTCTGAAAAGGCTAGAAAAGATCTGGGCTGGAAGCTAACCTGAACACTAGCTCAGCCCCCTATTCACATGGTCATCTTGGCCAACCCACTTAAACTGAGTTTCCTCTAGTCTAAAGTGAAGAGCCTCTGTTCTGTTGAAGGGATGAAGTAAACCGCCATATATAAACTTAGCACGAGACCTGGGACAAATGATGAGCATTTTTAAAAGTTGGTGAGTGTTGTTTCTTCTCTTTTCACAGGTAAGTTAGACAGGTCAGGCCCCATTCAAGTGCTGTGAAAGACAACAGAGAGGAGCCAGGTTGAGAAAGTGGTATTTGTCAGGGATAATGGTAATAATAATAATAACAGTTGGGAGTTACTTACTCTGTGTCAGGCTCCATGCTTGGGGAGGTTTTATTTGTATTTTTTATAGTTTATTTATTTTTAATTGGAGGACAATTGCTCTACAATATTGTGTTGGTTTCTGCCATACATCAACATGAATCCACCATAGGTATATATATTCCCCTCTCTCTTGAACCTCCCTCCCATCTCTGACCACATCCCATCCCCCTTGCTTGTCACAGAGCCCCAGGTCTGAGTTCCCTGTGTCATACAGTGTTATCAGTTCCAAATAGCAAGTTTCCCTTTCCAACCCTCCATAGTTATTTCCAATGCTCCTATGGTTTAAGGAGTTACAAGCCCTTCCATAGTTATTATAAATGGGGTCCAAGCCAAGCTCTATTCATGATGAAGACAGAGTTCAGAAGCCAAGGATGGACCTTGGCAAAGCCATGACACTGGAGGGTTGAGCTCTTGTCTGCTTCCTTGTTCGCTCACCTTGGCTTGACATCAAGACACTCCTTGTCCATCCTTCAGACTTGCCATTCCTCCCAGGAAAGGACTGATCAGCTCTGTCCCAGGTGCTGTAAAATGATACATGGACACTCTAGAAAGTTCACTTTCTAGAGTGGGTCCAAGGTACCCACTGCCACCAGGAAACTAGCACATTTGCCAAGCTCTAGAAACCTTAAGCCAAGGAGCTCATCTCTGGTGGAAGAAGGAAAGACACCTAGGAATCAGACAGCAAGGTGCTTTTAAGGAGGCAGGAGCACTGTCCCACATGTCAGACCTCTCCCACTCAAAGGAAGTGAGAACATGCCTGTTCCAGAGGGCTGGAGGGAGCGGCAGCACGTGACGTTTCAGGAAGTCCTCTCACCCCATGCTCTCGTCAGTGTCTCAGCAGTTCTGTGATGTGGACAAGGAAGATGAACCAATGGTTAGGGCCAGAAGAGCCCTTAAAGATGATGGAGTTCAAAATTCTCAAAGCACAGGGTGTACTTAATACACGAGCTGACTTGAGCTGCTGCAGGGCGCAGCAGGCCCTCACTTTCAGCTCTCATCCTATCCTTCTGAATAGCTGTAGAGGAAAACAGTTCTCTATGGGTCTTAGAGTGTCTCTAACACTGGTCCAGGCCCCTTTTTTTAGAAACCGCAAGTGAACCTATAGCTCAAAATTCTTAGCAAGCAACAGAATGTAGCTAGAATTTTTTTTAATTGAAGAATAATTGCTTTACAATGTTGTGTTGGTTTCTGCCCTACAGCAATGCGAATCGGCCATAAGTATACATATGTCCCTCCCTCTTCTGCCTACCTCCCACCCCTCTAGGTTGTCACAGAGCACAGGGTTGAGCTCCCAGAGTTGTACAGCAATTTCCTGCTAGCTATCTGTTTTACATATGGTAATGCACATATTTCAATGCTACTTTCTCAATTCATCCCACCCTCTCCTTCCCCTACTGTGTCCACAAGTTTGTTCTCTATGTCTGCATCTCTATTCCTGCCCTGCAAATAGGTTCATCAATACCATTTTTCTAGATTCTGTATGCATGTGTTAATATATGATATTTATTTTTATCTTTCTGACTCACTTCACTTGTATAACAGGCTCCAGGTTCATCTACCTCACTAGAACTGACTCAAATTCATTCTTTTTTATAGCTAAGTAAGGTCAGGAAGCAACAATTAGAACTGGACATGGAACAACAGACTGTTTCCAAATAGGAAAAGGAGTATGTCAAGGCTCTATATTGTCACCCTGCTTATTTAACTTCTATGCAGAGTACATCATGAGAAACGCTGGGCTGGAAGAAGCACAAGCTGGAATCAAGATTGCCAAGAGAAATATCAATAACCTCAGATATGCAGATGACACCACACTTATGGCAGAAAGTGAAAAGGAACTAAAAAGCCTCCTGATAAAAGTGAAAGAGGAGAGTGAAAAAGTTGGCTTAAAGCTCAACATTCAGAAAACGAAGATCATGGCATCTGGTCCCATCACTTCATGGCAAATAGATGGGGAAACAATGGAAACAGTGTCAGACTTTATTTTTGGGGGCTCCAAAATCACTGCAGATGGTGACTGCAGCCATGAAATTAAAAGATGCTTACTCCTTGGAAGGAAAGTTTTGACCAACCTAGACAGCATATTGAAAAGCAGAGCTATTACCTTGCCAGCAAAGGTCCGTCAAGGCTATGGTTTTTCAAGTGGTCATGTATGGATGTGAGAGTTGGACTGTGAAGAAGCCTGAGCACCGAAGAACTGATGCATTTGAACTGTGGTGTTGGAGAAGACTCTTGAGATTCCCTTGGACTGCAAGGAGATCCAACCAGTCCATTCTGAAGGAGATCAGCCCTGGGTGTTCATTGGAAGGACTGAAGCTGAAGCTGAAACTCCAGTACTTTGGCCACCTCATGCGAAGAGTTGACTCATTGGAAAAGACTCTGATGCTGGGAGAGAATGGGGGCAGGAGGAGAAGGGGACGACAGAGGATGAGATGGCTGGGTGGCATTACTGACTCGATGGACATGAGTGTGAGTGAACTCCGGGAGTTGGTGATGACAGGGAGGCCTGGCGTGCTGTGATTCATGGGGTCATAGAGTCGGACACGACTGAGCAACTGAACTGAACTGAAATGAACTGAAGATTCTATTGTATATAAAGTGAAAGTGAAAGTCACTCTGTGTGTCTGGCTTTTTGCCACCCTATGGACTGCAGCCTGCCAGTCTCCTCTATCCATGGAATTCTCCAGGCCAGAATACTGGAGTGGGTAGCCTTTCCCTTCTCTAGGGGATCTTCCCAATCCAAGGATCAAACCCAGGTCTCTGGCATTGCAGGCAGATTCTTTACTGTCTGAGACACCAGGGAAGATCAAGAACCTTAGAGTAGGTATCCTATCTCTTCTCCTGAGGGTATTCCCAACCCAGGAATTGAATCGGGGTCTCCTGGATTGCAGGTGGATTCTTTACCAGCTGAGCTACCAGGGAAGACCTCCACTGTGTACATGTACCACAACTTCTGTATCCATTCATCTGTTGACAGACTTTTAGGTTGCTTCCATGTCCTAGCTATTGTCAATAGTGCTGCAATGAACATTGGGGTACATATGTCTTTTTGAATTATGGTTTTCTTAGGGTATTTGCACACCCTAGTGGGATTGATGGGTCATGTAGTAATTTTATTTCTAATTTTTAAAGAAATTTCCATGCTGTTCTCCATAGTGGCTGTATCAATTTAAATCCCCACCAACTGTGTAAGAGGGTTCTCTTTTCTCCACATCCTCTCCAGAATCTCTAGAATTTAGCTAGAATTTGATAGCAGTTTTTTTGTCTTGTTTTCCTTATTTTTTTTTTTTCTTCTATCACCTTCCATTATGCCAATTGGTTCTCCATCTGTGAAGGTGAATAAAGATTTCTTTTCCAAAAAAAAAATTTTATTGAATAAATTTAGTGAGTCAATTAAAAGGAAAATATTAAGTAAATAAGAGTATATGTTCATAGACATGATTAAAACTTAGGAAAATGGTATACACACATGATTTGATTCTAAAAAACCCTCACCAACCCAACCCATCATCCTGCCAATAGTGGACCAAAGCCAAGTTCAAGGTCACTTGCTTGCTGGTACTAGAATTTATCTGGGCTCTTTCTGTACATGCAGCCAACTCCAAGACATGAGCAACCAAGAAAATGTGGTGTCTGGCTCCTATTGAGCAAAATGAAGCCTCAAAGATTGAGTCAGGGAAGCCAAAAGAAAAGGCCTAGGAGAGTCTGAAATCTGATCAGCAATGAAACAGTGGTAGGAATCTGCAGGATTAATTCTACTTTAGGAAGCAAAGTTCAGGGAAGGAACACAGCTAAACCCTAAAGTTCACAGCCCTTTCCTTCTATAGAGAATCTATCTGTGACTAAAACAGAAGCAACTCAGGACCAGTCTCCCTGGCTCAGTTGTTGGACTTTAGAAAATAACATATGAACGTGCAAACTAAAAGAGCCAATAAGGGGTATCACTGAGTATCAGCACAGATTCTTACCAGAGTGAATAGTTACCAGACTGAGCCGGACCATCTTCAACAGTGACTCAAAGAAGCAAGTTTAAGTACTCAGTTCAGTTCACTTCAGTTGCTCAGTCATGTCTGACTCTTTTGCAACCCCATGGACTGCAGCACACCAGGCTTCCCTATCCTTCACCACCTCCCAGAGTTTGCTCAAACTCAGGTCCATTGAGTCAGTGATGCCATCCAACCATTTCATTCTCTGTTGTCCCCTTCTCCTCCTCCCTTCAGCCTTTCCCAGCATCAGGGTCTTCGCATCAGGTGGCTGAAGTATTGGAACTTCAGCATCAGTCATTCCAATGAATATTCAGAGTTGATTTCCTTTGGGATTGACGGGTTTGATCTCCTTGCTGTCCAAGAGACTCTCAAGAGTCTTTTCCAGCACCACAATTTGACAGCATTGATTCTTCAGTACTCTTCATGATCCAACTGTTACATCTGTACAGGACTAGTGGAAAAGCCATAGCTTTGACTATATGGACCTTTACCGACAAAGAATAAGTACTAGCAGTAACTTATTGACTAACTCATCAATTCTGTCTTTGCTTGATGTTTGTACTGGAACCAGCCTCCTTGGGTTAAAGAGTGGCTTCTCAATTTTGGCATTAAGGACATTAGTAGGAGGCAATCATGTGCATTGTAAAATGTGTAAATACATCTGTAGTCTCTACTAATTAGATGCCAATAGCAGTTTATCCCCTCTCCCCACCCAGTAATGACCAAACTGGTCTGCAGACATTGCCAAATATCCTTGGGGAATGAAAGGGCCAAGTTGGCCTAGGCTGAGAACCACTGGCCTAAAGTAATCTTATGAGGTTCTTGAACAATTTAAAGAGAGTATAGAAGAATTCTCAAGAGGGAAATACTGTACCTCTTTGTTCTAAAAGATTCAGGGGTCAAGAAATTTACTAGGAAAAGAAGAGCTTATACAACAGAACTTTTTAGATATAAATATAAAAGGGCCTGGTGTGTATTCAGTACTAAATAACATTTCAATTTCCTTTCCCAGCTGTTGCTCTCTTGTACATCTAATCTTCTATGAGCTTTTAAAGATCCTTGTGATTGTGTATATGCTAATTTCAAAATTGAAAAGAAAAAGTAGAGGGCATTAAAAAAAGCATGCATTTTCAGTTAAAGTTTTCTTTTATATAAAATGGTACAAAACCAATGGCAGACATCATGGCTTCTTTTGCTTTTGTCCACTCAGTATTACTTTACCTCTCCTTCTGGGTATAATATCCCTCTTTTCTTTGGGAAAAGTGACAGCATGACACCTTACTCAGTCTTGGTCACCGAGAGAAAGCAGAGGCTAACCAAGGCCAATCAAAGGGTCTGTCTTAGGAGTTTGATTCTTAAGTAAAGGTGCACAGGGACAGGTGTTTGGAGTCTGGCCATAGCATGGTTGCCCTTGAGAAAGCTAGGTCATGGCTGAGGTCACCAGGGATGCTCTGTGTCTAGCCAGCTATTTCTTTTCTATTCCTTTTCTTTTTGACTAAGTTAATGGAAGCTTGTCTCTATTATCTGAAATTAAAGAACTTCATAACAGAGTTTTTTCAGACTCGGAGTAACATAGACTGGATGTGCAATGGGAGACTTTTGAAATTAAACTCTATTCAACAAATGAGAAGCATGTTGAAATCAATGACAGATACAGAGGAGGGAAACTGAGTAAATCGCAGGGGAGGTTGGGGTGCAGGAGCAGAAAGTTTAAATGTAAAAGAGGAAAAGTTAAATCAATATAGTCAGCATTAGACAACTGTAATATGCATTCTACACAAAGAACCACTATCATATTATCCTGCTTGAGTTGGACATAGGAGGGGTAGTGTGGTTCTTACATTAGGGAGTGGAGTGTATAAATAGATATGGAATTGTATCATAGAAGAGTTGACTTTGCTGAAAGCCAGCTCATCAAGCTTAGCAGAGAAAGAGAAAGAGAAAACTGACATCCTCAGTTTCTTCATGCCTCACATAACATGCGCATCTTGCCTCTGTTAGTGTGAGTGTGAGTCTATATTTTTCACACACATCCCCTAAATGACTTCATTCGATGCTCAGCAGCAGAGCAAGCTGCCTTCTAGAATTGTAAGAAGTTTTAACAGAGTTGGACATACTGAGAAGCTGACAGAGTTACTGAAAGGTTTTGGTTTGAAACATTTGTAATTTTTGTTTTTACACTTTACAGTCAGAATCCTTGTCAGGTATAACTTATCTGTCCTGGTGGAATGGCCACAGTTGGTGTGTGCCCATATCCTGCCATTGTTCCACTTTGTAAGCTGAAGGCTTCTCAATAAGAACACCTGATTCTCTGCCCAGGGTCTCTTTATCTGGCCTTGGAAGTGGGGAGTGGTGGGCTGTGAATCCCTCCAAAAGCAGCCCTCATTTAAGAGCAGACAGGGAGTTAGAAGATAAATAGAGCTTTCTCTCCTACCAGAAGGTTTAACTGAAATCACTCTTCTGCTCTGACTTTCCAAGTTCTCAGTGGGACCAAGTCTCTTTTACCCACACTGATAACCCTCTTTTTTTTTTTTTTTTTTTTTAATGCTGCTTTTCCTTCCCTTTCTCAATTATAAACTACTTGTTCTCAAAATCTTATCTCAGAATCTACTTCTGGGGGGAATCAAACCAAGACTCCTGCTTTTTTAACATCTAGTATTCTCACTTGGGGTAGCTCAGTTGGTAAAGAATCCACCTGCAGTGCAGGAGACCCCAGTTTGGTTCCTGGGTCGGGAAGATCCCCTGGTGAAGGGAAAGGCTACCCACTCCAGTATTCTTGGGCTTCACTGGTGGCTCAGGCAGTAAAGAATCCACCTGCAATGCTGGAGACCTAGATTTGATCCCTGGGTTGGGAAGATCTCCTGGAGGAAGGAATCGCAACCCACTCCAGTATTCTTGCCTGAAGAATTCCCACAGACCAAAGAGCCTGGTGGGCTATAGTCCATGGGGTTGCAAAGAGTCAGACACAACTGAGTGACTAAACACAAGCTTAAGCACATCCTCACTTCACTGCTATGCTCCAAAAAGGAAAGCTTAGTCATTTTTGAGACTTCAAAACTGGATTTTGACCCTCAAAAACCATGGTATGCTAAGTTGCTTCAGTTGGGTCTGACTCTGCAACCCTATGGTGGTGAAGGACAGGAAAGCCTAACGTGCTACAGTCCCCGGGGTCACAAAGAGTCGGACATGACTGAGTGACTGAACAACAACAGCAACACATAGCTTTGCCCATCAGAAAGAAAAAAATAAAGGCACCTCTTCACTCTAGAATGCAGTCACAATTCACCCCCAACATGAAACCAGTACAAACCACTGCACCAACTCTACCCACTGAGGACAGAAACAGAAAGGAAGGAGAAATGGGACCCTAAAGCCTGGGGAAAGAAGGCTTCAAGTGAAGCAATTTAGGGGGAAAAAAGAAGACAAAGAAATATACTGCAAAGACCACTAGTGGAAAGTGCCACTAGTGGAAAGAACTTGCCTGCCAATGCGGAAGACGCAAGAGACGCAGGTTCAATCTCTGCGTTGGGAAGGCCCCCCGAAGGAGGAAATGGCAACCGCTCCTATATTCTTGCCTGGAGAATCCCATGGACAGAGGAGCCTAATGGGCTACAGTCCATAGAGTTGCAGAGTCAGACATGACTGAAGCAACTTAGCATATGGTGGTTTTTGAGGGTCAAAAGTCAGCATTTTCAGGACTTCTCTGGTGGTCCAGAAGTTAAAAAAAAACTGCCTCCCAGTGCCGGGGATGCAAGCTTGATCCCTGGTTGGGGAACTGGGATCCACATGCCATAGGGCAACTAAGCCCTGTACACCACTGCAACTGAGTCTGAACATGCTGCAACCACCACCTTACACAGCAAATAAATCAAAAATCCTTTTTAAATCCAACATTATCTACCAAGCCATTTTCTCAAATAGAACCACAGTTACATATACAGCCTGTGTAGTTTTCAAGGGCCTGCAAAATGCTTGAGACCCAAGACATTTGGGCCCAATGCATTGGCCTCAAAATATAAAAAGAAATCTACAAAACCAAATGTAATATACATTTGATTAAATGTCTGCCAAATATAGTATGAGGTCATCTAGTCAACCCCAGGTCAAAGCGATTCACACACAGCTGTATGTGAATTAGAACGAATGTGAGGTGTGGGTATTTTTAAATGTTTATAAGAGGTAGGGCAGACTGTGAAAAGCATGCTAATGGGCTATGAATGTTATAAAAACAGTCCTGGGGTTGAGACTGGAATCTTTGTGTCCAGGACAACGCTTGGACTCTTCAAAACAGAGGGAAAATGTCTTTCCTGATCACCCTGCCTCCCCCAGAGTTATATATCACTATCTGCAGACAGAAATCTTTCCTGGGAAGATGTCACCAATGTGTAGAATCCAGTGTTTGCCCTGGCTTTGTTCTGCCTTCTTAGGAATCCATGGTCTGCGACAGTTTCGACGAAGTCAGTCTGCCCGGTTGGATTCTGACACCTCCGGACCCCTCCCCCGTATTAGCTTTCTATCCAAATGTGACTCAGAGGCGGGAGAGATTCAAGGTGATCAATGACAGCTCCAATCAAAGCCACCCAGATAGGCAGTGCCCTCACCACTCCTTGATATAAAAGGTGTTTTATTTCTCATCCCTTTATTTTTGTCACTGAAAGAATGCTTCCCATGTGTGGATTAATTAAAGTGTAAACATTAAATATTGATTGATGCATTATCAGCGTGGAGCAGTGGCCTCCAGTCTGATTGATTCCTGCAGTGATTTATTGTCATATTTGGGGAGTCATTTCACTTGATAACCAAGAGGGATGGCCTGCCTCCCCCCGCCCTGTCGGCTCCACTCCCCTCTTTTTTTCCCGGTACCTCCTCTTATTCTTCTAGGTGACATCTGAGTTCCAATAACTAAAACATCTTCATCTTACTGTCGAGAGAAAAGTGTGTGGCCTGACATTTGTTTTGTGTATCTGTATGTCTGTGTGTGTCTCCCAGGCAATTATCAAATCAATTAACAACTTAACACAGAAAATAACAAATCTACTCTCTCCAGTGGGATATTTCTGATGAACAGAGCTTGCCCTTCCAGAGTTCTGTGAAATATGATGATGGGCAAGTTCTGGGGAGAGATGAAGAAGACTATTAAATGAAACAAAGAGAGAAAAAGAATCCCATAGGTGTAGTCTTGTCATTTTTCTGAGATGTATTTCACAATGGAACTAGAAAGCAAAGCAACCACTCGTACGTATAACTGGTTATAAGGCTCTATAGATATGAATTGACCTACCACATGTTATCAGATTGGCACACAAGAAATTGCAATTTGTAGAGGTCAAAAATGATCAAATATTGACAATTTCATATGGCTCAACCTTAAGTACTTTTAAAAATTTTTTATTATCTTGGCAAACCTTGCAGGATCGTAGTTCTCCAATCATGGATCGAGCCCAGGCCCACAGCTGTGACAGCATAGAATCTTAACCCCTGGACCACCAGGGAATTCCCAACGTTGCATATTTAAACTCCATTCTGAAGTAGAGTATGAGGGTTATTTATTGTTTATCCTGTTTTCCAAATGAGAAAATGGGCACAAAAATGGCAAGTCACAGACAGCCACCATTTAGTTTGAGTTTTGGCATAAACCAAACATTCATTGAAATGCTTTATAATTTCCTCATGGAAAACCTATAGCAGTCTTTGAGGCAGAACTATGACCTGAATGCTTGTGTCCCCTCAAAGTTCACATGTGGAAATCTTAGCCCCCAAGGTGATGGTGGTGCCGTAGTAAAGAATCCACTTGCCAGTGCAGGAGAGGAAAGAGACACAAATTTAATCCCTGGGTCAGGAAGAATCCCTGGAGAAGGCATGTTAACCCACTCCAGTCCTCTTGACTAGAAAACTCCATGGACAGAGGAGGCTGGCAGTCTGCAGCCCATGAAGTCACAGAGAGATGGACATGACTGAGTGACTGAAAATACACACAAGGTGATGGTCAGGAGGTGAGGCATTGGAGTGGTGCTTAAGTCACGAGGCTGCAGCCCTCATGAATGGTATTAGTGCCTTATATAAGGAGCCTCCTGATAAATCACTTCCGCTGTCCCTTTCTACCCTCATAAGTGTATACTGAGATATCTACAACCCAGAAGAGGGCCCTCATCCAACCGTATTGGACCCCCCAATCTTGGACTTCCAGCCTCCAGAGCTATGAGAAATAAGTGTCTCATTTAAAAGCCACCTTACTATTTGCGATATTTTGACCCCCTAGTCTTGGACTTCCAGCCTCCAGAGCTATGAGAAATAAATGTCTCATTTAAAAGCCACCTTACTATTTGTGATATTTTGATGCCCCAGTCTTGGACTTCCAGCCTCCAGAGCTATGAGAAATAAATGTCTCATTTAAAAGCCACCTTACTATTTGTGATATTTTGTTAGAGCAGCCTGAATGGACTAGGACTAAGACAGGTAGACACTATCATTTTGTCCATTTTACAATAAAAAACACAAAGAGCAAAAGAAGGCTTCAGGAGGTTAATTGTCAGTGGAGACCTGATCAGACTCATAAGTTTATAGATGTCAGCATCCTTGCAGTATGTTTAGTTCAAGGCATTTGTGGGTCATGTGAGACTCCAGGGGTCCTGAGTCCAGTCAGCGATGTGCACGATCCTGTGGCCCCATGGAAGAGTTGCAGACTTTGGCTTGGAAATCTTCCTATTTCCTGGCTCTTTCCTCCGGGCAGGAGAGAAGGTGCAGGCACTGTCCAAAGTACAGAGGAAATATCAATGCAAGGCGTTCAACTCCATGCTTTAAGTTGCTTTAAGAACAAGAGCCAGGGACTTCTCTGATGGTCCAGCGGTTAAGATTTCCCCTTCCAATGCAGAGGGTGTGGGTTCAATCCCTGGTCAGGAAGCTAAGATCCCACATACCTTGGGGCCAAAAAACCAAAACAGAAAACAGAAGCAGTATTGTAACAAATTCAAGAAAGACTTTAAAAATGGTCCACATCAAAAAAAAAAAAAAAGGCAAGGAGCCCAGAGTCGGGTGTTGCTTTAAAGAATTGAGAATTTGAGGCCTTCTTTGCTCCAGAAGAAAAACCCATAGAGGATTTTCCAGTGCCTTCCAGACACCAACATCCTGTCGATATGATGTCCCTAGGTAGGTGAGAGTCTGGTCTCCTATGAGTTATCAGACTAATTATCAAATGGACTTTGTTCCCCCTCTGCATGCATATGTTCTCAGTAACTCAGTCACGTCTGACTCTTTGCAATCCCATGGATTTTAGCCTACCAGGCTCTTCTGTCCTTGGGACTCTCCAGGCAAGAAGACTGAAGAATTCTTCTTCCAGGGGATCTTCACTGACCCAGGGCTCAAATCTGCATCCCCTGCATCTCCTGAGTTGGCAGGCAGATTCTGTACCACTGAGCCACCTGGGAAGCCTGTTGACCCTCTATATACCTGGAAATCTACCTCCCTGGAAACCCCAGCCAGTGTCTCAGGGTCCCCCCTCCGCACAGGACCCTGCATTTTATATTCATGCTTCCAAGGCCTCACTGATGCTGCTACCATTTTGTGTAAAATGCATCACTCAGCAACATGCTTCTCCACATGCTCCTTGCTTGGTCAAGAGACCAAATGAACCTTCTGCTTCCTCTAGGACCTGTCAGATCCACCACAATCCCTTCCACCTTCTTCGACTGGCACTTTTCTAAGGATGATCTAGATAAAATAAAGCATGACTACTCATTAAAGAATGGCTATATCCTGTAGAAAGCTTCATACTCTGCATAAAGGCAATATATAATTGCAAACTATTGATTCGTGGAAAATGTGTCAATTCATGACCACTTTCAGAAATTCTCCTGCTATAAACACATTCAACTATTGTAAGACTTTTTGTGAAAACATTCTATTGAAAATGTTTTTCTTCCTTTGTGTGTGTGTGTGTGTGTGTGTGTGTGTGTGTTTACTGTGTCTTTGTTGTTATTGGTGGTGATGTTTATTTTCCCTGAGAAGGGAAAGGCTACCACCCACTCCAGTAATCTGGCCTGGAGAATTCCATGGACTGTATAGTCCATGGGGTTGCAAAGAGTTGGACACGACTGAGCGACTTTCATATGTTTATTTTCCAGTTTCTTGAGTTGAATGTTCATGTATTTTTAATCTTATGCTTTGATAAGTCCATTTAAGGCTATAAATTGTTCTCTGTGCACTACTTTGGCCACATCCCAAGGTCACATCTGGTACATGGTACCTTTAACTTCTGAATAATTTATTATTTTGACTTTGTAATCCAAGAGTTTATTTGGAAAGGTGTTTTTAAATTTCTAAGAGAAAAAATATTTGCAGCATATTTTCTAGAAAATATTATTTCAGTAAATTCTAAGACTACATTTCCTTAAATTGTCCTTTTCAAGTCAATTTCATAGCTCTTAAAATTCAAAGACTCAGTAAGATTCCATAGGCATTATTCCAACCCTGTTCAGTAGACCTGATGTCACTGACGTAGCAGATGAACGAAATCCACAGGGGTTGGGTGGGCCTTCCAAAGCCACAGAGCCAAGAAAGGACATGCTTGAAGGCTTCCTGGCTCCTAGTTGAATGCTTGTTCCTGCCACCTTCAGTCCCGGTTCTTGATAAGGTCTATTTTCTCAACAATATTTCTTGAATGTTGAATATATGTTCAGGTGATGGGGAGTGTACCAATGAATAATATAGACTGAAATCCTGGCCCTCCTGGGCATTTACATGGGGTGCTTACCTTCAGGATGAGGTCAAATGTGTGGAAATAGGACCTGGGACTAGCAGAGAGCCCTGAAGTGCAGAGGAAGGGCCACTACAAAGTCAAGGAAATCAGCAGGTCCTTGTCATAAGAGAAAACAGAGCCATATTCACTGGAGACCCAGTAATTCTTTAGGTACCCTGACCTGTTCCCTGGAGGTGCTCAATCAGTGACAGAGCTGCCCGCACTGCTTCTCTCCAGAGTCCCCCTTATATCCTCTCCCAAGACACAGTCTGTTTCTAGCCACCAGACATCTGCTTGATACCTACCATGCTAAGTCCTTGTACCCAGGTTCTCTTTCCACTTAATCCTGACATCTCTGCCCATTTTATAGAATTCTCCCAAAGTTGGCAACCAATCTGAAGTCTATATGTGACACCAAGGTCTTCTGACTTTAAGACCAGTACTCATTCCAGGGTCCCAAGGTTTTGGTTGCTTTTTTCTCTCATCAAGGGGAACCAGGGAAGAATTTATGGGATGTCCATTGTTCTCTTACCTTCTGTTATCTACATGTGCAAATCTTATTCTCTCAACCTTGTTGCCATCATCATCTTCATCATCTCATTAACGGAATAATCTTATTCATTGCTATCATTTCGTGAGCAGCCAGGCACTGTGCTAAGCACTTCAAATATCCACTGCATTCTTTAGTCACAATAGTTGCTAAAAGTAGGGACTCTGGAATGGAGCTCCTGGGTTCCATGCTGGCCCTCGTCACCAGCTGGGTGAGAAGGGCATTGGCCTGAGCCTCTTGCCTGCTATTGTACATAAAATAAGTGGCAATCTGATCTGTTGGGCCACAAAACTCACGTTATCCTGCTCCCAGAGGCTGGTTACAACCTTCAAACTGAGCCCTTGAGAAAAGAAATCTAGCGTCTTCAAGGAAACATGGGGTTCTCTGACTCTCCAGATACATGGATGTCACTGAAGGCACTTGAAAGGCTCACAGTTGTATTGGAAGTACATCTGTCATCTACAGGTGAAGAGGAAGAAATGAGAACTACGGACCCTCTGGGACTGCAGGCGGACCTGGGGAAATCGGGGGCCAAGTGTGCTGTTCATGCAGAGCATTCCCGCCTGGAAGTCGAATGACTTAGGGAGGGTTCCCTGGAAGCCCCCCCTGAGAAAGGGATCTGCATGGGCTCTGTGCAGGGAGTACTGGGAGGTGGGAAAAGGAGCGGGAAGGAGAAAGGAAAGGCATTGAGCAAGGCTGTGGTCTCGAGCTGGGTCTAAGCATAGTCTATGGAGGTGGGGACTCTGAATGGCAAACTGTCCCTTAGGGCTATCTGCCCCCGAGGGAACTGGCCATGAGCTGCTCAGGGAAGAATAGGTTTAAGTCTCCAGGGAAGGTGGCAGCCCTAAGCCATTGGCAGCCAATGCTCTCAGTAGCTGGGGAGGGCGTGCCCTGACCGGGAGATGGGGGTCTGACCAGCACTCAGTATCAACCCCCACCCTCCACGCAGAGCTGAGGTGTGTGTTACTGAAGTACTCTCTGTGGCAGTGATTAAGAACCCACCTGCCAATGCAAGAGACGTGGGTTCAGTCCCTGGGTTGGAGAGATCCCCTGGAGAAGGGAATGGCAACCCACTCCAGTATTCTTGCCTGGAAAATCCCATGGATAGAAGAGCCTGGCAGGCTATAGTCCACGGGGTCACAAAGAGTCAGACACGACTGAAGCGACTTGGCACACATGGGGATAATACAAGGAGAGCACTTTGAATTGGTGTCTGTTTTTACATTTTCTGCAGTTATTGCACCCATCCCATTCTTGATTATTGCTGCACACCAGGGCTTCCTGAGCAGAGGGGAGGCCAAGGGGCCCTTTGCAGAAATGACTGGGAGGTATCCCATTGTGCTTCATGATGTTCAGGACTGTTTAATCCACCACCCAAAAAGCTGCTCCCTTGGGAACCCAGAAGGGTAGTTTGAGGTCTTGACCTAGAAGAAAATGTCTACCATCCTTACCTCCAACCTCTCCTTCAATAAGAGAACAGAATTTCTATCCACAAGAAGGGACTGTGTCACACCCAATCTGACCATGTTTTACTCTTTAAAAAGTTTTGAGATCCAAAACTCTAATTCAAAAACCTGCATCCCAGTATTCATAACAGCACTATTCACAATAGCCAAGACACAGAAGCAACCTAAACGTCCATTGGCAGATGAATGGATAAAGAAAATGTGGTATGTGTGGAATATTACTCAACCACTAAAAAGAATGAAATAATGCCACTTGCAGCAACATGGATAGACCCAGAGATTACCATACTAAGTGAAGTAAGTCAAAAAGAAATTCAAACACTGTATGATATCACTTATATGAGGGTTGCCATTTCCTACTCCAGAAAATCTTTCTGACCCAGGGATTGAACCTGCTTCTCCTGTTTCTCTTGCAGTGGCAGGTCGATTCTTTACCACTGAGCCACTTGGGAAGCCCTATATATGTATAATTGAATCACTCACTGAACAGCAGAAAGTAACACAATATTGTGAATCAACAATCCTTCGATTTATAAAAAGTCATGAAATCAAATAGCCCCATTTCCGACCTCTAAGAAATGTCAGCATTCAGAGAGTTCAAAAACAATGTCCACACGGCTCAAGGATGTTCTGGATCGGAAGACGCACAAACTCAAAAGGTATGTTCTCAGGTACGTCACCCTAGATGGACAGTGCCTTCCTCTCAAGAGGGAAAAATCTGATATCTCAGTGGTGTTGCTTCTGCCATGGACACATCTCAGACCAACTCACTGCCAAGTCAATCAGCAGCCTCCTTGATTAAAAAGAGAGGGCTCCTAGGAGGAGACAGAGATGAAGGCTGCCTTTTCTCCCTGTACCAAGGAGCCCCGCTTCAACATAAACTTTAATTTAGAGGGAAAGGAGCACCAGAAAGTCACTCCTGTGTGGCAAGGGAGCTCAGAGTCTCAATAGAGCAGGAATCAGACAAATGATCTCAGAAATAATATGTTTGAAAGGTCAGTGGAGCTTTATGGAAACATATTTTATGAAATGGCATGATATTCTCTTTTTATACAAAAGCTGTAGCTGTGGCCAACTGCTGGTCTTTTTTACATTATCTAGAAGAAATTACAATCTGGAAGGAAAAGCATCTAATATTTTCCTTTATCACCCCCTGCCAATCAACACGGACACAAAAGTCATCCTCATCACACAAGCTCCCTAATTCTACTTGAACTTGGACCCTCTTATCACACAAGCTTACCTAGTGTTCCAAAAATCAGGATCAGGAAGAGAATACTGCATCCTTTCTTACAAAAATGCCTTTCTGATTTTTTTTAATCAAGCAGCACAAGCCATCTCCTAATGTTGGTGTGTTATTTCCTGAAATTGTATATAATAGGTTTAGAAAAGTTTGGGGAGAGAAAAAAAAGAGTTTTGAAGTTTACTAAATGCCCACCATCTCCATAACCACTCGAATCAGGCTATTTTTTTAATTCCTTTAAATTAAATATCTTTGATAATAAATGCAAATTAGGGGACAATAAATTATAACTTCTAGGCTGACCAGTGACTAATTACATATATTATAATTAACTTCAGTTTCCAGCAGAAGGTATTTATCTTAATAATCAGCCCATATACATTAGCATATCTTAAAGGGATTTGCAAAATAGGCTTTACCATTTGAACAGTCAACTAAACTTCCTCCTGGGTCTATGAAAGGGTGCAGAATCAGAAGAGATGGAATTACTTTAAAAAGAAGTTTGGGCTAAATATAAGTTGAGAAACTTAGATTATAGGCGTAAAACCCTGACTTAAAAATATTTATCCTAAATATACCCTCTGACCATCACTACAGAGCCTTCAGGTTCTAAAAATCTACAATTTCCCACATCTTTGTTCAAAAGATCTTCAATCCTACTCTTGTGAACACATTCTTCAACATTTTGGATTAAGTTTGAACTTTACTGAAAATAGATGGTCAGATTTTTCAGGAAGCTTTTGCTTGTTTTCTATGATAAATGAGCATGATTTTTCTATGAAAAATCATCAAAAAGAACCCACCTTGGGTGGTGGCAAGATGGATACTACTGATTTCAGTCCTATCTCGGATCTTCCACTTACTTTTGAAACAATTACTTCTCTGGCCTACATTTGGAGATCTTGGGATTATAAATAAGGGACTGCACTGGCTTTCTGAGGCCCAGTTATCTGCTGGCTTTTCATAAATTTCAAAGTTTTGCTTTCTCCATTGCTGTGGGGTTCAGGGGTACTGATAAATGGACAGGGAGACAGTCCCAAGGCTCTCCCCCTCCCCACCTGCAGCTTGCAATCCCTTAAAGATGATGCAAACCTCCCGTTAGGGTTTTTTCCTCTAGCGCTCAGGAGTCTCTGGGGTGAGCAGTTAAGCCTTTTGATACAGCTGGTAATCCCAGCCCTGGCCATTATTTCTGCATTTTCCGACCGTCCCTGGGTAATTGTCCAAGGGACTTAGACAAGGCGGACCAGCCAAAGGCACCAGGAAGGTCAAACCACAATAGAGCATGCCCTGATTTTATCCAGGAGATTGATGCGCAAATCACCTTGATTTCGATTTGGCACTGGGGTTATAAAACGCACTTGCAATCACCGATAACACGGAAGCTCTGGCCCGGGCATGGGACAGTGTATTTTACACCCTCTGCGGAGTTTTCCCTAATGCAACCGTAAATCAGCCCGCAAAGCAGGACATTTGGTCCATGCTAATAGAGACAACAGTAAGAAACCCTGGGGTGTGTGGGGATGGAGACATTTGAGGAAGTTGCCAAGACCTCGGAATCTTTATCTTGTGTCAGAGCCACCCGGATATAAACTTCAAGGGCATGGGGTGGAGGGACAGGCTACAGTGGCGGGCTTTAGAGGAAACCACAGAAGAGACCAGGATCCCCCAAAGAGAATATATGACACGTCCTCGTGGGGTATAGATTTCTGAGCCCTTGAGCAGAGATTCAAAATCTTGAGGTGGAAGAAGGAAGAGCAAAGTAGAAAGCAAAGTCCTTCTAAGATACACATTTAAGCGTGGGAAAGAGGGTCAAGTGTAGTAAGAAAGAGAAAATAAGCAATCCAATAAGAAAACCACACAGTGGGAGACAACTTTTGGCAGGAGTTACAATATCCTTCTTAATGGGTCTTTCCTGCCTGCCTCCACAAAAGGCTGATATCAAATTCTTTTTTTTTTTTTTTTAAGGAAAGCAAGGTCTCTAAATACTTAAAAACTCACAGCTGCAGTCAGCCTAGTTTACATAATTGTTTCATAAGGTGTCCTGAGTGGGAGGGTCTGCTGGAGTTGGGATGTTGAATTCAGTATCAGAAAAAGAAAGAAGTAGCTGGTACCTCCAAGCAAAATCATCCCCTTGGCCTGGTGGCCTCTGGCTGCAGTTCAGCCCCCAATTCTGCTAATGCAAACTGCTCTGCTCCCCCAGTCTTCCATGCCTCCCGGAGCTCCCTCCATCAAACCACTTGTGGGAGTCCAAGCCAGCCAGCATCTGGCCTTGGTCAAGGGGGCAGCAGGAATGGGGTGGAGAGCAGGGGGAGGAAGGGGAACCTGGGGGGTGCGGGGAGCTACAGAGGAAGGAAAGACAAAATCTAGGTCGGAAAAAAGACAGAGAGTAATTTCTTACATTATTTGTTCCCAACATCTTGCTGCTCCTAGAGCTTCCCAACCTTTCCACGGATCTAAAGCAAGTGCAAAAACATCTAATGAAAATGACTCCTCGGCTTAGGGTGACACAGATGCCTCCTTCTCCCCCAATAAAACAGAAACCCATGGGCCAAGTTTGCGGAAAATGTTCCTCTACCTCATGCAACTTGAGTCTAAAGAGAATCTGCTCCACAGCCTTTACGTGTTTTAAGCCTTTTGTGAAGTCTCCCATTTGTAGTTCTGAGTGTCCTTTAAGAGTCAGCATGATTTGGGTTTGAAGTTGATGAAACTAGAGAAGCCAGCCCTGGTTGTAAGGAACCCTACTTGTAAGCAACCCATAGGATAATGTTTGCTGAGCAGAAAGCCTGTTTCTTTCTTTTTCCTCTGGTGAATTTAATATTTTTTAAATTGAAGTATAGTTGATTTACAATATTGTGTTAGTTTCAGATATGCAGAGCAGTGATTTATGTATATATATATATATGTGTGTGTGTATTCCTTTTCAGATTTTTATCCCTTATAAGTTATTACAAAATATTGAATATAGTTCCCTTGTTGCTTATCTATTTTATACGTTGTAGTGTGCATATGTCAGTCCAACTTTCTAATTCAAGATAATCATACTAAATAAAGTAAGCCAGACAAAGATAAATATCATATGATATCACTTATATGTGGAACAAAAAATAATACAAATGAACATATTTAGAAAACAGAGAGTCACAGTCATAGAAAACAAACTTATGGTTACCAAAATGGAAAGGGGTTTTGGGGGAGGGATAAATTAGGTAGCCGTTTCTTAACAGACTATCATCCTATGTTTCTGCTTTTCATTTCATTAAAGTAGAAAACACACAGACACACAGCACTTCTTTTTTTTAAGCCATCCTTTCTCTATGATATCTTATCAAGGTAAGAGAATAAGTTACTGAGTAGAAAAGTTTCACTGAGTTTTGAAAGGGGAAAGAATCCTAACCAATTCTCAAAGCTCAGAGTCTTGAAAGTAATTTATGTTTCTGGTATCTGCCTTCATTGTATCCAAATTAAACTCTCCAACAGTTGTATACAGTTGAAACTGACACAAAGCAAAAAAGAAAAGATAGGAATAAAGGGAAACTCCCTGCAGCACTTTGCCCCAGGTCAATTCGAAATTAAAAAAAAAAAGAGAGAGAGAGAAACAAAGTAGAAATCATTCTCCTTTCCCAAAGGTGGAGAGCTGCACTGGGCGATTAGAGAGCTGGGTGATGAGAGAAGCCCAAAAGGGCGGCTGTGCAGGTGTCTATCACTCGCCTGCACCAGGTGAGAGGTGTGGGTGCCTGTGCCTAAGCAAAGTGAAGTGAAGTTGCTCAGTCGCGTCCGCCTCTTTGCAACCCCATGGACTGTAGCCCACCAGGATCCTCCGTCCATGGGATTCTCCAGGCAAGAGTACTGGAGTGGGTTGCCATTTCCACTGTGCCTAATGGCCACCCCAAACCCAGGAACAGTCTTCTCACCGAGGGTCCCTCATCCTAGTGGACACACACAGGTTTCTTCTTTCTGCCTCCAAGCCAGAGGGAGCTTTCTGGATGGTGCCCCAACCCCTGCCCCCAATCTAGAATGAAAAGACAGAATTCAGAAGAGCCCTGGGTCCCTGCTGCCCGGGATCCTGGGTGGCTGTGTGTCCCCTAGAGCTGGAAAGGCTGTGTGCACACTTCAAGGTGGTGAGAGATAGGAAGGAGATGCGGGGAAGTGTAGGACCATCCTGGAGACTCCCAGTACAGGCTGGGCTTTATTGTGTGCCTTCATTTTCACTTCGGCTTCTCTGGGAGGTGGGGGACCTGATCTAACCCCGCCTGGTCACTTAACTCTGGTGAGCTGTGAGGCCCTGGGTGTTAATCTGTTCAGGCTCAGTTTCCTCTCTGGGAAACATGGTGATGGCCCTGGCTTCCGGGCTGCCTGGGCATCCACTAAGCTCGGCCACCTGTGAGCTCTGTGACAGGGAGGGAAGAAATAGCTCCCACAAATGAGGGAAGAAATAGTTGCCATTGGTGCTGTTGAGATTAAGGGCTGACTGAGATAATGCTTGTAAAATGCTTAGGCCGGTGTTTGCACGTGTTTGTTTTTTTTTTTTTTTTTAAAAAAAACATACTAACCTTAAAAAAGGACATGGAGAGGGACCCTGCCAATCTGAGTGTCACAAAAGCATGCCTCCTATGAGACCCTCTCTAATAAATTCAGAAGACACACCAACCCCAAATGACTTCAATTCAGGCCAGTTGTGTGCTGATAAATAAAGGTCACTAGATTCCCAGATCAAATGGGGCCAAGAAAATGAACACAGATTCAATAATCCTTTCTGGGGGGAGTGGTGAGACCTCAAGTGTTGGGGATCAGAAAAGGTAGGTAGCTTTCAGTAGGGCTTCACACCACATCAGGTTAAGCGGCAACATGGCAGAGCTCACTGACACCAGGGGGTACACGAGGCTTGTCAAGAACTCCTGGTGACAGTCTCATACATCAGTGCCAGAAGTGCTGGATCAAAAACCGCATGAGCGGTGGTGGGTCCAGAGGACAGTGGTAAACTCAGGGACGATGAAGACCCCGGTGATGTGAAAGTCGTGTTTCTAAAGCAATATATTGCAATCTATATTGACTTTGCATCTCAGCCTAATCAAATGAATGGATTCGATGTTATCAGTGTAATCCATGCTTATATTGAGGCTCTGATATTCTTTTTGTAATGCAAAAAACTGATATGGCTGAGGACTTGGAGAATTTAAAAAGCTGAGGGCTATATAAATAGGTGGGAGACCCGCTCTTGCGCCTTCTGCCAGGCCCATCAGCAAGGATGGGGTGGCGGGCGCAGGTGGGGAGGGCCTGTGTACATCACACCCATTCTGCTTCTCCCTTCTCGCTTTCGCTTCCTTGGGCGCATGCGTCTTCCGCATCTCTCAGGATGCGTGTGTGTCTCGCTCCCGCCCCCTCCTCTGTCTCTCTCTGTCCACAGGACTCCACACCTCTCACGGACACCGTTCTTGATAATTATAGTTTATTGATTCTCCTGGTGTCTGCTGCCCCCGGCTCCGTGTTCTTCATCTTAATTGGGGCACCATCTCGTCGTCCATCACAGCCCGCATTTCTCAGGAGGCAAAGTACCGCAGGTTCCCATCCAGAGAGAGAGCGGATGTCTGGACCGAGGCCAGGGAACCTCTCAGAGGTGGGCCTGACCCCTCCTCCCCCACTCAGCCCCACACCCCCTCCCGTCGGCTAAGACCCTGGGGGCTTAGTCAGAAGGGCAGTTGAGATCATCAGGGGAGCAGTAAACGTGTATTGACACTTACCACATGCCAGGCAAGTTGTCGGGGCTGTTCACAGGCAGTCTCCACATCCTCCTACCCAGTTATGGAAGAGGCTCAGAGAGGTGCAGGGCTTGCCTGAGGTCACACAGCTGCTAAGTGTCACAGCTGGGATCCTCACCCCTTGCCTGCACACACAGATTGCCAGCTGTGCCCCCTGCCCCCCTCCACCACCGAAAGCTGCAGGACCAACGAGGAGGGTAAAGCAGATGGTGTGAGCTGAAGGGAAAATGCCCCAAGATGCTGGTTTAAAAAAAAAAAAAAACAAGTCCTCTGAGACTCGCGTGACTGGCAGATGTCCCGCCCATTGCCACCCAGAAAGAAAGGGTCCCCAGCCAGCTTGAGCGGTGCCCCAGCTGCCGTCGGAGACGACCTGGCTCCCAGGCTGTTTACTTCTCAGCCATAAACAGGAAGGCCATAAAAGGGGCCCCTGTGGGTCAGCCACTCAGGGGTTCCTTTCTCCTCCTCTCCCTTTTCCTCCTTCCTCAGTACGTGTCCCCAAGCAGAGGCAGTGTTTCCTTTAGAAGGCTGTTACCTCCCAAGTGCTTTGTCCCTTTGCCTTCTCTGTCTCCCGAGGGCTGGAAATTCCAACTGTGAAAGGCAGTCCTTGGAGAACAGGGGTAGTCCCCAGAACACAAAGTGACAGTGACTGATAAGCAAGGACCTGCTGCCCACCCCCCCCCCAGCCCCTCCCGTCTCCACTGCACCATCTACTTGTTGAAACTAAGGGATAAGTAGGATAAGTAGAAATGACCCATTTCCTGAAAAGAGAAAAAGTATTAGTCACTCAGTGGTGTCTGACTCTTTGCAACCCCAGGGACTGTAGTCCCTCCCCTTCAGGCTCCTCTGTCCATGGGATTCTCCAGGCAAGAATACTGGAGTGGGTTGCCATTCCCTTCTCCAGGGGATCTTCCCCACCCAGGGATCAAACCCAGGTCTCCTGCATTGCAGGTGGATTCTTTACTGTCTGAGCCACCACCAGGAAAAGAGAAAATTGCCATTCTAAAAGAAACCAGGAAAGAAAGAGGCTAGGATATTGACAGGTGAGGAGAAAAAGCCACCAAGGAAAAACTAGCCAGCATGTCTCCAAGAGCCTTCTTGTCACATTGTTTCCCAAGAGATTCAGGGTGAAGAAAAGGGGTCCCCCAGCCAAGCAGGGTGCCATGTGGTGCTGTCAGAGGCACATGGTGGTCAGGCTTATTAAAGTTCTGAGAAGTCATGCAAAGGGACTTGTTTCACTGTGGGACTCGGTTTTCCAAATCTTGGCCTCTGAGATTCTATTTCCACCAGGGGTCCATTTATTCTTAACGCCTTTCATGTTCCCCTTTGTGCTTTGGGAACCTGCAGGTTAATGCATGAGGTCAGATGTTCTGAACGCACACTATTCTCTGCTGACCTTGACTTTCCTTGTCAGAGCCTTCGTGTTAAGAGTCTGGTGGACATGAGCTTCTTGACTGCTCATTGTTCTCATTCACCAGGAACGTGCTGAGCCTCACAGACAAACGGCGGAAGAAAAAACAAGGCAGATGGAAATACCTTGGGCTCATCAGGGATTTACGAAGGACCACTGGGTCCGAGCGGATCTTCTGTTTCCAGGAAGTCTCTTCTCTCTTCGGCTCAGTGACCCCTGGCCACATCCTGCTCCATCTCACAGGCTCACGTTGAGAGTCAAGCTCCCAGGTACTCACCACATAGAAGGATGCATGTTTCCTTGGAGGTAAATTTGTGTCTAAGGATGGTGGCTTCCTAGAAAAATTTGAATAACCCTAACAAAACATTTTCTATGTTTTTAAGTCCTTGAAAAATATATGTGAACTTCCTTTACTTCCAGAAACAAAAAGCCAAGCTCAGTCGTCTTACTGCATGAGACCTCTTTTCTCTGGACACAAACATCTGCTTGCAACCCTGCCTTCCTGGTCGTATCAGCTCCTCGGAGGCTTCTTAGGCCACTGCATCTGTTCCCACCCCCTTTCTCTCTGGCTTTCCCTGCCCAATTTATAATCCTGACTTTGTCACTTAGCACATACCTGTTACTGGCTTGAATTTTCAGTTGCTTTCTGTTTTGTTTGTTTGTTGTTGTTTTTAGTGAGAAGTTGGACGTTAGGGTTGGAAGGTCTCAAACTGGTGAACAAAATCAAGCCCTCTGATGTCTTGATCTCACCATGTTCAAAAAAGGAAAACTACTTCAATCAGCTGCCTACGTATAGTAATCAGGATTTCACATTAAAACTCTGGATTTACAACCTCTCTTTAAAAACAAAAAATCGGAAGATCTGGCAACAATTGACTCACATTCCTCTTTTACAACCATCAGCTGGAGCTGAGTAGCAGCCTCTAGATGGGACAAATACCATCAGTGCACGAAAGGACCCACCCTTCCCTGGTGTCACTGCGGAACAGTCATTGACCCCCATCCACCTCTGACTAGCTCTGTGACCTTGGGTGAGTGGCTAAACCTTCCTGTGCTTCGATTCCTCCTCCAGAAAATGGGAACAAGAGTCCTCTACCTGTATAAGTTAGGTTAAGTTAGGTATGCTGTGATTAAAAGAAAAAATTTTTTCCCAACATCTGCAGGAATGAATATAGCGAAAGCTTATTTCTCACTTATGCTCTGTATTTACCGCAGGTTGACAAGGGCTGGGAGCCGAGAGAGGATACAATAACCATCATAATGACTTGGAGTCCCAGGGAAAAGGAGGGTCCACCTTAGCATACACCCCCATCATCTGTCCAGGGATTGTGAATGTCAGGGTCAGGGAGCAAAGTGGGGAATCACATACTGACTCTCAAAACGTCCTCTTAGAAGAGACACGTGTGAAATTTATTCACATCACATTGACCAATGCAGGTCACCTATGTGGCCTGGCTAACTTCATGGGGGTGGGAAGAGACAGCCCTAATGTTTGCTGGGGAAGAAGAGGGAACTCGAGGCAGACTTACCATGATACTTCAGAGCCCTTCTCTTCTGGGGTGCCTTCCAGGACCCTGTACCTAATTTTACTCTGGTAACTTTGGATTCCCTTTCTTGAAGATGCTTGCCTGCTTAGTCATGTAGGACTGTTTTAACCCTTTGGACTACAGCCCACCAGGCTCCTCTGTCCCTTGGGTTTTCTAGGCTAGAATACCAGAGTAGGTTGCCATTTCCTTTTCCAGCGGATCTTCTTGACCCAGGGATCGAACCTGCGTCTCCTGCGTCTCCTGCATTGCAGTTGGATTCTTTACCCGCTTAGCTATCGGGGAAGCCCACCGTGAAATCACATTAGCTTCAGGTTCTACAAAACCTGTGCCCACCTCTGGCCAGAAACATTTGTCAAGAACTTTGAGGACTTCCCCAAGACCTCATGGGCTTGCTGTTCGGATGAAGTGAGTGAACTAGAGGCCCTTTCAAGACAGTATCCAGCAGTGGGTCTGCATTCTATCAGCACTGGACTCTCTTATTATCACCACAAAAGTAAACACTTAGCGCACTCCTGACTCATGCTGGACACAAAACACACACACTACATTTGCTTAGTAAGGAACTCTGGTTCATCAGGAAGTGATCATTAACCAACATGGAGAATTGCTGTGATAAGATGGCTAAGTATTGGGTGGGTGTGTGTGTGCGTGTGTGTGTGTGTGTGAGGGGAATCCCTGAATGGCAAGTCAGGGCACTTGTGATCTTGAAGGCATCTTGTCACTTTCCTGGACCCTAGGCTCCCCTTGCATCCATGAAGGTGGTGCTGGGTCCTTTGAGGGTCTTTGGGCAGCACAGGTAGAAATGCTACTTGTGGCAGAGAAAGCAGATTGTTTGTGCTGACAGCCCCACCTCGGCAAATCACCCATCTGGGAGGTCAGCCTGCAGACACTGTTCCCCTCAATACTATAGGCCTGTGTGTCTTGCCCTTAGTCATCCAAATAAAGCATCCCCGCCGTCCACTTCCGGAAGCCTCCATGCACCCTGCCCCGACACACTGGCTCGAAGCCATGAGTCCATTTTCTAACATGCTTTTCTGGTCAGAGACAAGGGACGAAATCAAAGACAAAGTAGTCAAACCCTTGGTCCGACGTGTTCTCTGAATTTTTTTTTTTTCATCCTCCTTTGCAAGTTCCCAACTGCAATGTCTCCCAATGCTCACATTTTTCCAATTTGAAAAAAGGAGGAAGTAAAGGAAAACCCTAACCCTAAGTCACAAATAGCCCCCTTCAAGTCATTTTGTGTGCATTTATAGGCTGAGTGACTTGGGCAAGTTCTTCAATCGCCTGTAAAAAAATAGAGGCACCTGCCCTACTCATCACTGGAAGGACCTGATTAGATGGAAATGTTTTGCTATGTGTAAGACACTCTATGGGTTTCCCAGGTGGCGACAGTGGTAAAGAACCAGAGCATGCCTGCCAATGCGGGAGATGTAAGAGACACAGGTTCGATCCTTGGGTTGGGAAGATGCCCTGGAGGAGGGCATGGCAACTCATTCCAGAATTCTTCCCTGGAGATTTCCATGGACAGAGGAGCCTGGTGGGCTACAGTTCATGGGGTCGCAAAGAGTCGGACACTACTGAAGAAGTGACTTAGCATGCATGCAAGACACCTTATAAATGTAATGGGATAGGGAAGAGTGGACCACAGTTAATTCTGCCTTGATTTTTCTGAATCAGCATGTGTTTTTTATCACTAAATCACGAGTGAATTTCCACAAACAGTGACATAAAACAAGACTCGTTTATTATCATACTTTTCTGTGGAGCAGAAATTGGGGTGGGCTCACCTAGGTTCTCTATGCCAAAATCAAAGTGTCAGCCAAGTTGGACTCCTGTCTGGGAGCTCTGGCTGGAAGAATCTGCTTTTAGTGTCACTCAGGTTGTTGGCCGGAGAAGGTGATGGCACCCCACTCCAGTACTCTTGCCTGGAAAATCCCATGGATGGAGGAGCCTGGTGGGCTGCAGTCGGTGGGGTCGCGAAGAGTCGGACACGACTGAGCGACTTCACTTTGACTTTTCACTTTCATGCATTGGAGAAGGAAATGGCAACCCACTCCAGTGTTCTTGCCTGGAGAATCCCAGGGACGGGGGAGCCTGGTGGGCTGCCGTCTATGGGGTCACACAGAGTCGGACACGACTGAAGCGACTTAGCAGCAGCAGCAGCAGCAGGTTGTTGGCACAGTCCCATTCCTGGTAGCTGCAGGTATGATGTCCCCATGTCTCAGCTGGCTCACTCACGTCAGCTGGGGCTCACTCTCAGCTTCTTCCGGTCATTCACATTCCTCCCCATGTGGTCCCCTTCAACTTCAAAGCCAGGGAGTGATGGAACTTCAACCCTCTCACTCTTTCAGTCTTTCAGGGCTCAACTGAAGAGGTCAGGCCCACCCAGGCCATCTCCCTGCCATGAGGTCAGAGTAGGTAGGACTTTAATTACACCTGCGAAATCCCTTCATAGCACTATCTGCATTAGGGTTTGATTGAATAACCAGAAGAAGAAAGTCTTGGCAAAGGAGGAGCATTTTTACAATTCTGCCCATCACACAGTGATTCTGAAACTAGGTTTCATAAGAGTAAGATGATGCTAGCCATTCTGTGAAGAAAGGAATGCCCAGCCAAATAATTTTAGGAAACACTAATGGAGCAGAGCAAAACCCATTTTGTTGGCTAGGTTTTCACTTCAGGACATATCCGAGCAATTGATAGACCATGTGACTCTTCACGATATATATTTCCCAGATATGTCGGGCTATGGTACCCTTTCCTGCCAGAATACCTGTTATTGCTCATAAACCAGATTGGGATATGATTATCTGATTTTTAAAATGAATTTTAGCTGTTTGGATACCCACAGACCCAGGAATTCTCTATATCCTTATTCATCAATTTTTAGAGACTTGTGACGTCATGATTCTCAGTTGACTCATGACCTCTTAGGTGTCCTTCAAGTCATAGTCTGGAATGACCGCTTACCAGAAGGGGTTAATTATTTGTGAACATCCAAAGGGCCTCCACCCCCCTGCCTTGAAGGGCGAGGTCCACAGTGTTATGCCTCACTGGTCCTAAGACAGCCACAGTGTTCATAGTCTGATGGCAATCACCACCTCAGACGCATCGCCTTGCCGCAGAATTCAGCTTGCCTTTGGTTAAGTCTGAAAGGCTAGAGTGAGATTCGCTCCTACAAAACTCAGAGGGAAAGGATGGTGTGTGTAGCTGAAACTGTACCCTGAGCGGAAAGGAGTGCCTTTCCTGGGAAGGCGGAGGCCCCCAGCATGCAGCCTCATCCCCTGCTTCCCCCTCGCCCCTCCCTGCTACACGTCTGGTCCCAGCAATGGTTCCAGGGCTGCAGCTTAGGCTGGGCCTAAGCTGCTGCCGCCCCGTGACTCAACCATGTGCTTTCAGGTTAGGAACTCAGGTGCAAGTCTGACAGAATCTCCCCTGACACTGAAATAATGCTGGTTTTCAATCTGTTCTTCTGTGACTCTGCGCTTCACTGGAACTTGTGCTTTCTTTTCCCTCTAAGGATCCCCACAGCCATATTTTGGGTGGAAGAGCAAGTGTGTTCTGGGCACTCTAATAAACTGCAACTTCAGATGGAAGGTTGCTCTTGCTGGAGGCAAGTGATTAAACATTTTAATAGTGCAGCAAAACTTATCAATGGACTCAAGGAGTGGGAAAAAAGGAAGTCTTTTTTTCTCTCTCTCTCAGCTTGTGTTTCAGAGTATTTTACTACTGAGGGTTATGTCTGTCAAAGATTTCTGAAGCCCAGATTTGACTTTGAACAACCTCAAAGGTACCTGTAATGTACACTGCATCGGGCCCTATAAACAGCCCAGGATTTTGCCTGCATATCTCTTACTATCCTATTCAATATCACCATGGCACCTAAAAGGTTTTTAATATAGATATTAAATATATCTATATCATCACTTCACTGCCAGCAGGAGCTGTATTTTTTTCCTCTGGGGTCTTCTGAGCTATTTGCTGCTGACATACACTATTAAAAATAAACCTACCCTGAGGAACTAGTCATTTTACATGGTATTAGAACTAATGTTATCATTTAAGTAGCTCCAGAGATTTGCCAACTACAGAGGCCCCAGATAACGATGGAAACCTGATCGTGTGAGATAATCTTCTGTGAGGAAATGACTTTCATCATCTGTAATATGTCATTTAGATGCTTATTTAAGACTTATATTATTGAACGAATATTGATGCCTTCAACAGAATAAAAAGCATCAATGCCACAGTGAGATAAAGAATCAGAATCACTTCCTGGGGCTTGGGAATGGACCAGATCTGAAATATCCCTGAAATCTGTGTAATGATTAAGGAAGAAGGGTAAAGGGGAAGAAAGACGTTCCACTTTAATTTCTCTACCTTCCTTGTGGGAATCTGCAGGCGCTGGAAGGTACAAGTTTCAGCAATCTGCGTAACCTTATAAAGGAGGCAGTATTTTTATCCCCATTTTACAGATGAGGCAAACTGAGGTTCAGCAATTTTCTTAAGCTGAAGTTCATATTGCTAGGACATGGCAAAACCAAGGTTTGAATGTGGTTCTAACTCCAAAGCCCACCTGTACTATACAATAATTGTCCTCACCATTTGTAGAGGGACCAGGATTCTGCAACTCTCTACTCTGCCCAGGGGGCAGAGAAATAAATTTATGATGTGATTCAGCATCTATTCACCCACTGATTCAGGCAATCAATAAATATTTCTTGAACATCACCAATGCTACTAGATACTTTGTTAGGCCCAGAGCATACAGAAATGAAAAAGGTCCAAATTCCAACACAAAAGTCAGATGTCCATATGCAGAGCCTTATGGTTTGGCAGAAACTGGATGCCCAAGTTGAATGCCTGCACTGCTTGGTAAAAGTCAGTGCCCATGTGGTCTACCTGCACAACTTTGAGTAATTTTTACTCAAAGTTTGGATGTGAGCAAGGTCCTCTTCAACCCATCTTCAACCCATGACATCATGCTTGGAGCCCTCAAGAGACGCAGACACCGTTACTCCATATATAAACTAGCTTCTGTGCTCTACTCTTATACACCATGACTTTTATCCACTGTCTATTTGACCCTCTTAGCAACCCAGGAAAGCAGGCAATGATAGCCCATTTTACAGATGAGGAAACAGATTCAGAAAGATGAAGTAGTTTCTCCAAGACAGAGGGATATAGTGCTCTCAGGACCTGAGCCTGATCCTTGACTCTCTTCCCCCCACTATGAACCCATTACAAAGAAAAACATCAGGTATGAGCTTGCAGCCTGCCAAGCCCTTTCAGGTTGGTACTGTTATTATTCCCATTTTAAGGGGAGGAACCTGGGGAACAGAGAGGTAAATCGCTCACCCAGGCTCACACCACCAAAAAGAAGCAGACACACAAGTCAAACCTGAGACTTCTGACTCCTGACACCAAACTTTCTAATGTGGTTCCTTTTGAAAAAGGGAATTTAGTCTCGGTAACAATCTGCCAGGTCTGGTCATGGTGCTGCTACGTGGGGACAGAACAAAGCCCAGACAGCAATCTTGCCTCTCAGATGCTAAGCTTCCTGCAGCCTCAGATCTGGGGTTACTGAGTCTTTGCAGAAAAGGGTGGGGGAATCTGTGGGCTTCTCTGGTGGCTCAGCTGGTAAAGAATCTGCCTGCAGGAGACCTGGGTTCGATACCTGTTGGGAATATCCCCCTCCCCTGGAGAGAATGGCAACCCACTCTAGTATTCTTGCCTGGAGAATCCCCATGGACAGAGGACCCTGGCAAGCTATAGTCCATGAGGTTGCAAAAAGTCAGACATGACAGAAGCAACTAAGCCCAGCACAGCATATGAGGATCTAGGCAATGAGCCAACTCATTGAAAAGGACCCTGATGCTAGGAAAGACTGAAGGCGAAAGAAGAAGGGAGCAGCAGAGCATGAGATGGTTAGATAGCATCACTGATTCAACGGATATGAGTTTGAACAAACTCCAGGAGATAGTGGAAGACAGGGAAGCCTGGCATGCTACAGTCCATGGATTCACAAAGAGCAGACACAACTTAATAACTGAACAACAGCATAGGGATCTATTTTTGTATGGAAAAGAATAATAATTTGTATGAGAGGGTCCAGTGGAGGGGGGACAAGCAGATGGAAAGAGGGCACCAGAGCTGGTTCTGGGCTGGGCTTCTGGGTGAGGGGCACAGCTGGTCTGACAGGACTTGGCAAACTCCAGCCCTGTCTCATTGCTAGTCATTTTTACCTGCTGTATTAGCATATACATATGATATCTGTTATCCTAATTATATCTATTTTCCCAGGTACAGACAGACATACCCCGGAGTTGGGGGGCCCATTAGCAGATCACACGGGCTTCTGCAGCTGTGTTTTGATTAGCAGAAAAGGTTCTTTGGCATCGGAGAACTGAAATCACCTTTTAGGGTGTGACAAGCGCAGCCAAGCGTCTCGCAAGTGAAAATCAGAGGTTTCTCTAAGGAAGGAGTGAGAACGACCACAAAGAATTAAAAGGAGAATAACCTTTAATGGTTTTCAACTGTGGAAGCTCAGTCACGCTTAAGGCCTGCCATCCATCAGGCAGCGTGGCACTGAACTCTCCACAGACCTGCGTTCACCCCCATCCCCACTTGGCTTCTGGGAGGTTGGGGGTGGGGAAGGCAGGGGAAGCCCCTCCAGGGGAGCCCAACCCACCACTGGTCCACGCTGGGCTCCAGCCAGGGGAGGGGGCGGGGCCTGAAGGTGTAGAGGCTGAGGATGGTTGGAGGAGGGATCAGCCACCTGCCTGGAATGATTGGCAAAGGATATGCAAATCATTATGCAAATCACCAAAGCCCTCCTTTAGCCCCTGGGCCTCAGGATTCCTTTTAGAAGCCAAGTAGCTATTTTCTTGTTTGCTCGCTCCCTGTACGGACTTCTAGTCCACACTCTAGCAGCTTCCTTGGAGGACTGTGCTTCATCTTACAAATGTGGCTTGTGGGTCAATACCTTAGGTGTTAAGGATGCAAATCCTCTTAGGTGACATGTTCATGAGTTCTATCTTAGTTGATCTTTGACAACTCTATAAAGGAACTTAAGGGGGTTTTCTTAATATCACCCCCATGGTTCTGAGCCTAAAGGCCTGAATAGACTTGCCTGAGGTCAAACAGCCAGCCAGGCTGTGTGTGAACTCTGCCTTGAATGCAAGGGCCCTAACTTGCCCATGCTCGGTCGGTCAGTCATTCAGTCATTTGGGACCCTATGGATTGCAGCCCACAGGCTCCTCCGTCCATGGGATTCTCCAGGCAAGAATACTGGATTGGTTGCCATTTCCTCCTCCAGAGCATCTTCCCAACCCAGGGACTGAACCCAGGTCTTCTGCATTGCAGGTGGATTCTTTACCACCTGAGCCACCAGGGAAGCCCCAAACTCCTGGAGTGGGTAACCTATCCCTTCTCCAGGAGATCTTCCCAACCAGGGTCTCTACATCCCGGGTGGATTCTTTACCAGCTGAGCTACCAGGGAGAAGCCACCACAGTGAGAAGCCTGTGAACAGCAACTAGAGAGCAGACCCCACTGACCACAACTAGAGAAAAACCCAGCCAGCCAAAAATAAATAAACAAAATTATTCTTAAAAAGAAGAAGTGTGCCTGAAGGAAAACCATCCCAAAAACCAGAGCAAGGTTTTTGAAGAGCACGTGGTAAAGATGAGTTTGGAAAGGGAGGGCAGAAGGAGCCCCAGGGGGCTCAAAGGTTTTCTAAAGATAATTTTAAGTTACCTGTAAATGTGTGGCTTACAAACAACACTTAAAAAAAAAAAAAAAAGAAACAGGTTAGAGTAGTATAATATTTTTATGCAGTCATTCTCAAACTTTAGCATGTTTCAGAGTCACTTGGAAGGCTTGGTAAAGCAACCAGACCTTCTGAAACCACCTGTCTGGAGGTGGGGCCTGAGAATTTGCATCTCTAACAGGTTCTCTAACATTGCTGCTGCTGATGATTCAGAACCACACTTCAGGAACCATTCTTTTAAGTCTGTATCGCATTCATTAAGGACAAGCTTTGTTTTTTGAAACTTTATTTCAGGAATATACGTGTTTATGTTCTTTAGAAAGTGTTAGTCACTCCGTCATGTCCAACTCTTTGTGACCCCGTGGACTGTAGCTCACCAGGCTTTTCTGTCCGTGGAATTCTCCAGGCAAGAATGCTGGAGTGGGTTACCATTTCCTTCTCCAGAAACAAGTAGTAGTAAGACATAAAACCAATGCTTTGGAAAGATAAAATTAAGGAGCCACAAAAATGGTTAGAAAAAAGAAGGCCAGGTGGGAGAATGCAGCAATAATACAGAAGCATGAATGGGAATGGAGAAAACATTTCAAGAGATTTTAAGACAGACTATTCTGAACTTACTGACTAGATATGCAGGGAAAGGGAGAGGGCAGAACCAGAGATAAAGCTGCAGTTTCTAGCTCAAGTGGCTGAGCAGATGAAGTGCCTTTTAAAGGAATAAGGAAGTCAGAGAGGGAGGCAAGTACAGTTGACTCTTAAACAATGGGGGTGGGGATGGGAGTTAGGGGCTCCACTCCTCCAGAGTTGAGAAGGATGGGGATAACTTTACAGTCAGCATCCACGATTCCACAACCACAGATCATGTAGTACTGTAGATTTTGTCTTAAAAATAGGCATATAAGAGGACCCCAGAAGTTCAAAACTGTGTTGTTCAAGGGTCATTATAGAGAATATACAAGATTATCAGTTCTACTTTGGACAAAGAGTGTTGCTGGAATTTGGAGAAAACTGGTAGTAGATACCCTGACTATATAGCACAGAATCTAAGATTAGAGTCAAACAGAAATGTAGGATTTAACCCAATAGGATAGTTCAAGTCATGACAGAAGACAAGATGCCCCAAAAACAAGAGAAAGGAGAGGAGTACACCTTTATGGTTGAAAAGAAAAAGGACCAGAGAGGAAGAGAAGCTCCACATGTGTACCAGAATTGGGACATAAAATGTATGTTTTAAGAGTGGATCACGTTCACAAAAGCTTGAAAGCTCCTGAATTAAAGACTGAGGACCTTTCTCTAGAAAAGAAACTGATATTTCCTTGTCCATCTTCCCAAACCAGTTATCAAACCAATGTCTCCTGCTTTGCAGGGGGATTTTAGCAACTTATTATAGAGTTAGGATTCCAATCAGTATGGTGAATATATTGACCAGCCTGGGTGTGTTAAACTTACACAGTTATGGATATTTAAATGCATTATCAAACTTACACAGTTATGGATATTTAAATGCATTATCATGTCCATAGTGGACCACGGTCAACTCCCCAATGTCTGAATCTCCAGTCTCATCTTGGAAAGACCATGCAGTTGAGGGTTTGACACCAGCTCTAGAGACAGATTTGGAGTTAATCATACCCAGCCTGTGTTTCTGTCATGGTCACATGCCCCAGTGCTTGTCATTGAGACTGAGGGGGAGATTTGCTAGAGGCTTCCAAGGATATTCTTTCATGCACTTTAAGGAGAGAGAATCGGAAAGTCACTTTCCCCAGTGAGACATGAACAAGGAAGCCAGGAGTCCAGATGCTGGTGGTTACCATCCTGCAGCCAGACGACGAGGCTGGCACAGGTCCCTGCTGCCATGGCAGAGGTCCTGGATTCACCAACGCTGGGGCTGGAGGCTAATAAATTTCCTTATTGTTAGATCAGTCTGAGAAGAGTATCATGTTACCCTCAGCTGAGCTCATCCTAACAGATGCAGTATCAACCGAAAGGAAGAGCCTAATTTAGTGGCTAAGTGCTTAGTGTCTGGTGGTGGTGGTTTAGTGACTAAGTCATGACTGACTCTTGCAACCCCATGGACTGTAGCCCCCCAGGCTCCTCTGTCCACAGGATTTTCCAGGCAAGAATACTGGAATGGCTTGCCATTTCCTTCTCCAGGTGATCTTCCTGATTCAGAGATTGAATCCACGTCTCCCACATTGCAGATGGTCTCCTGCACTGCATTCATATTCCTTACCGAATGAGCCACCAGGGAAGCCAGTGTCTGAACTTTGAGTGCATATCTCAGCTCTGCCACTTCATGTCTGTGTGAAGTTGGGTCATCTACCCAACCCTTATGAGCATCAGCTTATTAATCTGTACAGTGAAGCCATTAATGTACTGTGGGGGTTGTTTGCCAATGTGGGCTATCTTGAATCCAGCCTCCCAAACATCCAACTCCTTTGGGGGGATCCCAAATGAGGTATAATGTTGGTGAAAGATGGAGTCTGCCTGGCATTACTGATGCTTAACAGACAAGAGCATTTTTTTTTCTCTGCCCTGGCCCAGCCACATGGCAGCTCCAGATGCAAAACTCAGCAAATCCAGATTGAGGGACTAGGACCTGGAGAAGACTGGAAGTCATGGTGATTGAAGCAGCACAGGGGTCACCAGGACCAGCTCTCCCCTGCCGCCTGGCTCTCAGGGGCTCACTGGGTCTCTGCCCCTTTCCACAGCCTTGAGTTCCAGCCTTCTGACAATTAACATAAGGCCAGTTTCTGAAGAGCAAGAGTCATCACTTACATTGTAGCCCTCAGTTTCCTTCTAATAAATTCCCTCCTTCTGGAACAGCGAGTCAGCTTGGGTTGTTTGCAGCCAAGAAGGCTTGCCAGATAAAAGCGCCTCCTTGTCAGGCTGCTGGGAAGCTTCACTGCAATTGCACTTGGAGCCTGGCTCAAGACACGGCAGCTCTTGAGACAATTACAGACTCATATGGCCCCCGTGAAGGGATGAGCTGAGTTAAACACAAGGTTTGGAGTCACCAGGAAGGATACACAGAATCCTGGTTGCTGAACTGGCCACTCTGCCCTCTGCACTCAGATTCTGGCTACTTGGGATGTCCTGTTTGCCATCTCCACCAAGAATTGGCAACACTGGGTAAACACAATGGAAGGAAGGCATAGACCCATCCAACAGCCACACCAAACCAACAAGAATGTTGAGTGATGATTTGGGCAACAAATGTTCCTTCTTAACCATGGCTCATCAGCCCTAATGTGAAAACCACTTCACAGTCTGGGGATGCACAGACAGTGGGCCCCAGGAGGAAAACAGATGAAGGTGAAGGGCTCAAGGGCAGAGGTCCAAGACCAGCTCTGGAGGTCAAACAGTTATCCCAGGGATGTGTCCTGTAACTGCTCCTCCTGGCCTCTTTACCTCCAAGCACGCTTTAAGTGGTCAAACCTGCTTTTTACCTGACAAGTATGAATCAGGCATGTGGCCGTACATTATCACTTAGAACATTCCACACACCAAGGTACCGTCACCATCAACAATATCATCATCAACAGCATCTATTTCTTCTTCCTAACATTTATGAAGCTACTATTAACCCCCAGGGACATGCTGCACATTTTCTACACGTTAGTTCTTTAATGCTTAGAATTGCTTTATGAGGCCAGGTACTGTCATGAATAAACTGGTGCTTGGAGAACCTGGGTGACTTGTCCAAGGTCACACAGCTAACAAGTGATGGAACCACAGTTCACCACCAGGATTGGCCATGCCCTTAACCACTCAGCTCTGCCCCAGCCGATGATGGTTCCAGGATGCTCTCTTTCCACGCCTTACACTCACGTGTTCTGACTCTCATTTCAGCCTGCCTTATTCTCAGCAGACCTTTCTCGGCAGCCCGAGCAGCCACAGAACAGAACTTTTGCTAAAGTACCTCTGTGGTTTTTATTTGGAAGATGGATTTTAGCCCTGGTTGGGGCTGGTGGTGGATATACATTGTAAACTCTTATGTACGTGCCATAAACACGGCCCTTCAGGGGCCTCTCAGGTGGCTCAGTGGTAAAGAATCCACCTGCCAATGCAGGAGACTCAGGAGAAGTGGATTTGATCCCTGGGTCAGGAAGATTCCTTGGAGAAGGAACTGTAACCCACTCCAATAATTATGCCTGGAAAATCCCATGGACAGGGAAGACCGGTGGGCTACAGTCCACGGGCTCACAGAGTTGGACACGACTGTTCATGAATGCACAGGACTGATGCCAATATACTGATGATGGCCACTGAATGTCACATGCAAAGGCAGAGGGTTGGGTACACACTCTTTCCTGTGAGTTTGGGCTTTGGATTTGTAAAATCTCCCCTGGCATACCAGTGCTGGGGTGCTCAAGGAAAGCATTATTTATGATGGGATTCTCAGGTGTTACACCCCAGATTAATTACTTTCGATCCTATTTAACAGAGGTCCAGTTTGTCAATGATGGAAAAATGAATCACAGCCACATCACTTCAATGAGGAAAAAAAAAATCAGAAGAGGCATGCATCTTTCTGAAAGGCCATTGTGCAGGCAGGCTCAGGCCGTCCCTGGGTGTGGGGGCGGTGCACAGAATGGGGATCCGGAGGGGGGCAGTCTTGAGAACTACACTGCTGGGGCTACTTTAGCTCCCAACTTTGCACTCCTTCTCCTTTGATATAGGGACGCAGGAGCAGAGCTAATCAATGAGATGTGTTGACAGAGGTGCCTCTGGCATGGCCATCTCTCAGGCCCGACACGGATGGCACCATCACGAGCACTGAAAGGCTGCCGGAGACAGGAGGGAGGCTCATCCCCTGGCAGGCCTGTCTGTTAAACGTCCCCCATAAGCTCACAGCAAAGAAACCATTTCCAGGAGGCATCACGCCACCAGCCTGTCACCTGGCCTCCTACACCCCAGCAGACATTTCCTTGTGTTGTTTAACAGCTTTACCCTGGCTTGCCGGTACTGAGCAGGCCATCTTCAATGGCCCCTCTGCCTATTCTATTCCCGTGGGTCATGTTGAGAGAGCAGATCTCCCGAGGAATGCTGATGGAGGGTTGGTGGCGGCTCCTGGCTCCCTGGGAGGTGTGGCAGAGACCCACGTGCTGGGGAGAGGCGTTCCAGATTAAATTACCCCAGGGAGGCCACACCTCAACAGTCCTGCCTCATTTTTCGGAGAGGAAAAGGCATGATGCTGCCAAACTCGTTGCCTAACAGGCTTTTTCCCTTATTCTTCTGTCTTAGAAAAAAAAAAAAAGCAGTCTGGATGCTGCAGCCAAGGCAGGGCCAAGCATTCTGCCTCCTCACTCCAGGCAGACGTCCCCTTGCTGGGCTTGGTCAGAGTGGGATGGGAAGTAGCCAAGAGCTGTAAGGCCTCGTTCTGAAATAGACAACACAGACACACCCCCACCGGGGCCCTCTCCTTCCTTACTGCCTACACGTGTTAAAATGGGCAAAACAGTTGCTCTGCTCACAGCATTCTTACTGTAAAAGGCAGGTGGAAATGGCAGGGGAGCTCTCACTGGCCTCAGTTTGAACCTATAGCATTAAGATGCCATTGGTCTGACGGGCTTCCCTGGTGACTCAGTGATAAAGAATCTGCCTGCCAGCACAGGAGATGCAGGCTCGATCCCTAGTCTAGGAAGATCCCACAGGCCGCGAAACAATTAAGCCACAACTACTGAGCCCTTGAGCCACCACTTCTGAAACCCACACACTCTAGAACCTACACTCTGCAACGAGAAGCCACCGCAATGAGAAGCCCATGGACTTCAACGAAGAGTAGCCCCCTGCCCTCCACAACTAGAGAAAATCCTGAACAGCACTGAAGATCCAGCAGAGCCAAAAATAATACATTAATTATTTTTTTTAAAGATGCTCTAAGGTCTTAAAAGTTAGGAAAATAGCCTAAGGAGATTATTCTACTCCAAAGTCAGCTAAGGGACCCAGAGGATATTCACAGGTGCTGGGGACAGTAGTCTTGGAGGAAAAACTGGCTCACCCAGAGTCTCACTATGAGCACTATGACATTCATTTTACGCCCTGTAACTATTAGTCGTGGGGGCGGGGAGGGAGGTCGTGCTATGCATCATAGGAGGTTTCGAGGTATCTGTGGTCTCTACGCACTAGGCGCAGGTAGCAAACCCCTCCCCAAGTCATGACAACCAAAAACGTCTCCAGACACTGCCAAATGTCCACAGGGGTGGAAACTGCCCCCAGGGCAAACCACTGCTACAAGCAGAGGCGTAGAGGTGAGAATGAGCCTGGTACGTCCACAGTCTAGAGAGAGACACGGAAAGAAAGTGAGTCACACGGTCAAGTCTGGCGCTTTGCGATCCCATGGACTATAGCCCTCCAGGCTCCTCTGTCCATGGAATTCTCCAGACAAGGATATTCAAGCAGGTTGCCATTTCCTTCTCCAGGGGAATTTTCCCAACCCAGGGATCCAACCTGAGTCTCCCACATTGCAGGCTGATTCTTTACCATCTGAACCACCAGGGAAGCCTGAGAGAGACATTCCAGAGCCACAAAATTAACACCCACACTGTCGAGCTGCCAAGAGAAGTAAAAGAGATGGACAGGATCTCATAAAACAATCTTCATCAGCAGCGGCAGCAGCAACCTCTTCTGAAGTGCCTCTCACGTGCCAAGCTTGTGCCGACCGGTCAGCACACACCACCATGCCTAACAAGTATTAGTGGTTATTAATGCTGGTGCCATACACGGATGACTCAGAGTAATGGGCAGCCAGAGGGATCATTTTCACCAAATATGGACACCACAGCCAGGCCACACTCACTGCCACATGAGAAGAGCGAGCTCGTGCTTTCTGTCCCTTCATGGGCATGGTGTCGGACTGGAGATATTCCTGGAACCAGGATGAGCTGGAGAATTGAGCCATGCACCTATTGGAAGGTGACTGGCCCCACCATTACATACCCCAGCCCTGCCTGGCATGCCCTGTGTACTTACTGGCCACTCAGTTCCACCCTCACTACACTATGAGTGGTCCATGACGTGCAACATCCACATCCTGATGCCTGGAGCTGGTTAGACATCCAGAATCTCAGGCCCCAGCCCTGACCTTCCCATTCAGAATCTGCATTCTAACACAATCCCCATATCATGTCTGAAGGCTCTGAAGCTGAGACACTGCTTTATCTTAACAGTACAAGACATGAGTTTGAGCAAGCACCGGAAGTTGCTGATGGACAGGGAAGCCTGGCGAGCTGCAGTCCATGGGGTCACAAAGAGTCGGACAACTGAGCGACTGAACTGAACTGAACAGTACAAGGCTGCTAGCATCTGGCAGCGTTTTACAGTGTGCACAGACCCATAGCTTTCTCTCGCTCGATTCATTCATTCCACAAATATGTACTGAATGCCCGCTATGTGTCCTGCCCTCATGGAGCTGACAGTCTGTTGGCGCCTCACCACCACACCCCAGACAGGTGACTGCACCGGTGAAATCCCTCAGGTTACCTCGGAGGGAACGAATCTCTACCAGCTCAAGAGACTCAGGGGAAATCCTGCTGCTGATAACAAGAGCAAGGGTTTTTACTCACACATCTTTTCCCCAAATCATGGCTCTTTCTCCTGCACCTATACTACTTTTCAACTACAGTCATTGGAGTGAAAAAAGACAGAAATTTCTGCTTATTTTAACTACTAGATTACATCGAAGGCAGGATTGGGGGCTGAGAGATCACTGCGACTGATCACCAGCTTCAGCTATGAACTCACCTAGAACCAGAGATGGTTTAATTTGCTAAGATGGGTTAGCTTTGCTCAAAGCAATTCAGTTTCATCAGTTCCAAATCACCCATTACGAAAAATACAAAGCAATCACAGCTCCTGAGATTTTAATCAATGCGTGCCCTTAAACTCTATCTTCCTATCCTTTGAAATCAAGAAAGAAGTTCAGATTATGTCCATAGGGTGAAAACCAAAATGCCACCCCAAGTCCCTTCCTCACCTGGGCCTTCTAAAATCTGAAAACTTTTTTTTTTGCTGTCATTTATTTCCATTTAGTTTTGTTTTCTCATAGAGATGTCTTTGAGACCTGGTCTCAGGCCTCCAGCAGCTCCGTGGTGCCAAGGAAATTACTCAAGAGTCTCAGTTTTCTCATCTGTAAAATGGGGGCATTTGTGGGGCTAATGTGTGCACTGACTCCACCCCAGCCCAAGTCCTGGCCTGTGCACAACCAACAGCAACTACCTGCTCTCTCCATTTTTCCTGAGAACATTCCAGGGGGCTGCTGAGGGCTGATGGTGCCTGATGAGATTTCTAAGGGATCCTCCAATGCTTCTGTTTAAACTGTGCAGAGTACAAAGGAGCCCCATTCAAAGGTAGAGGATGGAGCCCTGCAGAAGGGCTGTTGCCGCTCTACATGCCTGCAGGTGAGCTGACTGTTGCCTCTGACAGTGTTCTCTGGGTCTTTTGTGATGCGCACAGGAAGAAGACAGCCGTGAAGGTCTCAGATGGGGAACGAGGCTGTGAGTTGGCAGGGACACCTGACATCGCCCTGACTCACCCAGCTCAGAGAAACACCCCAGTGCTAGAGCTTTAGATCACCCCTGGGGCAGAATCTGAAGATGCCAGTGGTCATTTCCCCAGCTTCCCTTGCAGCTATGAAGCCGTCACCAAATTCCCAGCTAAAAGCTGCCTCCTGAGCCAGTGCCCGTAAAGAATCCAGTTCGCTGGGGATGTCCCAGGAATGGGGCTGGTGGCAGCTTCTGTGGACTCAGCAGTGGGACTGCTTCCAGTGGCATTACAGCAAGACCCCTACATTCGAACCTTCAAGTCACGAACTTTTCAAAGATGTGAACGTGTTTGCATGTCCAATCATATAAGTTAGTTCACATGTCTTGGCATTATCTATAACAATTTAGTACTTAGGTTAACTTTGTTGGACTTAGAAACAAATTGAACTTACAAATACTCTCATGGAACAGAACCCATTTGTATGTAGGGGAGTTACGTAATGATGTCTCCTGGGAGCTCTTCTGGAGATCAAATCTAAGACAGTCCTGAGTCTGACTCTCTTGCCCTCCCAAAGAATCTGTGAGCCCCTCCCCCAAGTCCCTTCAGAGGTTATTTGTCTGTTGAAATAAAATAGTGTCTTTTGCTGAAGCTAAGCACACTGATGGAACCATCTCTTTAATTTCTGACCTTAACGTAGCTTGCAGAGAGAAGGAAGTACACACTGATGGAGAAAACTCTGTCACTAACCCACCTCCCCTATGTCTGCCTGAGTGCTTCTCAGAATGAGGTCTTGGAACACATGCCTGTGAGTTCATTAGCATCTACTAGGGTATTGATAAAAACGCAGACCCCCCCCCGGCCCTTACTCCCCAGATACTGAATTTGAATCTATGGAGCTGTGGTTCAGAAGCATGCATTTTTAGCAAGTCGTGTACCCACAATTGTTTTGCTCCCTCAGTGTGAGAACCACCAGCCTGAGATGCTTCCTAACCTTTTCCACAGACAACCCTGGAACTCCCGTGTGGCTCCGGTGTGATCAAAATTAGAAGCTCCTTGTGACCAGAGGCAACTGGCCCTTGGGGGCTCAGGCCGCCCCAACCCCCATCCAGCTTCCTTGAGCACTTACACACCACTACCCTCCTTGTGACCACACTGGCTGAGAGGTTCTGAGCTACTCCAGAGTGACTCAAACTGTGGTCCGCGGATCAGCGCTCGGTCCAGTGTATCGTTAATCTACCACACCCTAGCCAGAGAAACTGAAAGCAAGCAGCTAGAAGTTACTGTGGCAGTTTGCCAGAATAATTTGATGTTGCTGAGACTGTACAGGTGCGCCTTGCTTTATTGCACTGTTTTGGAAATTGAAGGTTCATGGCAACTCTGTGTTGAGCAGGTCTATTGGCGCCATCGTCCCAACAACATGTGCTCACTTCATCCCTCTGTGTCACATGTTGGTAATTCTTGCAATTTTTCAAACTTTTTCACTCCCATTCTATTTGTTATGATGATCTGTGATCAGTGATCTTTGATGTTACTCCTATGACTTGCTAAAGGCTCAGATGATGGTTAACATATTGTGGCAATAAAGTATTTTTAATTAAGGTATGTACATTGTTTTAGACACACTGCAATTGTGCACTTAATAGACTACAGTATAGTGTAAACATAGCTTTTATATGCACTGGGAAACCAAAACATTCGTGTGACTTGCTTTATTGTGATAGCGGTTTTATTGCCATGGTCTGGAATCAGACCCACAATTATCTCTGAGGTATGCCTGTAATACAGTTTGGGGCTTGTATCTCGTATGACTCTGTTTTCCTTTCCATCTTTTTCTAATACTATATTTTTATTGCATTCTACAAAAGTATTGGTCCATGACATCCTAGAGAGAAAAAGGAAAACTCAGCCTTCAACAAAGACTATCCCTCATGGTCAGCTGTGGACTATGGAATTTCAAAATAACCATCCAATCAATAATCCATAAGTCGGTTGGGATAGTGCTGTAGTGCCTCAGACCCTGAACTCCATCTGATGCACCTGTCGGTGGGGGCTGTGACCGCTCACCACTCACAGGTCCTCGAATTCCCAGACTGGATTAGTATCTGGCATTCAAAGGAATTTTTGTTTGAGAGTCACCAGTACTCAAAACCACAAGGAGAGGTTTACACTTGTTCCAGGGTCGATGCAGGAGCCCACTCAAGCCAAGACCTGTACCCACATCAAGTGTGACCAAGCACCAGAGGACTTTTAAGAGCTCAAGTGTTCAAATATGACAGCGACAGTTTCCATTTTCTCTTCAAATTCCTTAACGCACATCCATTTCCCATACTGGTGAAAATGAGAAACCTTATTTTTCAACTTTACTGAGCTATGATTTAAGAATACTGAACCACCCATATGTAAAGTATACAATTTGATCAGTTTTGCTACTAAGTCACTTCAGTCGTGTCCAACTCTGTGTGACCCCATAGATGGCAGTCCAACAGGCTCCCCAGTCCCTGGGATTCTCCAGGCAAGAACACTGGAGTGGGTTGCCATTTCCTTCTCCAATGCATGAAAGTGAAAAGTGAAAGTGAAGTCGCTCAGTCGTGTCCGACTCCCAGCAACCCCGTAGACGGCAAGCCCACCAGGCTCCTCCATCCATGGGATTTTCCAGGCAAGAGTACTGGAGTGGGGTGCCATCGCCTCCTCCGATCAGTTTTGAAATATGTCTGTAACTGTGAAGCTTTCACTACAAGCAAGACAGTAAACTTTTCAATTACCCCCAAAAGTTTCCCTGTGCCCCTCAATGACCTTCTTTCCTTCCCTCCCCCTCCAACCCAGGCAAACGTTAAACTACTAATTTGCTCTCTGTCACTATAGATTGGTTTTCAATGTCTATGTGTGTACTAAGCCACTTCAGTCTTGTCTGACTCTTTGCAACCCCATGGACTGTAGCCCTCAAGGCTCCTCTGTCCATGGAATTCTCTAGCAAGAATACTGGAATGGGTTGCTATTTCCTCCTCCAGGGAATCTTCCTGACTCAGGGATCGAACCTGTGTCTCTTAGGTTCCTGCATTGGCAGGCAGGTTCTTTACCACTAGCGCCACCTGGGAAGTCCTTCATTTTCTATAATGTTATATAAAAGCAGTGATACTTTGTGGTGTCTTTTGGTTCTGGATTCTTTCATGCATCATAATACTTTTGAGATTCAGCCACATCACTGCAAGTATCAGTAGTTCCTTTTTTGTGGTTAATATTTCATTGCAAGGATATTCCATAATTTGTTTTAGACACTCAGCTGGAAAAGTCATTTTTTTTTAAAAGAACAATTTCCCTAATCCTTGTAAAAGCATAATAACAAAAAAGAGGAGAGGAAAGGGAGGAAGGAAACAGAGCAACCTTTTTCAAGCCCGATGCCTCCTAGTGCTTAAAACCCTGAGTTGGCCAGAAAGTTCGTTCGGGTTTTTATACACTGTTACTGAAAAACTGGGATGAATTTTTTCGCCAACCCAATACTGATAAGGAGCATATAGAAGGTGCTTAATAAATGTGGGTTGAACGCATGAAAGAATAAATGAATGGAAAGCTCTGCAGTCACTACGGATTGAATGGTATTTTTTTTAAGTCATAAAACTTCCATTTTGAAAAAATCTCCGAACTCCCTGATATGGTAAGGATATTTGGGAGGTCACCCACCAACACTGGGAGGTGACTCATAGACCAACTCAGAGGCCAGGAGGTGAATGGACAGAGCAGCCAAGCAGGACATGGAAACCTATTTAGTGCAATGGTGAGAAACCACTGCACTGGCTGGCTCCAGCGCTCCCACAAATCATCTGAAAGGCTAAATCATGTTTAAACCCCTCTGATGGTGACCACTGGGAACTATGAAGGACACTCACGCATAATTTACATACTGCCAAGCTCCTAAGAGCCTCTAAATAAAGCCCCTGAGAGCCCCCGGGCACTATTTTTGAGGAGAAGGACATCGAGTGACAGATTAAATCGAGTCTGCTCCCTCAATGCTGGGGCAAAAAGCGAGCTCAGCCCCTGCTCACTGACATCTGTGGCAGCCTTAAGCTGCATTTGCTGGCCGACGCTGCCCAAGGAAGCCGTGATCACATTGAGGCCACTGCACATGTGCTGTTCTCTCTCCCGTTTTACACAGCTCCACTGCTAACAGGTATTTTTGCCCAGACTCTTTCATTCTTTTTCCAGATTCTAACCATAAAACGTGTTTTAATCTCAAAGCACAGGGGAAGGGAGGGGGCTCACAAGAGCACTTTGCATTCCACCAGTAAATGTTAAATTACATTTGGTCACAACATGGTTCTAATACTAAGTTGGTCCATGCTGCAGCCACCGGAGGCTTTGCATCCAGAACAGACCAATACCTGGGGGGAGCAGGACAGACTGACAGGAGCTTTTTCCATCTCAACCACTACATTTGCCTACAGAATGTGCTACTATAATGACCATGGTTCATTTTTATAATCAGACAAAAATGGAAATCAGAAAAAGCCAGAAATGAGGGATCTAAGGGAACACTGTAAGTGATTTATACCTTTCAAGGGGGCCAAAGGAGAACAGCACCCGTTTTACTGTTTTGTTTTCTGACAACTCAGAGGAGTCCATACCATCAAAACGACAAATATGTGAGCCAGATAAAACAACCAGGTGCATACAGCCTGGAACCTAAGTAACAGGCCACTTACATGTCCACTGGTGTTTATGAACCTTCTAGAAGCATGAAGATGATCTATCCCCGGCCCAAAGGACCCATATACACACAACAGGACTGGGTGCACACACAGCCTGTTCTAATTTTAATTTTCTCCATGAGTTGGGACTTCCTATTAGAATTAAAAAATTCCCTGAGAATAATTTAAAAATCAGCACTCTTACTTTTGCTCCTATACTGTTCCCCTCAGGCCCAACACTTAACCAGGCACTGATAACAGGGTCCCAGGAAATAATGCTGGATTAATTAAAAGGACTGACGGTGTTTGTTTCAGAGTTATTCTCCATGCCTTGCGTGTTACTATGTAGAGTGAATGAATACATAAATAAATAATGAATGGACGGGTGGGTGAATAGGGCTTCCCAAGAGCACTAGTGGTAAAGAATCCGCCTGGAGATGCGGGGGATGCAAGAGATGTGGATTCAGTCCCCAGGTTGAGAACATCCCCCGGAGAAGAATATGGCAACCCACTCCGGTATTCTTGCCTAGGAAATCCCATGGACAGAGGCACCTGGCAAGCTACAATCTGGGGGTCACGAGCTGGTGGAGACTGGGAACACACACGCATGTGGATGAATAGAGAATGATATTTTAGCCATATTGTATCATTTGGTTCCCACAACAAGCCTGTGAGGTAATAACAATAATAGTTAACACTTATGTTGTGCTAATTACATACCAGCCACTATTCTAAACTCTTCACACATATTAACTCTTTTAACCCTCAAGAGCTCTATGAAATAAGGACTATTATTATCCTTATTTAACAGATGAGAAACTGTTGGAGGCATATGGAGGTCACACTGCTAGGAGGAAGCAAAGCCGAGTCCTTGCTGGATGCTCTTAAGCTCTGCGCTTCCTCTCCATTAGCTACACTTGACAGCAGGAAACAGCGGCTAGTGAAATTAATTTGACCAAAGCTACCTACCACATGGGTGCACACCCACGACAGTGTTCCCAAGATACTGTGAAATGGCAGAGCCAGCTTGGGCACCCCACGAGTCCAACTCCAACTCCCAAGTAAGATGTGAATAAAGCTAGTTCCTAGCAAATATCTGAGATCAGAAGAGGAGAGATCGTCAAGGGAGGATGGGGGGGAACCTGAGCTAAGAGGCTGGTTCTCTTAGCACTATCCTTCCAAACTGGAGGTACTAGGGGGCCCAAGGGGGAAAGACAAAGTAAAAACAAACCTGGAAAATCTTTCCAACCTGAGTTCTCCTGAAATCTTTCTGTTTGTGTTAGAGGAGGAGAGATTTGCTGGCATCTTCCCGTTTTTCAGGCCCTGGGAAGAGGCCAGAGCCAGTCCTGGGCCAAGTTCTAAGTAGAAGGTCCATACGTTACAACCTGACCGAGATTCTGAGCAAGGCTTCCAGGGATGGGGTTTTGCTATGGAGTATGTCAAAGAGTCTGGGGGTGAGGGGAACCCAGGATGAAAGAATAGAGGCTGGGATACAATGAGCATTATAAATGGGAAGAGGCACAAAAAAAGTGGAACTGATTTCTGACATAAATGTGTAGGTGTTGATAACTGTATAACTTAAGAAGTAATTGCCTCTGTTTTGAGAAGGCACAAGGAAACAGGGAGACAGGCTTGGAACTGGAAAACTTTAGCCTCTTAAATGTGAAACTCCATGTTAAACTAGGTATTAAGATGGAAACAATTGTAACTGTGGCTGGAAAAATGAAGGTGAACATTAGGAGAAAGAAATATCAGTGCAACAGTATAGAAAACTTCCTTGAGCTGGAAAAGATGAAAGGAGAAGAAAGCAATGGGTTATCCCCTTCCCCCCTTTTTTTTTCACTCATCACACAGATGGAACTATGGAGGATGCAGGTTTGAACTGCACGGGATGGATGAACTGAAGTTTGCAGTGACAACTCTGACTCACTGCCTTCCCCCAAAAGAAATATGTCTCCCAGAGAAAGCCCTTTCTCGGTCGAGAGAAATATTCCCTAAGAAAGTCATAGCTTGCTGAGACATGGGAGATTTGTAAATTACCCATAATGTGAGTGACAGTCCAGTCTTGCTCACAGGCTGCCAGGCCCCCGGGATGGTTCCATGTGGCCATTTGATTGATCAAACAGAAACCAAATGGTACTTCCCTCTCCAAACACTGACCAACAAGAAGCGATTGCCCATTAAGGTCTCACTGTATGCAGCTTTCTACAAAACCAAGATGCACCTCTCTTCAGGAACTGTTGATCTGTTCTATAAAAAGGGACATTTTGCTGGAGAAAGAGGCAAAACATATAAAGTTTGTTGCAAGAGATTTGCCAAATTAGCTCATCGAGGCGTCCCATAAGGAGGTCATTTAAGCGAATCTCTTTTATGAATGAAAATGAGCTTCCTGGCAGACCCCCAGTCACACCCCCACATGCACACAGAGTCCAGGGCTTCAGAGGTCCCACACCTATTCCCAACAGATAACACAGTGCTTTCTATTCACTGGATCCAAAAGTCCTACTTCTTGAGCTCAAAGATGGGAATGAATCTGTGAGCCCTGCTGGGCTTTCTGGACACCTTCCTAATGGGTTCCAGGAATTAGCTACACTCTATTGCATGGTGATGATTTTTTTTTCCAAGCTCAGAAGACCGCAAAAGGATTTTAACTAAAAGGAAGCAAAGGTTTTCTTTTTATAAATTCGATTAGTCTTTTTCACTTTCTCTACCTCGATACATTTCCTTTGAGAGGCATTTTGTACCCAGGGACCCCTTAGCAAGGCACTGTGGCATGCAGGGCGCAATGAGTTTCAGTACAAGACGTTCAACGTAGACAGAAAGTAAAAATCACAGGCACTTGCGGTCGCCAGCAAAGAAGTCAGTTTCTAAACGCCGGCACGCGGATGGCCCTGCAAGAGAAGAAAGAGGAAGTTTGCCGATAGTGTGGGACCCTTGGGTGGGATGCGCGCAATGGGTTACCAAGCCCACCCTCCGCTCGCCACTGCTGAATTTCCCGCCGGAGCCGGCGCCTGGGCGCCTGGTCCCCACACTGCACCCGGCGCCAGGGCTGCATATAGCCCTTGGCTGCGGACTGTTGGTTCCCCCAGAAAGTGCGCCTTTTCACCGCTGCTGAGACTTGACTACCGGAGAGCCAGTGCGCCAAGCGCTCTCGGCACAGACTCCGCAGGGGCCGGGGGTACCCACCTGAGCAGGCTCCCCGAAGCCTCGGGTCTGAAGTCTCTCCAGTGGCCGAGGAGAGATGAGGATTTGAGCGACAGCAGTTAAGGAAAGAGTTTCTGAAACTCTCGGGGAAGCGAAGTACTGGGGCTTGGAAAATAACCGAGTCTACGGTGGGCTTTCCAAACTTGGTCTTCGCTTTTGATCACTTTTCCTGTCCCTCCTCCATCCCCCACCCCACCACTCCAGCCTCAACCCTGGGAAAGACCTTAAGGGCTACGGTACTAGCCAAGTCAATCTTTCATCATTCTCTCCCTGCCACCCCAACTTACAGACAAGAAAATTCTAAATACACCCCAAGAGTGGTTAATGCGGGTGCATTCAGCCACCCAAGTCCCGGCACACCCCAACACCACCGCTGCCACCACCCACTCCGTCTGTCCCTCCCACCTCCGGGTAGGGGAGGGACCGGGAACCTGATCTCCGGGCTCCTGCCCCTAATATTTCCCCATCAATAATGTTGATACCATCGGGTGTGCTTCCACCCCCGCCCCCAGGACTCCGAGGTCGCCTTTTCGCTGCTTTCTGCTTGGCACGAGAAAACGAAACCTCCTCTCCCGCCCCCCTAGCCTAGGCTGGGGGCCCAGCGGGCCTGAGGCCGGACGACCGAGGAAGCAGGGGCTTGGGGCAGGGCGAGTGGGGGCGACCTTCAGTTCGAGGGTAGAGTGTCAAACCCGCGCCGGTGGAAGGAGAAGGAGCTAGAAAGAGCGTCCTGGGCCCAGGCCAGGCCTCATTCTAGGCTCCATCAGAAAGCGGGGGTCAGACTGGGCCGAAATAACGTAGTTTTGCGGGTGGAAGAATCGGGCCTTGGGGAAAGGAGGCTCAACATCCTCTCCCCTTCCCAAGATCAGGGAATGAAAAAGAGAATTCCCTTCGCTGGGAATTCAGCTGTGGCCCGCAAGCCTTGGGGCCCTTCGGCCCCCGTCAAACCCACCAAGGACTCTGTAGGTGTTGAGAAGACTGAGTGGGGAGAGAGATTTGTTGGTAGAAACACAGGCATCCAGCGCCCCAAATGTGAGTTTGAACAACTCGCCAAGCGCCTCGCTCGGGTGCGGTTCCTGTCGACCCACGAGGTCACGACCCTGGCGCAGCCGCTGCCAGACTTTGGGCCACCCCCAGTCTTTAACAAGGAGCAGCCCCTAAAAGCCAGGGGCCTACGTGCCAGGTCCGTCAACCGGGAGTCCCCCAGCAGCGGCCCCACCCAAGGCAGGGACCCGCTACCCCCAGTAGAGCGCGCAGGTCTCTCGGCTGAGCAGGGCGTAGGAAGGGGCTGCACTGTGGCACCGCACTGTGGTCCCTGCCTTCTTCCACCCGCTCACAAGTACAAATCAACCCCCATCTGTCTAACCCCACTCTGTCTCCGCTTTTATTAATTTGATTATTTCTCTGCCTCGCGGCACACGAAGCCTCAACCCGAGCGCCCTGACAGAGCGGCGCCCGCGTCTGCGAACCACGGAACTTGGGCCCAAGACAATGGCCCATAATTGATGTATTGCCGTCAACAATAAAGACCAATTCTCTCCCAGCCATTCCAACCATCCCCCTCTTCCCATCCCCCCTCCTCCACCTCCCCTCTCCTCTCTCCCGGCCACCGAGGGAAAGAAAACAAACAAGAAATTAGCGGGGGACACTGCCCACCGAGCGAGAAGCCTGCCTCTACGTCTTCGAGGACACAGAAGAACGAAAAAAGTTATTAAAGTTTGGATACCCCCAATTAATTCGTCTCTGCTCGCCCATTTTTAATTAAACATCGCGAAGCTGCTTCTTTACGTGTGCATTTCGTTTGGTTGTTTGTTTTGGTGTTTTGTTGGGGGCAGGGAGGGAAAGCTCCCCCGCCCCTTAATCTTAATCACACATAGAGCGAGTAACGAACACGTGTGACGCCAATCCCGGGAGCTTGCCGCTGCGTTTACGGCGCGATCCAAGAAGAAGGGTTTGCGGGATCGCTAGCTCCGTTCGGTTCCTGGCAGCACGCGGTACCCAGGAGGCCCGGACTTTCAAGAAGCCAAGATTGTTAGAGAAGGATACGGGCGAATCCAAACCCGGGCAGAAACGGAGAAACCCGTGTGCAAGTGCATACGGCGGCGTTGGTGTATCGGGAAGAGTGTGGGTTGGGATGCCTGCGAGGATCACAGTTTGCAGAGCGGGGGGTGGGTTTTACACGTGCTCCCGCACACTTTCCCGGGGGTCTGGGGGAAGCGAGAAGCTGGCACCCCAGGAGCACGCAGATCCATCTTTGCCGAGGGATCTCTTTAAATATTCAGTGAGAAATAATGGCATTTGAAGCACCACCTATGGAAACATTATTATCTTCATTCTTCAACATCAGCCCCACTGATAGCTTCGTTTGTCTTTTTATCAAAATCTACTGTAACCAACAGGACCTGGGGAGAAAGAGAGAGCGAGGTGCAGTGGGGTGTGTATGTGTGTGTGTGAGAGAGAGAGAGAGAGATCGAGCGAGGCCACAAGAGAGGAAAAATAAGCGGGAGAAAAGGTGAAGAAAGGGCGAACAAGGAGAAAGGAGAAGTTATACCAAGAGAAATAAAGTCGTCAGGAGGAAAACAGAAACAGTCACCCGCACACAAAAGATTTAGATTTTAAAGAGCGAGGGAGGAGGAAAGTGGCTAGAGAGACTCTTGCGGGAGCTCAGTGTGGTCCGGAGCACCCGAAACTCTACTCGGAAGACTGGTGCCCACTTCGCGCGAACTGACTATATTGCTCTCCAGGCTCCAGGGCGCTCCCGAATTGGGGCGTCCTTATGAGCCCTCTCCTTTCCCGATCGCGAGATAGGGCAGGGATTGTGTATCTGCACCACCCCCCCTCCCCGTCCCCATTACTCAACCGAAGTTTAGAGTGTCCCTCGGGCGCAAGACTTCGGGAACCAGGAGCGAGGAGACCCTGAGGCGCAAGGGGGAAGAGCTAGGCTGAGCCGAGGACTGAGCCTCAGGTTCGCGGGGGCCCGAGCCCAGCGGACAAAGTGCGGGCTCCGGGATCCCCACTCCGGGCTCAGGGGCGCGGGTGGGAAGGCTGCCTCAAAGCCTGGGGAGATGGAGCTGGTGCGAAAAGTTTGGGTGCCGCGCTCAGCAAGTGCCTGAGAAGTGGAGGCGAGCTTCTGCGGGGCCAGACAGCTGCGGACGAGGACCCCCCTCTCTCCAGCCACCTCCTCGCCAGGAGCCTGGGCCCCAGGACGAAGAGGCCGCGGGGTCCCGGGGACTGGCCGTGCCCGGAGCCCGGCGGGGCAGGCCCGCGCCTCGCGAGGCCAGGGGAGGGTTGCAGCGTGCTGGGTAAGCGGCGGCCCCTCCCCTCCCCCCGGCTGGAGCTGAACTCGGATCCCAAGCCGGTCCCCGCTCGCCGCCCGCCCTGGGCTCGGCGGCGCCACCGCCGCCGCCGCCTCCCCGCGGAGTGACGCGCCCTGCAGCCAACCGGGGCAGCCGAGGGGGAGGTCCGGGAGGGGTCCTGGGCGGAGCCGGGCCGCCCCCTTATCCCACGGGCTCGGGGCCGCTTCTCCCGAAAACTTCAGCCCTAATTGTCCTGGGAATGTCCGAGGTAGAGAAAGGGAGCGAGGGAGCAAGCGAGAAGCTGGAGGATCTGGGCCCTCTGAGGAGGAACGGGGTGGCGGGAGAGCTGCCCCTCCCCCCCAAAGCCCCAAACCCATCACGTTCCCAAACCTTTCCTTGGTCCTCTTCTCCGCGCCCCCGCGAGCCCGGGATCCAGGGGATGGAGAACTCGGGGCGAAGGAGCGCCGAGCCAGGCGGCGAGCGGGAGGGAGGCCGGGCGGCGGGCGGGAGGCGGACCGGCGTGGGGCTGGCTCTTCCCCACTCGCTTATTTTTTTTTTTTAATGGGGGTGGGGGTGGGCTGCTTTCTGGTAGCTCTTAAAGAAACGAAGAAACACTCACGAAACGGGACTTCCTCCCCCCAAATCCCGCCACGGGACTCCCTCCCCCCGCGGGCCGGCGCGCCTAGCGCCGGAGTTGGAAAGTTCGCCGCGCGCCCGCAGCCCGGGTCCCCAGCCCCCGCCGCCCGGCCCCACCCCCCACCCGGGGAGGCTTAATTCCGGGGAGGGCATGCTAATTTGGGTCGGCCCAGCCCGGGATGGGGGGGCCGAGGGAGGGAGGGGGGCGCAGGCCGGGGCGCCGGGTGCTCAGAGGCGAGGAGGCAGGCCCCCGGCGGCCCGGCCGCGGAGTCCCGGGCGGTCGCGAAGAGGGTTAACCCAGTGTCGGGCGGCGCGGCTCGCAGAGCCAGCCCCGCGGCCGGCTTATTGGGCCAGCGAGCGGAGAGACAGGGGTCTGCAGCAAATCACGAACTAATTGATTAAGGCGAGCGGGTTTGAATAGCGCTGGCCCGGTGCCAATCGCCTTTCAAAGAGCCCCTCTATGATTAATCGCAATGCATTATTGATAATCATAATTATAGCAGGACACATGCGCGCTGCGCCCGGGGCCGGGGAGCCGGGGAGGGGGCGGGCGGGCCGGCGGGCGGGGGGAGCCGCCGCCGCCGCCGCCGCTCGATTTCCGTAATTTTGAGAAGATTTTTTTTTAGTAATTTTTTATTCTGCCCCAGCTGATGTTTGAGCCAGCATGTCGCGGAGGAAGCAAGCGAAGCCTCAACATTTCCAATCCGACCCCGAAGTGGCCTCGCTCCCCCGGCGAGATGGTGAGTGCTCCGGCCCGCGCCGCGGACACACACGCGCACACACGTACTAGCACTCACACTCACGCACACTCGCACCCACGCACACGCGGCTGGCCCCCGCGCCCACCGACCAGCCGCCGCGACCCGAATCACCATTTCGACTCCGAATTTTTTTTTTTTTTTTAAATTTCAATTTGCCTTTGCTGGGCTTCCCCACCCCCAACCCCCCTGCCCCGAGGAAAGCAAACACTTCTCCAGGCAGGATCTTTCCGGAGTTGTTGGGTCCTCCTGCGGGGAGGAGAGAGGGCTCGCCGGCCTTGCTCCTGCGTCCCGGCTGTCCCCGGGAGCGGATCCCGGGACCCTCCGAGCTGCGGCCGGGGCCCGGGTGCCCGGCGGGGCGCGGGTGCGGACAGAGGCCGTCGGCGCCTGCTTGCGCGGTGCTCCACGCGCTCCCCGGCCAGCGCCCGAGGCCCGGCCTGGCCTTCGCCGCCCTGGTCCTGCTGCCTGCGGGAAGGAAGTTTACTTTGTGCTCCGGCCTGAACTTGGAACGTGGAGGGGAGCTCCCTGCGCCGCGCTCCCCTCCTTCCCCAGCGCTCCCACTCCTCCTGGGCCCGCGCCGCGGAATGGGGTGCCTGTGGGAGTTCGGAGTTCCAAGAAGATGGGAACCTGTATTGGGGCGAGCGTGCCTGACACGCGGGGGTAGAGGCCGTGCTGGAGAGTGCTCTTTGCTGTCGGGTGCTCCCCAGACAGAGTGCAGGCAGACGGGGGAAAGTGGTGGGGTCCGGCTATCCCACTTGATCCCCGCCTCTCTTCTCCCAACACATGCACACTCGGCGCCCCCAAGAAATCTTTAGACTCGGTCGGCTCCCGCTAAGGATCGTGGTACCTCGCACTTCCAGGAGTCGTAAGGGTCGTTCTCCAGAGCTGGAGGTGGGGTGGACTATCTAGCCACGAGGGAGTCCCCCTAAAAGAGAGGCACTCGCTTCCTCCGATGGGGGCGACAACTGCCGGGTCCCAAAGGGAGCGAACAAGTCCAGAACAAAGTTTGTGTGACGGAGCTAAGGCCGAGAGTGGCAGAGATCCGGGCAGGGAATTGGGCGTAGGGAGGGCAGACACCTTGAGTCCCTTTTTATCGCTAAAAAATGTTACACTTTAGGGGCCTCCGAACTCCCAGGCCCAAGGCCGGAGGCGATGGAGCGGCGCCCGGGCTCGGTTCGCCGGCACAGTGCTCGCCTCTCGGCTGCGGAGGTTCGAGGGGCAACCCCCGAGCTGTATCCGCGACTCGGGATGTCTCTCGGGGTGCCCCAGTCCCCGGCGTCATTTTGGAGTGTAGCGGAGGGAGCTGGACCCCGATAGGGCTCGGAAGCCTGCCCTTTGGTCGGTACCTCCGTCCTCCAAACTCTGCGGCCGCCCAGCCCTCACGGTCCTCGGGTCCTTCCTTAGAGGCCTGCTTCTCTGCAGAGCTGGGGCGCAGGGACCCAGGCGGAGAAGCCAAGGGACTCCCACCCACTTCACCCCGGCTGTCGGGAAAGGGGACTCCTGTTGAGGGGGGTGATCCCTGTAAGAAAGCGGGGAGAACAGACACAGATAAAGATATCTGTGTACAATATTTGGCCCCCTCCACCCCAGTACTTTCTCAAGCTTCAAGCCTTATCCAGAGCCTCTGATTTCTCAGTCCCCTGAGAACCCGTGATCCCCGCTTTCCACCCCAGGCGAGACTGGGTACTCAAGGTACAGCGAGGTGAAATTATCCAAGGCCGCCGCCACAGTATTTTTCCGGGTTTTCCCAGCTGGTTTCTTCTGCATCTCGCCCCCACACCATCTTTGCTAAAGTTTCTGGTGAGATCTTCCTCACTGTAATACTGTTAAAGTCAACAGTTTTTAAAGGACCAAACCTAACAGGAGGAGAGGAAAGATTTATTTTTAAGTCTTTTTTTTTTAATTAATGTGTACTGATTGTATATATTTTCAAAAAAGGGGGAAAAAAATAAAGACGGGATTCGCAGAGAATTGATGCTTGCTAGATCTTTACCTTTTTCCTGTCGCCTTCTGAATCCGGAATTTTTAATAGTTAAGGCTTCTCATAAAGCGATAGCATAAAAGGAGTTCACTACCTCTGACCATTATTATTTATTAGGACTGTTTTTTTGGTTTATTTGGGCTTTGAGGTAAGTTATTTAAGTTGCATCAAGTTTCCTTTCTTTCTTTTTTCTCTTTCTTTTGCTTTATTCCTTCCTTCCTTTCCTTTTTCTTTCTTTTTTATCCCCCAAAGCTGGTGCATTGTCCTAAGAAGCAGAAAACTGGTAGGGGCAGGGTAGGAAACACTCCCCTCTCCCCACCCCCCTCCATTTCTCCAGTTGTAATGGTTTTAGGTTATGACTGTTTTTACATGGTTGAACAATAAGTTTGGGAGAAACTGCCTAGAGGGTAGATTTTGTAATAGGGTTACAGGATTTAGTATGTTGTAATAATATTAGTACACAACTAATCCTCCTCCATGTCTGATTTTACAGGAGGGCCTTACACACTCCAATTCTTTTTATTTGGGAGTAGTTGTGAGATAGAGAACCGAGCAATCGTGTCTCCAAGTTACCTTTAAAAAGTCACCTCCTTTCACGCACTGTATCCAGCCAGCCACCCATTCTCCTGTCCGCGCAGAACATACACTTCAAGGAGTCATTGGAGTTCTGTGTTTCAGTTTGCGGGTTGGTTTGTTTAATCTACATGAAAGTTGTTAAATTTTTAGAAGATTAACCTTCCTTAAACACTGTGGTTACTTTTTTTTTTTTTCTTTCCTGAGATGGGCTTAAAACATGGCAAAGGAAATGTTGAACCTATCAAATTAAACCTAGTTGGTGGTGCCCTCAGCAGAAGCTGGCACCTCCGATTTCATAACTTTGGTCTAGGGTGAGACATAGAAAAGTTTGTAGGCACCCCCGTTACAGTTGCCCTGAAGGAGCAACTCCCAAGGCTGGGAGCAGTCAGGCTTACTGTGCGGCTTGTCACTCCTGTGTGTGTTTGAGCGTGTGCGTGCTTACAAAGAAAATCCGAGGTAGGCTCAGCAATCTCCAGGATAACTTCATCAGAACAAGTTCAAGAAAACAAGATCATTTGGTCAGTCTTATGATGTTCATATTTTAATTCTATTTTTGGTGCTGCTATATACTCTCCTAAAATAAACTGAGAGATTTTTACTGTTTCTTATGAAACCAAGAGTATGGCACTTACTACTTTTCTCTTAAATGATATTCAACAAGTCTCGAATTACTTGTAGAAAGATGACTGCCACTGGGAAAATTATTTAGCAAGGTAAATAATTTTGAGGAAAGAACATTAGAATGGGGTGATTTTGTATGTGGATTCTTTACTAGCGATTCGGGTTTCAGGTGTGCGTGTATACGCGTGTTGGCTTTTTCTTCCTTGGGTAGTTTTAAGATTCCTGGAACGACATGTTTGGCCCACTCATACTCCATTCATTTATTAAGAAAGTACTTCTGTGCCCAGCTTTTTCAAGGAAAAGATCATATTGGAAGAAAGATAAAAACACTGCAGATAAAACACTGCCTCTCATCTAAAGTATCACAAAAAATTCCTCTTATTTATATTAATAATGAAATTCTATTATTTACCAAAGTAATTTACTCATTGTGAGCAGCTTAATGGCAACACATAGATTTCTGGGCCCAAAAGGTTAGAGAGAACTATAATTAATTGCTTTTTTTGAAAAAACGACACCTGCATGATAAGGCAGTTGCAAAGAACTCCTGTTTAATCAGGCCTATTTTAAGTTTGTGGCATCATGGAAGATTTTGGATGAGAAAATGCAAGCTGCTTGGGGGCATTTGCTGGAGGCCTTACATACTTCCTAAAATGTTACAAACAAACAAACACAAGCAAGCGAAAGGTGGAAGGACATGAGAGAGTGTGCATGAAAGTGAATTTGGGATACCGAATGTTTTGTGGTTTATTTTACATCCAGGTTCACCTATGGTTTATAAGCACAAGTGTCAATTTATAGGTTATTCTTTGGGGACTTTATTTCATTTCTTTCTGCTTTGGCAGGTAGCAAGTTGTCTTGACCCACAGTCCTTTGGAAAGCAAAAATCTGAATTTTTGAGGCAGAGCTCTCACAGAAAAGCGAGGGGGTGGGAATTAGGTAGACCAGCAGTTCAGTTTTTTGAAATTGAGAAAAGCCAAACTCAGTAGAGTAGCCAGAACTAATTCCTTCTACAGACTTAATTCGGTTTTTCTAAGGTACCTCCTGATACCGCTCACCCAGTCTTCCCAAATATTCTTAGATTACCAAAAGGGCAGTCATGGAGCATTTGAAGGGAGGAGGTGGTAAATTATCCCAAGAACCAGCACCCCTCCCCCTCCAAAAGAAAAAAGTCGCTGTGCCAGGCTTTGGAAAACGTAGATGTGTGGAGCTGTTTTAACCTTTGCTAGCCTCCTCCCATGCAGAGGTGACAAGGTCCAGATCATAATATGTCCTTCAGTATCTTCCCAGTGACCCCCAAATTGAGTCTTGCTAGTCACTTAGCAGGAAGTTCGGAGTTTATTTTAGTTTCACCTTATCAGCTTGGCTTCTTTTCCTAACCTTATTCCCCTGTCACCCTCAGATGCCAGACCCCCAAAGGGGAAGATTGACAGGTAGTTCCCATAGCTCAGTTTTACCCTCAAACAACAGGGATTTAGTTTCTTGTGCCTTTGCCAATGTTTATGTAGTCAAAGTTTAGATCTTGCCTTAAGCAGTCTCTTTTACGCGTCACTGGAAGAGGAAAGCCACAAAGAAGTTTTTGAACAAACCCTTGCAACTGGAACCCCATCTAGTGTTCAGTTTGATTCATCCAAGGGGAAGATATTTTCCCCCTTTCATTTATTGTGTACATTAGGTGGGCTGGTATCACAATTTTCAAAGGACTGTCTTGTCCGTGTTGTTATTTTGTCAGAGATTTCCCCTTGTATTCTTCCACTGGAGAACACGCTAATCCCAGTCAGAACACTGAGGGGGCTTGAAGGGAGCCAGTAAAACGTGTCATCTGGCTACAGATCTCACAGAAGAAACTTAAGACATTACAGAGAACATGCAGAGCATATGTGGCAGTGTTTAAATTGCGGTGGAATCTCAAGCTGAACATTCAGATGCAGGTTTTTCCCAGGCCTGTGCAAGAAAAAGAAAAAGAGAAAAATCAATCAATCAGAAATGTTTGTGATAGCCTTTCGAAATTGGTCTACCAAAAGGAACAGCCAGTTAAAACTATAGGCTCCAAGATCATAATCTTGCGAGGTTTTCTTAAAAACGTTAATGTGATCTGAAGGTACTGGGAAGTCAAGCAAAGGGTCTTTCTGCGAAGCTCCAAAAAAAGAAAACTCAACGTGGTACAGTAGGGCTGTTGTTTTGTTTTGTTTTCCTGGCTGGCTAAACCTTTCAGCATGGAGCATAGTTTTATTTTTGTTTTCTCAGCAGACAGATATACTGGAACACTTCAATTTTCTGCCTCCTATTCTGCAGTGTTGAGTTCAGATGATGAAAAGCTGACATATTTGAATTGGGCATCAAGAACCTAAATAGTACAATGAGAACTAAAACATCTGGAATTTTCATATAAATTGGATAAAGCTAGAAGATCACCTCTTCGTCAGGCCCAAAGAGGGTAAAAGAAACCCAGAAAATTCCAAAAATCTTTTTGTGTGTACATACTTAGAAAACCACCTCTTCTTAAATTTTCCTGTATGACCACGATGACAAAATTAATTTGTATGCATAATCCATAAAGAGGAACTAGAATATTGTTTTCACTGTAGTACAGGGAACAAGGCAACTGTATTTACTATAATGGAGTCACCAGTTGCAATCTTGTATAACAGATTATTGAGAGAAATACAAGATAGCCAGACGGTCAAAAAAATGAATTAGAATATGTTAGTTTATGATGTGTGTATGTGTGTGTGCATCTTATTACAACTTAAAATATTCCCTTTGGTAGTTAAAGATTAAAACTAGACCTCATGTTTTGTCCTTTTTTTTTTTCATATAAAACTTTTTCATTGGAATTCTGTTCAGAAGGCAGATGGATTTAAAGTTAAGAACTATTATAATGTAGTGACACCTGCTTTTGAAATAAATCGAAATAGGTATCAGAATTTTTTTTTTTTTTTGGTGTTCATAAACATCAGGAAATTGAATTAGTTGACTCTACAGTGAGATCAAATGTCAGCTTATTAAAATGTTGTGAAAATCTAAGCTAAAATATGGGCAGCTTTTTTAACACAGTCTCTTTCTTAGAAGCAAGCAGGCACTTATTTTTAAGTGTCTATATTTTCCTTCCAGTTAGCACAACTCTAAATATAAAAATGTTCAGGTCGAAAAACTTGAAAATTCTCAAGTGAGTCTTGAAGCAGCACAAATGCAGAATTGGAGCACAGGAAAGTAATAATCAGCTAAATCCTGTTAAGTAACCTTTTTTAAATTTTCCCTATATTATGAGACTATCAGATGTTTGCAAGTTATAAAGAATTAAAAATGCCCTTTAATCGTGAGCACAGATGTGCTAAATATTTGAAGCAACTACACTGTAATGTGTACAATTGATGAAGTCAGTTTTCTGATTTCCCTTGCTAGTTATTTAGTTCTGAATCTGTCATTATTTGTCTAAGCCCAGCTGACCAAGCAAAACTGTGTTTTAAAGTGGCTTTATGTTTTGATAAATGTGAGCTGGTTGAAAAGTATTTTCCACTGAATGCAGAGCTTAATAGAACATGCTGACATAATAGTTTTAATGCATTTTGTTGAAAATGTGTGAACAAACAGAATAGCTTTTGTTCCTTCATAATTGGCTGTAAAAGTAGATGGAAACATAACCATTACATATGGAAATGTGCAAAGAGAAAGAAATAACATTTCGGTTGAATATATTAGGAATTGCATTTCCTAGTTTAAAATAAGCATCTGAAATGGATGCATCATTTAAAATTGGTTGTCAAAATAAGAAGCTTTAAACAGAATTTTGTCACATTATTTTCATCCCCAGTTAAGCAACAGAACTTTAGCGAATTTCGTTTAATATTTTGTTTACATTATTTTTAAGTAAGGCGAGAGACAGAGCTTAAAACAGCACCTTGAATGTGCAGAGGAATCCTGTGCCAATTAGGATGATTAAACATTAAATTAAAACTGAATCATTATTTGTATTTTCTGTTCCAACCAAGATTTGTTTGGTATTGTTAATGCATTTTGCACTATACCCTTACAGAGATTAAAAGATGGGTATTAAGGAAGCTAGCTTGTTAAGTATAACTTAGCTACTCAAATAACCCTCCCAGTGAATAAAGTGTGCATACATTTGGCATACTTTACCAGAGTTTCTAATAATCTGCGGCATCACTCAAGGCAAACAGAGTTAAGGGATTTTTAAAAGTTAGTATTTGGGTATTAATTATATTTTCTGGAATGTAAAACTACTCAAGATTTTTTGTTTTTTTGTTTTTTTATGTTTACTGCAAAGAGGCAAATGGCTGACTCTTTTGACTCAACTCTAAGTTTACCGAAAAAAGCAGAATTTTGATTTTGCATTTATTCATATTTGCTATTAGTTTTTTTTTTTTTTTCTTTCCCTGCAAGTTTTCTGGGAGATTCAGTTTGGAAGTCATGGAAACTAACTATTATCTGATTCAGTTCTGCAGAAAAGCATGCAGGGAGGTAATCCTTGAATTAAACAGTTTTTTTTTTTTTTTTCACAGCCTACGGAGATGACCACACACCATTTGTACAACAGAAGTTGGTGTTCCCCATGCTGGGCAAACAATGGGACGCCATCCTGTCTTTGAATAGGATGTTAGCTTGGAGTTGGAGATTTTTATGTTTAATTTACAAATGGATCTTAGTGAGAAGAAATCTGAGCAACCAGTGGAAACAAACATGAAATAAAGGGATTTTATAATGAAAGGTTCGGGACAATCTGTTAAACAATTGATAACAGTTAAGAGCAAACTGTTTTTAAAGGCATTTCAGACGAGGAGAATTGCAAAGCATTTCCAAACTAGAAAACAAGAATTATTTCTTCACTTCCCCTTAACTGCACATCTTTCTTTAAGTTGATATTTAATCAGAAATGTAAATCTTTTGCCAGTTTTTATAGATAGAGCACTTTTGATGAACTATTTATAGGCATAATGTTGCCATTTGGAGCAGAGTGGCATATATTCCTTGATTAGTGGGATGGTAGCCAGTTGCATTCTTTAATTTTAAAAATAAACATGCCACAGCCTGATATATAGGTGCCAGGCAGACCTTGTAACGGATTTTGATCATTGTGTTTCTTGTGTGTGTGTGTGTGTCTCTTTGCTTTCTCTTGTATTCAGCTGAGTCTTGAGTGTCCAGAGGATTTGTTACTGATGTGGCTAAAGTGTGTTTGTCACAGATCAGACGTAGCTCAGGTTCCAGGTAGGGGCTGGAGGTGATTTTCAAGTTGTCAGTCTTCACCTTGGTGATAGGCATTTTTTTTCCCCCTTGTCAACCACTGATTGGAACCTGAATGACTACAAATTAGTTTAGTGACAGAACAAACTGTCACAGATATCTTTGAATCAGTTGAAAATGAATAAGGTTGACAGAAACTCAAGAGCCTAATAAGTCCTCAGGATGGTGGCTGGACCCTCTCTGGATGGATGAGTAGACAATAAGGTGTATAAAATATTGGAAATCAATATTTTGCTATGGAATTTCATTATGCACCAATGTCTGCAGTTCATAGTATTTTATATTTTGATGGATTACCTGAAGGCCGCGGCTCTCGGAGATACCAGATTGATAGGGAGTCCTCCAACAGCCTAAACATTTAATCAAGAACATTCTTAAGGAATATTGATTGGTTTTCTGGGGCCATAGTTTTTTGAGTTTTGCAGGGAGAAAAGAGTTGATCCACGCCCATCCTCTCTTTTTTTGAAGTCCTGGATGACTCTGGGTGTCCTGGCTTTGCTGCTAATCCTGCTCCTTTTCATGTTTGCAGGAGACACAGAGAAGGGTCAACCCAACCGCACCACTAAGAACAAGGATGCCCACGTCTGTGGCCGGTGCTGCGCCGAGTTCTTCGAATTGTCAGATCTTCTGCTCCACAAGAAGAATTGTACTAAAAACCAATTAGTTCTAATCGTAAATGAAAGTCCAGCCTCCCCACCTGAAACCTTCTCAAGCCCCAGCCCCACTCCTGATCATCCCCAGGAACAAATGAATGACACGGCTAACAAAACAGAGCAAGGAGAGTGCAGCGACCTGGCTGAAGCCCAGGCACCAGACAGGGAAGAGTCCATGGAGGTGGAGGCCCCAGCAGCTCCCACAGGCGCCAGTGGGCCTCTGAGCAGTGGTGGCGACAGCAGCGTCCCCCCTAGCTGCAGCAGCAGCAGCTCCGGCGCAGGTACCTCAGCGATCACAACCTCTCTACCTCAACTCGGGGGCCTGACAACACTGGGCAGCTTCTCCGTGATCAACAGCAACGTCATCATCGAGAACCTCCAGAGCACCAAGGTGGCAGTGGCCCAGTTCTCCCAAGAAGCGAGGTGCAATGGGGCCTCCGGGGGCAAGCTGGCCGTCCCGGCCCTGATGGAGCAGCTCTTAGCTCTGCAGCAGCAACAGATCCACCAGCTGCAACTGATCGAACAGATTCGTCACCAAATATTGCTGTTGGCTTCTCAGAATGCAGACCTGCCAACCTCTTCCAGTCCTTCTCCAGGTACTTTACGAACATCTGCCAACCCCTTGTCCACCCTCAGCTCCCATTTATCTCAGCAGCTGGCGGCGGCAGCTGGGTTAGCACAGAGCCTCGCGAGCCAGTCTGCCAGCATCAGCGGTGTGAAACAGCTCCCCCCCATCCAGCTACCTCAGAGCAGTTCCGGCAACACCATCGCCCCCCCACACAGCGGCTCTTCCCCCAGCGTTCACATATTGGCGGCAGCAGTTCCCACGCCATCCTCGGAAAAAGTGGCTTCGAGCGCGGGTGCCTCCCACACCAGCAACCCCGCGGCCTCTGCCTCATCCTCACCAGCTTTTGCAATAAGCAGTTTGTTGAGTCCTGCATCTAATCCACTTCTACCTCAGCCGGCCCCCGCTAACTCGGTTTTCCCCAGCCCTTTGCCCAACATTGGAACGACAGCAGAGGATTTAAACCCCTTGTCCGCCTTGGCCCAGCAAAGAAAAAGCAAGCCACCAAATGTCACCGCCTTCGAAGCCAAGAGCGCTTCGGATGAGGCGTTCTTCAAACACAAGTGCAGGTTCTGTGCAAAGGTCTTCGGAAGCGACAGTGCCTTGCAGATCCACCTTCGTTCCCACACCGGAGAGAGGCCGTTCAAGTGCAACATCTGCGGGAACAGGTTCTCCACCAAGGGGAACCTCAAAGTCCACTTTCAGCGCCACAAAGAGAAGTACCCTCATATCCAGATGAACCCCTACCCCGTGCCTGAGCATTTGGACAACATACCCACCAGTACCGGCATCCCCTACGGCATGTCTGTCCCTCCAGAAAAGCCGGTCACCAGCTGGCTAGACACCAAACCCGTCCTGCCCACCCTGACCACTTCTGTCGGCCTGCCATTGCCCCCCACCCTCCCGAACCTCACCCCCTTCATCAAGACCGAAGAGCCAGCCCCCATCCCCATCAGCCATTCTGCTGCCAGCCCCCCGGGCTCCGTCACGAGCGACTCTGGGGCCCCCGAGCCGGCGGCGAGAAACCCGGGTGGGCTCCCGGAGGAAGCGGAAGGCCCCACTGCGCCCCCTCCCGGCGGCAAAAGCGAAGAGAGCGGTGTGGTCCCCAGCTCGGCCTCAGCCCCGAACGCCTGCGTGCTGAGCTCCCTGGCATCTGACGGCGGTCCCGGCAGTGCCTCGACTTTCACCAACCCTCTGTTGCCGCTCATGTCCGAGCAGTTCAAGGCGAAGTTTCCCTTTGGGGGACTCTTGGACTCAGCCCAGGCCTCAGAGACATCCAAGCTTCAGCAACTGGTGGAAAACATTGACAAGAAGGCCACTGACCCCAATGAGTGCGTCATCTGCCACCGGGTCCTCAGCTGTCAGAGCGCCTTGAAGATGCACTACCGCACCCACACCGGGGAGAGGCCCTTCAAGTGTAAGATCTGCGGCCGGGCTTTCACCACGAAAGGGAACCTGAAGACCCACTACAGCGTCCATCGAGCTATGCCCCCGCTCAGAGTCCAGCATTCCTGCCCCATCTGCCAGAAGAAGTTCACCAACGCCGTGGTCCTACAGCAGCACATCCGAATGCACATGGGGGGCCAGATCCCCAACACCCCGGTCCCTGACAGCTACCCCGAGTCCATGGAGTCCGACACGGGCTCCTTTGATGAGAAAAATTTTGATGACCTAGACACCTTCTCCGATGAAAACATGGAAGACTGTCCCGAGGGCAGCATCCCGGACACGCCCAAGTCTGCAGACGCCTCCCAAGACAGCCTGTCTTCCTCGCCTTTGCCTCTAGAGATGTCAAGCATCGCCGCTTTGGAAAATCAGATGAAGATGATCAATGCTGGCCTGGCAGAGCAGCTGCAGGCCAGCCTGAAGTCGGTGGAGAACGGGTCAGTTGAGGGGGACGTCCTGACCAACGATTCATCCTCGGTGGGTGGCGACATGGAGAGCCAAAGTGCAGGCAGCCCGGCCATCTCAGAGTCTACCTCCTCCATGCAGGCTCTGTCCCCATCCAACAGCACCCAGGAATTCCACAAGTCACCCAGCACCGAGGAGAAGCTGCAGAGAGCAGGGGCAAGCGAGTTTGCCAATGGTTTGTCTCCCGCCCCAGTGAATGGTGGGGCTCTGGATTTGACATCTAGTCACACAGAGAAAATCATCAAAGAAGATTCTTTGGGAATTCTCTTCCCTTTCAGAGACCGGGGTAAATTTAAAAACACTGCTTGTGACATTTGTGGCAAAACCTTTGCTTGTCAGAGTGCCTTGGACATTCACTACAGAAGTCATACCAAAGAGAGACCATTTATTTGCACAGTCTGCAATCGTGGCTTTTCCACCAAGGGTAATTTGAAGCAACACATGTTGACACATCAGATGCGGGATCTACCATCACAGCTCTTTGAGCCCAGTTCCAACCTTGGCCCCAATCAGAACTCGGCGGTGATTCCCGCCAGCTCGTTGGCATCTCTCATCAAGACAGAGGTCAACGGCTTCGTGCATGTGACTCCTCAGGACAGTAAGGACACGCCCACCAGTCACGTCCCTTCTGGGTCTCTGTCATCCTCTGCCACGTCCCCAGTTCTGCTCCCAGCTCTGCCCAGGAGAACCCCCAAACAGCACTACTGCAACACATGTGGTAAGACCTTCTCCTCGTCGAGTGCCCTGCAGATTCACGAGAGAACTCACACTGGAGAGAAACCCTTTGCTTGCACTATTTGTGGAAGAGCTTTCACAACAAAAGGCAATCTTAAGGTACTTCACTCCATCTGCACCTCACCCACACCCACCCCAGCAGCCTTCTTTCTTTTGAGGCCATTGAGGGTTCATAAAGCACGCTCCCAGAGTCTTTGGTCCAGACAGTCAGGGGGCAAGTTCTCGCAAGAGAACCTGCTGCTGTGTGGCTTATCTGGAGAAGTGTGGGTGCCTATGCAGGTCAGGATCACGGCAGGGACCAGGGCAGGCTGCAGCCTTGAATAATTTGGTACCTAAGCGAAGCAGTGGCCTGGCCCTGTTGTCTCGCTAAGTGCACCTAATGAATTGCTCTACCTACCAGGTCAGACAGCCCCGCGTTGCCATGGGGTATTGATTAAAGACCTCCATGTGGCCTGTGTGCTGCCCATACCACTTAATAATTACAGTTCTCCTCTGTGTGGGCATCTATTTTTTTCATAACTCTGCAGTCCAGCGTGGTTTGTCTTTCTAAAAACAGTAACGTCACCACTCTGCTAATGGGTATTATGATAATTGATCATACATTTCCTACTGATACATGTTGGAAAGAAAGCAAATATGCTTAAGTTCTAGAGCAACAGTTGAGCGCTCTTACTGTGTACATTTTTCTGTTGACAGAGTATTTCTCTAGAGATTGCTGCCAGTAATGCGAGATGAATAATTACTTTCTGGCTTTTTCGTTGCACGCACAGGCCCTCCATTGGGCAATCGGTGAGGGGCACTCTCTTTCCAACTGAAAAGGACATTTATAGGGTAAAGGGTGTCAGATACAATACTTGCCTTGGCAATGAGAGTGGACATAACAATTCTCACCCTGGAAGGAGCTATCTGCAACTGACTGGCTTGCTCAAGGCCATTATAAGCTAAATACAGGTAATAAAAAAGGAGTAAGTAAGGCATCCTTTCCCAGGCAGAGGAGAGGCGGAACAGGGCTGCAGAGAGTGGACACCTTATTACTAGCAGACTGGAGTGGACGATTCTTGTTACCCTTCCCACTGCCCGGCATGTAATAAGAATAGACACTGTGGCCACTGGCCCTGTCGAGTGTTGGGATGTGAGTTGAGACAGATTCAACTATTAAGCTTCTCCCTTCTCTCTCCCCTTTTTTTCCTTATCCCTCCTCCCCTCTCTCCCGCATCCCAGGTACACATGGGCACTCACATGTGGAATAGCACCCCCGCCCGCCGGGGTCGCCGGCTCTCTGTGGATGGCCCTATGACATTTCTAGGAGGCAATCCGGTCAAGTTCCCAGAAATGTTCCAGAAGGATTTGGCGGCCAGGTCAGGAAGCGGGGATCCTTCCAGTTTCTGGAATCAGTACGCAGCTGCGCTTTCCAACGGGCTGGCGATGAAGGCCAACGAGATCTCCGTCATTCAGAATGGGGGCATCCCTCCAATTCCTGGAAGCCTGGGCAGTGGAAGCAGCTCACCTATTAGTGGGCTGACAGGAAACCTGGAGAAGCTCCAGAACTCAGAGCCCAGCGCGCCCCTGGCCGGCCTGGAGAAGATGGCAAGCAGCGAAAACGGAACCAACTTCCGTTTCACGCGCTTCGTGGAAGACAGCAAAGAGATCGTCACAAGTTAAAGGCCCTCTGGCTGGAGAGAGCGCATCCCCCATTCAGAATGAGACCCACGGTTGCCTCCTCCTCCTTGCCCTGCCCCCCGACTTCTGGTTCCCCCACAGCTCCCCGCCCCCCACAGATCTCTGAACTACAACGTTCTGAAGACATTCTTTTGTACCTTGTTCAACTTCTAGAGTTCTAAGAAAGCTTATTTATTAGTGATATAACCTGGCTTTGCAAACAGAATGCAAGCGTTAACTTTGGTCTTCTGTATTTTTGGACTAAATACTAATTGACTAGAGTCCTGTAAACTTGCTGTAACATTTATGGCAATTGCAAGTTGCCCTGCTAGGCGGTCTTAATCTGGCATTAACTTATTTTCTATATCCAGTTTAATATGAATCTGGTGTTGATGCAATGCCTCAGTGATGCATTAGATCTCTAATAAAATCTGTATATAAATGTATACTTTGATCCTGCTGGAAAATTTTATCAGCAAACACATTGTCTAATCTTTTGAAACAAATTTAAGGAAAGGACTGAAAGTACAGACTGAACTGTGTGGTTCTTTGAAAGGTTTGGGTGTTTTGTTTTGTTTTTTTCTAAAATTCAACCTGCTTTTTTTTTTTTTGTAGATTTAACCCTTTCCGTTTTGAACTGCTATTTGTATTGTGCTTTTTACTTGAGTTGTCCTCAATGTTAATAAGTTTCTGTACAGTGATAAGCACGCAGAATTCTTTAGAGAAAAATACAAGTGTTGTTTTGGTAGTTGAAACTAAGACGTAACATTTTGCCTTGTAGGTATATTCACAATAGAAAATGTGTGCTGGAATTTCACAATGCTGCTAAGAATAGCATCTTGAACAACCTTCAGTGGAGAAAATGTAGATGCTCTTGTATATACAAAAAGAAATATCACTTTCATTAAAATGTACATATGTTCCTTACAAGAGCAAATGCTTCTTCTTGATCAAGAAAGCAGGTATAGTGTTTGTTTATTTTGTATTAGGTATGGAAGGAAAAAAAAAATGGACTGTTACATGCACTTTCTTGGAAAGTTGAAAGGAGGGGGGGGGTCCAATTTCTTTAACATTTAATACTTACTAACAACAGAGATACTGTAATTTTACTCAAGTAATCAAATACATTTTTTTTTGCAACAGATAAAATACTGTGTCTGTGTTTTTAGAGTGCATTTCTATTTAGCCAGGCCCCAAAATGTATTTTAGCATTTCCCCAGGCACCAGTAAATTGTGTATGTATCTCTCTTTCTCTCTAAATAAGGAATTGTAAAAGGCATAACAAACAGGTTTGCATGAGCATGTGTTTTCTTTTTCTCTTTCTTCTTCTTCTTTTTTAATTTGGAGGATCTAGATATTCTCCCAATATCAATTACTTGTTTGGCTACTCTTCTTACAACCTCTCTGCCCCCAAGAAAAAAGAAAAAAATGGTGTGAAATAAAAAGTTGGTATAGGAGGTTCCGACGGGCCAGGTAAGTTTCCTTAAGCAGGATATTCGTGCCCTTGGAGACTTTGGCTTTATTTCTCTGTTCCGGTGGTTTCACTTCCCTTGATTCAGTCATTTTCCAGGCGGCTGTGAGCAGCATTGCTGGAGAATTCCTGGGGCAGCTGGGGTTATATAATCTGAAACTGGGCCTCAACCCAGCGAGGTCAACTTGGTCTTTATTTAATTAGTCTTTTAGGCATTTACATACACACGCGTATTTGAAAGAAAAAGTCTGTGACAGAGAGTATGTAGAGTCGAATTGAATATTGCATCACCAGAATTCAGTCTGGTTTCTTCCTCTCTCCTTTTGTTCTAGGGTTTCCCCTAGAACATGTTTTCCTCCAGAGCACTATTTTGGGGTCAGCAAATGGACTGGGTGGAAGTTGGTGTCTAGAGGGGTCGGCGAATTTTTTCTTCCAGGGAGGCGGTAAACCGCCGGCAGACAGTGGCCCTGCGCCCAGGTAAGGGAGAAGCGTCCGGGCCACCTTCCAGTAGAAGTTTCCATCGGGGCGCAGGCCACTCCATGGCCACTTGGAGCGAGCCTCCCCAGGCTAAGTGGTATGGGGCCCAGGAGGGGCGTGCCAAAAGGTGGGCGCTGACCCGAGGCTTTGACCATACAGGGACCGGCGCCCCCAAACCTTGAGAGGCCAGGCACTGGGCTGTGCGCTGCGGCGCGCTGCGGAGAATCACCCAGACGTTTCAGCGCGCTAGCGAGCATCCTCGATTGCGCCTCTAGGGTCCCAGTCACGTCTCCCCGAGAGAGACCCCTCTGCTCAAAAGTGGGGACCAAGCGAATAGGTGGGATTCTGGCTGCTCCTGTCATACGCGGGCCGGAGGAGGACGTTTTCGCTGCGAAAGAAGGCATTCAACCTCTTCCCAGGGCTGGGCGTTACGACGACTGGGTGCCCAGGCCTGCGTGGTCCTTGGATCCGGGTGCTTCTCTGAGGATCAAGCCTGAAACCCGCGGGGGCATCCGAGGGCCGCCGGCCTCCGAGAGGGACCTGCTCGTACACGCCCCTCGGCGCTCCCCCTCCCTCCCGCGCCCTGGAGCCCCACGCCCACCTCTCCAAAGGGGTCCTGTTGGCGGAACCCCGACGCGGGTTTCCGAGCACACGCTCAGCTGCGGGACCGCTCCCCCCGACCCCCTCAGTCCCCCAGCCGCGGCGCGGTCCCCACCGCGGGGCTCCCACCGCGGCCGGCGCGGGGGTCACGGCCCTGCACCTCCCCAGCTGCGCGTCCATTTCCGCCAGGCTGGCGGGGCGAGCAGGGGCGGGTTTTTTTCTTTTCTCTCTCACCACCGACCTCCTCCCTTCTAGCTTTTTCTGATGAGTTAAGGGGAGCAAAAGCAGCGTTTCGTGTGGACAGACTTTCCGAGGCGAGCGTAGCCCTTAGGAGAAAGTCGGAGCCTCGGGGTCTCAATCGGTGTGTCTGTCTCCTCCCTTCCCTCTTCGCTTTGATCCCTGCCTATCCATCCGTCGATCGACTCTCTCTCTAATCTATTGATCATTACCTGCCTATTTCCCCTTACATTCGTTTCCAAAACAAGAAATCGCCCTCAGCCTGCTTCCTCTCTGAGTGAGAAATACACTCAGCCTTTCGGCTCAGCCCGGCGGAAGAGAAATGGATTCATATTTATAAAGCTACAAAGTTTAAGGCCGAAGTGAACGCGCCGCCCCACCCCCTCCCGCCAAGCCTCGCCTCACTTTTTCGTCTTTCTTTGCCCCCTTCTCTGATTGGAGGTGCGTCGAGATAGTTTTGGAATCGCCGAACACCGAATTTCCAGGGCTTGTTGCTGCCCGGAATGATAACAGCCAAATTCACATTTTTGAACTAAAAATATTCATATTGGTGACATTTGCCTCAGTTCCTTTATTTAAAAAAAAAAAAAAAAACAGAAGAGCGCAGCGAATAACCAACTTTCTCGTACCTATCACTCAAAATTTACAAACGTTAGCAACTTGAGCTCCCCCCCCCCCAACCTTTCGGAGTAAGGATGCTTTTTCTTTTTCTCTGGGTCTCGACTGTGTTGCTGTCATTCTTTCGCCTTCTTGTGGCCCCTTATCTCCCCGTCTTTCTTTTGCTGTATTCCTCTGTGTTTTTTTTTTTCTCCTCCTTCATCTGCGTTGCTCCCCACTCGCACCCCTACCCTCACTCCTATCCCCATCTCCACATACACACACAGGGGCTTCCCTCTTTCTGGAAAATAGGCTTGGAAGAGCAGTTTGGTGATTGACAGGAAACTAGGGTGGAAAAAGGGAGACCAGTGACAAGACCTAAGCTACCCAAGGCCCCTCAGGCCAGTGGCTGTGGAGGGGGGAGGGGTGCATGGAGTAAGGAAGGGGGCAGGTTTCTCCAGATCATTTAGGGAAACCGATTGGCTCAAGAGTCACTTTGAGCTTTAAGTCTTTGCCTCTCAATTCTCCTGGGCCGGGTTTATTCAATTGATGTGTAAGGGGGTGGGGGACAGTTTATTGTTTTCTTTTGTTTTTTAAATTAGAAAAAAGTGTCATACAGAAAATCCTGACTGATTTGCAGTTGACATAAAATTTCTAGCAGTAGATTATTTGCTTATTGGTTTTGGCGTGTTGCGAATGTCAAGAAGGAGAGAACTTAAGAAAAAAAAAAAAGCTCCCACTCTGTTAAAACTTAGCAGTCCTGTTAGAAAAATAAAGCACTGGAGTCTTTTACTAGGAGCTACACACCCCTACCCCAAATGAAACAAATGTCAGAGTGGGTAACAAAGTGGGAAAAAATGTAAAGTGAATTTCAAAGGGCTCCACAGTCAAGCGCAATCTGAGATTCACAGAAAGTGGAGACGGATAAGACAGGAATTAGGTCATCTCGTCCAGACCCCAGGAAATATGTTTAGATCAAAGCCTGCTCTGTTAGAATAAACAAAACAGGGCCCAATGGGCCCTACCAATATTTTCATCTCCGTGCTAAGAGCTGCTAATCTAACTGGCTCTATTTGATGAAAGGGGGAAAAAATTACAACTGTAAAAATGGCTAAGTAAAAAAATGTCCTCTCAACTATACTAGGAAGATAAAGATTTAGATTGAAGCTAAAAAGTAACAAGATCCAGGCCCAGATCAACACAAACTTCCTGGAATTTTAGCACTAAGTAAATTATCTAATCCCAGCCCATTGTTTCCTCTTTGCCACCCCCAACCCCCCATGCAATTGAACATACCAGATGATTTACATAAAAAAAAATTGTTAAATTTTAACTGCAGTCTAAGAACATTGCAGGAGGCAGACTTTTGGGTTCACTTACTCTACATTCCTTAAGGACCTCCCCTGCCAGCCCCACTGTCCCTGCCCCCCCAGGCAGTTGGGGCCCCATGCTGGCCTGGCCTTTATTGTTAGGGATGGTTCTTTAAGCCCTGTCTTCAAGTTTGGCCTCTTTCTACTAAGGACAGATAGATGGAGGCTGGGAACATGTGTCTTGTAAGCCTGCCTTTGGGTTGATTGGGTAGCCATAGATGTTTTAGCAGCTAAACCCAAGTACTGTGTAAGGTTTTCTTCCACCGTTCAGTTGATGACCTTAGACCAGTTGCCACTGAACATTTGGATAGATAGAAACATCCCAAAAAAGGGACCGGAAATCCCAGAGAAGGAAAATTCACCCAGGCTAAATCCAGGATTGTAGTTCCTTGCTGAGCTTGGTTTCCTCTTAACTTTTTAAACATATGATTTGGCTTCTCTTGTGTTTCTACATCCATCTGAGCTCAGGTTTAACAAAGACTCAGAGACTGCTTGTCAGCTTGGCTCTGATCCGCCCTAAAGCCAGGAGGACTGGGGTGGGGAATGTAATGGGGCCTTTATAAACACCTTGAACAGACTCTGGCTACTCAGCTCTGCAAGGGCAGTTCTAGGGTCAACTTTTTACTGATGTTCTATGCAGGACTTTGAAGACACGTGACATGGTGTTGGAGGCTGCGCAAATCTGTCCTTCTTTTTTTATTTTTTAAATGTATTTATCATGTATTTGGCTGCACTGGGTCTTAGTTGCAGCTTGTGGTACGTAGTTCCCTTGCCAGAGATCAAACCTGGGCCACCTGCATTGGGAGTGCAGAGTCTTAGCCACTGGACCACTAGGGAAGCCCCTTGGTCCTTCCTTATTAGACCCAAGATGGGACCCAGACCAGGTGAATCCTGACACAGCACAGTCTGGGTGGACATGATGCAGAGAGACCAAGGGTTACATCACCTGGTTGTAATCAAAGCCACATTCAATAAGAGGCCCGGACAGTCACATGGATGTAAACATGGATAAAGATGCAAATGTGGCAAGCAGGCTCTTCTCCTGATGGAAAGGATGCGAAAGGGAATACTAACCAGCCTGCAGAGCTAGCTTTGGCGTTTAGACTTTAGGGTGTTTTCACCTGTCTCCTCTCACACCAGTTGAGTGAGACAGACAGGGCCACTGTCATTTGTAACAAAACTGAGACCCAGAGATCAGAGAATGAACAGCTGGACCCCAGAATACCTGGAGCTATGACTGCTTAGTAGTCAACTCTGGGCCATAATCATAATTTGTCTGCTCCATGGACTGGTTTCCCCATCTGTACCCTGGAAGTTTCCATATCCATCAGAATTTCCCAGCGGCTTCCACAGTCCCGATTTCACATTATCATAGTCACCTATACTGTGACCTATTTGATCATTTCACTTAAGTTAGTCCCTTTTTAAAACATAAGTATATTTCTTTTAGAAGGAATAGAAAACACTGGGTGGTCTTTCTAGTCCTGGGCAGGAAAAATACTAACAATTCACACCCATTGGTGATGTGCCCACATCAAAACAACACAGACAAATCCCACTGCTTCATTAGCGGCATCCTTTCTTAGTCTTTTCTAACCAACTGTCTCTTGCTTTAGACAAGTGTGAGGTCTGTGGCTCTTAAAAGAGTTTTATTTCTCTATCCCTCTACCTATCGACACACATCTTGGAACTGGCCCGGAGTTTTTCAAACTGTGGGTTGGGACCCTAATATTAGCACATTATGAGATCAGTCTAGCAGGTTGTCCTGAGCATTATTGCTTAAGGGTAATAGAATAACAAATAGCAGTGTAGATCACACTCTGTATTAATGTAGTATCCTATGAGGGCTTCCCAGGTGGTTCCAGTGGTAAAGAATCTGCCCACTAGTACAGGAGACGCATGAGATGTGGGTTCGATCCCTGGGTCAGGAAGATGCCCTGGAGGAGGAAATGGCATCCCACTCCAGTATTCTTGCCTAGAAAATTCCATGGGCAGAGGAGTCTGATGGACTACTTTTGTCCATAGGAACGCAAAGAGTCAGACACAATTGATGACTGAGCACACACACAGTGACTTATAAAGCTCTGTTTCAGCCATATATGTGTGTGCACCAGGCCACAGTGATCGATGTGCCTCTTAGCACAAGTTGTCATCAAAAAGTCTGAAGCCACTGACAAAGGCTTGGTCCTCTCGTTTTTCTCAGCAGGAATCGTGGGACTGAGGGCTTTGGAGAGGGGTCTGGGGCTCAGATTTAGCAGTGGGATGAGTACTGATGAAGGCACTGGTAGACCAGTTGCCCACTTGTCTTTGTACTCATACATCCCTGTGCTGTTCTAGCTGTTGCCTCTGCAGGTAAAGAGAGCTGAGCAGCTGGCCCCCTGGTGCCAAAGAACCTGTGCTGTCTTCTCCTGGGCTTCTTTGCTGTTGGGGGATTCTCCTTAAACACACACGTAAGTGCAAAGGAGAAAACAAAAACAGAGTAGGAAGACTTAATTTCTGCAACAAGCTGCCCTGTCCCTTTAAGAACCCTCCTGCCCCGGTTATTGGGCCAAAGCTCTGGGGTAGCCAAGATAACATCCCTCCCCAAACCTGCCATTCTTAATCATTGTGCTAACTAGGGGGCTTACCATGGCCTAATAGTAAGTACGTCATCCTGAGTAATCATTTCTAGAAGTGTTCTTTTAGGAATGCTGCTCAAATAGATTTTCTGCAGATGTTAACAAAGATCAGGTTCTATCTAACATGTGCACACACGCACACGCACATGCACACGCACACACTTACCTAAATCTTCAGAGCTAGGAGTGGCCAGGAAGGAACTTCCTTGGCTGTATAGAAGGTAGGGTGAGAGTTGGAGCCTTCGTTATTTACATAAACAAATTATACCCTCTTACTCTGGGTGGAGGAGTGATTGCCCAAGGTCAGCGTGTTGTTTGAAGGTAAGGATATACTTTCTTGACCTGATTTCTCAGTCTAATATTTCTTATGTCAATTATAATAAAAAGAGTTACTATGGTAGTTCTCATTCTGAGCAACAGTTCTTCAGCCCTCTCTTATCTGCAGCCTTTGCCATGGGACTTGCACTGATGACCCCCAGGGCAGGGTGTATTTCCCTGTCTCTTCGGGTCTGACCATGTGACTTGATGCAATGGTGTGCTAGCGCCATGACTGGGACCCGAGATGCCTGTATATTTCTCCTTGTACCCTTGTGCCTTTGCCATCACCGTGGAAAGAACATGCTCACCAGTCTTGGTGAGAGAATAAAAGCCACACGGTGCAGAGTTATCCTCTGCTAAGCCCAACCAAGATCAGCCAAGCCCCAGCCAGCACCTGAGTGAGACCAACTGACCAGAACCTGCAGAACTAGCGGAATAGATGGGCACTGTTTTAAGCCATTGAACTTGTGAATGCTCCCTTACTTCGCAACACTGGGCCACAATTAACCATTTAAATAAGCTGTAATTAGTGATTAGAAAGTGTCACATGATGTTTCAGAGGGTTTACTTGAATTAACTCACTTAATCCCTGCAACAACCAAGTGAGGTGGGTATTATCATTGCGCCCATTTCATGGATAAGGAAACTAACGTACAGAGAGGTTAAGTGAAACATCTAAGGGCACAATGCCTGGCTAGAATTTAAACCCAGACAGCCCAGCTCCAGAGCATGCATATTCAGCTCTTCACCATTCTCCTCTCCTTTTGTCCTGTCACAAATCTTCCCAAGAAGATTGAGTACTGCCAATCTCTCTCTAACACAAACCCAGACCCAGAATTCTACAATAAGTAAATCGAACCTCTGCACCCTCCCCTTTCCCTACTCTACTTACAGGTCTCTGGAGGAGTAGAATCAACTGGGATTCACAGGAAGTGATCTGCTCTCTCAACACCTCCCTCTAACAGGAGAACTCTCCTGACCAGGGTCCTTCCAGCTCACCATGCAGTGTTGACAGAAGTGGCAGGAATGCACATGGATTGTGAATCCATACACTAACCCCATTCCCTTCCTTCAGCAAGCACTGGATGCTTTATGGATGTGATAAGCATTATCTACCCTATGAAGACCTTGTTAATATTTAGAGATAAAATTATTTTGATGTCTTTTTCATAGAGGACATGATGCGTCCACATAGCAGTGTGTATGGCTTTATTCCCGATCTCTCCCCCTCTCTCGTGGAAAAACAAGTCCTCTCTTTCTCCTGTGCTTTTCACAGACTGCAGGTCACACGTTGTTCACGGAGCAGGGAGATGTTTCATCTGAATTATCAGTGGAGAAGTAGCTTGCAGGCTTGAGCAGCTGGTATATTTTTGTCTCCCTGTGAGGAGGACCAATGAGATTCATATGTTCTTTCGCGTACAAAGCTTGATTTGAACATTCCTGGAAAATCCAGGGAACATTTAAGGAAGTAGCTAACATTTTACGAAATTCAAGAAACTGAGAAGAGGGTCAGGTTTTCATGGTCTGGATGTGCTCTGAGGGAAGGAAGATGATGGTGGCTGATCTGCCTTCTTTTCCTGGTGCCCACCCTCTAATTGGCCAGTGTATTCATTCTTAGGGCTGGTATAACAAACACAATGCCAGGAACTTAGTTTCCCACAGTTTTGGAGGCTAGAAGTCAGGGTGTTGGCAGAGCCATGCACCCTACGGCCTTAGGGGAGAAGCTGCTCCGTGCCCTTTTCTTAGTGTCTGATGTTGCCAGCAGCCCTTGGCTTGTAGACACATCACTCCATTGTCTGCCTGCATGGTCACATGGCGTTTTCCTTGTCTGACTTCATATCATCTTCCCGCTGTGCATGTCTGTCCCTGTGTCTCTTTTTTCCATCTTATGGGGTCACTAATCTCACTGATTTGGGCTCCACCCTCATGACCTCATCTCAACTCAATTATATCTGCAGACACTCTATTTCCACATAAGGTCACGTGTGTAGATAGGGAGGGTTGAAGGGAAGCTGTCACAGTAGCTCAGTGAAGTAAAAGTCTCTAAGTCGTGTCCAACTCTGCAACCCCATGGACTGTAGCCCACCAGGCGCCTCTATCCATGGAATTCTCCAGGCAAGAATACTGGAGTGGGTTGCCATTCCCTTCTCTAGAGGATCTTTTCAGTCCAAGAATTGAACCCAGGTCTCCCACATTGCAGGCAAATTCTTTACCATCTGAGCCACCAGGGAAGCCCTACAGTAGCTCAGGTGAGACACAAAGAGGACTTGAGAGGAGAGGAAAGGGTGGAATTTGCTTGGGGTATTTTTTAGCAACTTTCACAGCCCAGAAGAGCCACGGCTCTTAAAGCTTAAAGGATGCTCAGAGACCTCGGGTCACAAAATGGAGACTCAGAGGCTGAGTTCAGCCTGCATATGTGTTTTATTTGGCTCTCAAGGCATATTTAACAAATTTGAAAGCATTGCCAACATTCAAAAGTCAGGAGATCTCATATAAACGTTCAAATTTCCAGATTTTTTTTTTCTGAGTGTCAGATGATGTAGTGCTCTCACTTGCCCACATTTCAACAATTGGCTGGCGCTAAGGTGTCACTGTCCCCTTTAGAGGGAGCATACCCGTTCTCCACTTTTCTTCCATTCCCCCTACCACAGACCACCTTACCCACCTGCCAGCCTGCTGGCCTCTGTATGCATTTGATTTTTTCCTCCCTAAATGAAGTCCAATCAGCTCATTTTGCAAGGGAGGAAGGAAAGGCCACAAGGCAGGAGCACCGTGTGTGAGTGGTGGATGCAACGATAGGTTGATTCAGCAAAGGAAGGTGGGGGTAGAAGGAAGACAGGTAGATACCGTCAAGGTCAGAGAGAAGAAGGTAATCCACAGCACAAGGACATGTCAGGAGAAGGGTCCACCAGGAAGCAGATCTCCAAGTTCAGACAAGACCCTGGATTTCCTGCAGATATCTTTGCTGGAGATGCTAGATACAGGATGGCTTAAACTGGGCTTTCCTGATGGTAAAGATCAGATGGTAAAGATCTGCCTGTAATACAGAAAATCTGGGTTCAATCCATGGGTTGGGAAGATTCCCTGGAGGAGGGCATGGCAACCCACTCCAGTATTCTTGCCTGGAGAATCCCCATGGACAGAGGAACCTGGCAGGCTATAGTCCAGGGGGCTGCAAAGAGTTGGACACGACTGAGCGACTAAGAACACTAGGCACCCTAAGCACACATACGAGGTCAGGGGAAGATTTCCCTCACCATCCTTTGCACGCTGGAGGCTTTATGCTTACAAAGCACTTTCTCATTCACTGTTTCACTTCACCCTCCAGGACAGAGCAGACGGCAACACCAGTCTCTCTAAACAGAAGAGGAAGTCGAGGTCCAGAGAATAAAAGGAGATCTTCCCAGGGGCAGAGAACTATTTAAATCCAGCATTTCATTCTGCTAGCCCAGTGCTCTTTCTAATGAAACACTCCCTAATTTAGGAGTTGTAATTGCCCTCTGGCCAGAAGGTTCTCACAGTTTTGAGTTGGGAAGGTTTAGTTCAGATCCAGCCATAACAAAGACTTACATAACGTAAGAAAGCTAACTTACAGGGCTTCCCTGGTGGTCGAGCGGTTAAGAATCTGCCTTGCAATGCCGGGGACACTGAATCAGTCCTTGGTGTCCAGGAAGATCCCACAGGTTGCAAAGCAACTCAATCTGTGCACCGCAACTACTGAGCCTGCGCTCTAGAGTTCAGGAGCTATAACTACTGAGCCCGCATGCCTACAGCCTGTGCTCTGCAACAAGAGAAGCCACCGCAATGAGAAGCCCACATGTGCCAACTAGAGAGGAGCTCTCACTCACCACAACCACACACAGCAACGAAGACCCAACACAGCCAAAAATATAAATAAATAAATAATAAATTTTTTTATACACTAACACATATAACATAGCATAACATATATGTGATGTATAACATAGCAAAGCTAACATAGTTTAGCTTCCTCAGATCTAGATGGAGTTGTCTTGAGAGGGCAACCTTGGATGAACCACCTACCAGAGCCTTCCTTTCCACCCTCCCACCTTCTCTCTGCCCTCACTTCTTTCCTTCCTTCACCAAATGGTTATTAAAAGCTGATTCACTATGAAGCACCCGCTTAATTGCCAGGCAGTTTGGGGAGTCCCAGGGTTGCCCTCTGGTGCTGGCAGAATGAGGGAACCCACAGTGCAGTGAAGTGAGCTAGAAATCTGTACACAGGATGGTGGAGCGTAGCTCTAAAAGGGACAGGGGTTCTAGAAGTCACCAGAGACCCTGGGAACAGCACTGGCTTGCTGGATGGAGTCCATTTATTCACTCATTCATAGAGAGCACCTGCTCTGTGCTGGGCACCAGTCTTGGTCCTGGGACACATCAGTGACCAGTGCAGAATGGCTGTCTGCCCTCAGGTGGCTTGCACTCTTGTGAAGCGGCTGGATGAATGGCTCACGTGGCTTTCGGCTGCTACTTTTCTAACGGCTGTTGTACTACCCAACCAATGTATTACTAGCTCTCTTAATGGTACTGACAATGACATTGAGGCTGTTGGATATTTACATTCTCCATCATTAGAGAACAGAGCAACGTCACAGCCGGTGAGTTGAGAAGTAACCCAAACCACGCAGGCCATGTACTGAGAGAGTGACCTCATTTCCAGCAGCTTCTGCTCCTAAAGTCTGGAGGATGGACAAGCCCTCCTGCAACAGAAGCTCTAGATCCAGGAACAGCCCTCTTCAAAGAGTTTGCACTCAGACACTTGAGTAAAGCAGCCCCCATCGCTGTTCCAGGCGGTGGCACTGTCCCCAGTAGAGGTCTCCTAGTCTCCTTCCCGTCCTAATTAGTACTTTCAACCAGGTTGGGGGCAAAGATCAGATCTTTTCCAGAAGAAATATCTTTCTGATTGAGGCAGGCAGGAAAAGTACAGCAGCAGCCACTGCTTCCAAATAAAGAAAAAGTTTTAAAAGATAGCTCTCCTTAACTATGAATCCTTGTTTATACTTTGCAGTGAATCTATGCAACACCCTTGGGTGGGTGGGCTTGGCCATCATCATGTGGAAGGAGGGGGCTAGCCGGTGAACATGGAGAAGACACATTTTGCCTCTGTTCTCAAGCCTTGTGGCATTCTGCTTCAATATCCTTTCATAAAATAAAATAGAGAGCTGATAGAAATTGAGACTTTCCTAATTCTAGCTTCCTTAAACAGAATGAGGCACTTTGGGAGAAAACAGAGTGCTTTTTCTTGAATTAGTGATGGCTGCTAGAAATAATAGCTTTTGGCTTCAAAGGACAAAGAGATAAAGTTAGGAGTCGTGGTCTGCTGAATGAAAAAAAAAAAAAACCTGTTGATTAGCGAGAGCCAGAATAAACACAGGACTTCTGTACATGTGGTTGTTTCCAACCACCGAAGAAAAAGCAAGACCCATCCTAGAATTAAACTGTTCCATTAAAAAATAAAAATGCCATGCTAATGAGAAAAGAAAGAGACAGAGATTTTACAGAGTGAAAGGAGAACATACAGATGCTGACACAAAGTGCAATGAGGTCAGGAAAGTGTTACAAAGCGTGCGGGGTCAGAGGAAGAGAGACCGTGAATAAGACTGATGATTTTTAAGGGTTAATGATAGAAGTCTTTCCTGATATGACAGTGTTTGTATTTCTTGAAGTCTTATGTATTTTTAAATATTATATAAAATACTAGTAAAAGATAGTAAAAGTTGATACTTAGATGCTTTAATGAATAACTTTTCCTCCCTTAAATCTGAACAGTAACATAATTTTCAGTGTCTATTACTCAGTCAAGGGCACCTTTATGAAGCCCACAAGTTCAGATTTCAAGGTTTCAGTTCAGATGCTACAGTTCAGTCAGTCTAGGAGGTTTAATACTGGCACAGCTGGGGACAGATTTCTACTTGGCTTCCTTGTTTTTCTGGGACTCCCTAATACCAGGGAAAAATGATAGTATAATCGGGTATTTTGTTGCTCTATAATCTTCTTTACACTGAATATCATGGTCTTCGGGGTTTTTTTCTCAATAGAAGACTTATTATAATAGATAATGTAGTGGTTTAAGTTGGTGGCTCCTCAAACCTTCCTGTCAATCATTTGGAATGTGGTTGAACTGCAGATTCTGATCTGGAGAAAGGACCTGAGAATCTTCATTAGTAATAAGCTCTCAGATAATGCTGGAGCTGCTGATTCATGGACCACCCCTCTGAGTAGCAAAACTTTGAATTTAGTTGACTAAATGCTTCTGTCAAAGAGTTCCCACACTTTCTGAGAAAATTGTACACACCAGAAGGCTTCCCAAGTGGCTCAGTGGTGAAGAATCCACCTGCCAGTACAGGAGACACGGGAGGTGTAGGTTCGATCCCTGGGTTGGGAGGATCCCCTGGAGGAGGAAACGGCAACCCCTCCAGTGTTCTTGCCGGGACAATCCCTTGGACAGAGGAGGCTGGTGGGCTCCAGTCTGGGTGGTCCCAAAGAGTCGGACATGACCGAGCAACGGTGCATGCACACACTAGACTGATGTTTCTCAAATCTTCTAGGGCCTCAACATTACCTTGAAAGCTTGCTTTAAGTTTCATATTCCAGGGCTCTGACACCAAAAATTCTGGTTCATAGCTACTGTCTCCCAGTGTACCTAGATGCAAGCCTGGCAGAGCCAAGACTGTCTAATCAGGGGCCTGCTAACTTCTCAGCTCAGGATCCAGCTACTCTTCTCACTGTTTGCAAATCTCCAACCTCAGTGGCCTTTCTTCTCTCCTTTGAATGTTCCATGCTTGTTCCAAATCTTTGGACATAAAAGTGTGTGCCTGATCTTCCCCATTTTTCCTGACTATCTCTTCTTATTCATTAACTCTCAGCTCTAATGCCACCTCCTCTGAGAAGTCTTCCAGGAACACCGCTTCCCTCCAATCTAAAATAGTGCTTTCTCCTTATTCTCTTTGACATATCACCACATTTTATTACCATCACAACTCTTTTTACTATCTGAAATTATCTTGTTTGTGTTTATTGATTTAGTATCTGTCTTCCATGAAAGGAAGGACTCTCCCTATCTTGTTCCCACTGAATCCTCATGACCCAGCACAGTACCAGGGTATGGAACGAATGAACAAATGAGTGAGGATATCCAGGTTGAGCAGCAAGGTGTAAAACAAAAGAAACAGTGTTGTGAATTCTGGCCTTAGAAACTTAAAGCTCCAGAGTGAAGCAGATGTGAAGGTTTAATGAGCAAAAGGATCAGATGAGTAGGAAAGGAACTGCTATGCTTCCTTCAGGGTGTGGAGGAAAATTAAATTAGGAATTGAGGATGGCAGTGTGTTCGCAGCTTTTTGTTCATGTACCATGAGCCTGCTGTATAACATAAGATTCTTTGTCCTTTTTCTGTGTCTGCTTTAAAATTGTAAAAATACATGTTCATAGTAGACTATTTGGGAAAACAGAAAAATTTAAATAAAAAATATATACTACATTATCCAACCACTCATAGATAACCATAGTTTTAAGGTGTTTCTAGAGGTATTTTCCCTTTAGAATATTTTCAATATTTAAAAATGCATGTCTTAAAAATTAGTTAAAATTAAATTTTTAAAATGTATGTGTCTTATAGAATACATACATGATGATAT